>NC_139802.1:17058712-17134712 GCF_963457635.1 Microchirus variegatus
GGCTGGAATTGACTGCAAAGGATTTGTAACCAAGTATTAAACAATGAGAGTTTGATTTATGATTGTTTAGTTTGTCCAATTACTTTTGGTCCCCTATATAGAGTGTATAGAGCCAAAATAAAGAGAACTGTGTCGATGTCCAAATATTAATGGACCTAACTGTATGATGTGAACACTTGGTTGGGGAGATCAGATTCTGATAGGATATGCTTACAAATCTTATTTTGGGCTAAGACTGGCACCGCCTACACAATCTGGTAATCAGTGTTGTTTAATTTCTCATTGAAGATGTAAACCGCTTGTTTGCCTAATTTGGATAAGAAAGGAAAAGTAAGAAATGTAAGTGTGTGGAGCAATTTACTCTTTGTTGTGCGTGCGTGCATGGGTCTGTCACAGTACTGAAACTGAGTGCACAAACAGACAGACACAGTGCATTTACTCTAATTTCTTAGCCTGCTTGTGTTTTGGGAATGTAAATAAACAGTTAATTGTATTTCTGTGTCATGCCTTCTGGTCCATCTCATAAATAATTTTACAGTGCTACATATGTTCCCTCCAGGCCAAGTGGAAATTCTTGACACAGCATGAAGAAAAGAAAGTTCCCTTTCTGCCCCCAACTTCCAAGAAACCGCCAGCAACAATGACACCATTTTAAAAGTCTACTAAAAACAAACAGGACATCTGCTCACAGTGAAGGGCTCAAGGAGAGTCCACAGTAGCTGTGGAGATTCCAGCCTTTTATAGTGAAACCTTAAATGCAGGACCAATCAGCTGCCAGGATTCACAGACACACTCACACACACACACCTGTCATTCAATCAACCATGCACACCTGCAGCCCATCACACACACACACACACACACACACACACACACACACACACACACACACACACACACACACACACACACACACACACACACACAGACAGAGAGAGGGGGACAGGTTCAAGGAAATTACAACCCTGGTGTTGTAACACGTGCAGAAAATAGTACTGATAAATAAATGTTTAATAAATTAAAAAAAAAAATACCTTGATTGACTTCTCTGTTGAGACAAAAGACCAAGAACATTTAGCTTCCTAACATCATCGGATATTCCCAAAATGATTAAAAATAGGGTAACTTCCAATATCAAGGAGGAAAAAAGAGAATATTTTACACCAGTACTTTAGGACAAAGGGCATCGCATCTAGATGCAACGTTGTCTTAGTGTGATCTGAGTGGGCTTTTGAATTTGATTAAACAGCGCTGTGCATCAATACAACATTTATGGATGTGTTCCAAACTCTCTTCCCATATACTTGTGAGTATTAAGGTACCAAGCTCTTAATACTGTTCATTTAACACGTTTCCTTATAGACGCAAGTGACAAAAAACAAATCGAGTACAAATGTGTTGAACTGTCCCTGTGTCTCTGCTTGTGGATTTCCGTTTTCGCCTGTTTTAGTGTTGGTTTTTGTGGCTCTAATAAACCAAAAGGGCATGATGTACCTTTGCACAGCAGCTTTATATCATTGGCCTAATTAATTAACTTTTTTATTTTTTTTAAATCCAGCTCTACATTAATTACATTTTAATAGACTCCTGGTCTAATTCAAAGAGTGGCCGACAAAAGGGATCATTAAGCCACATTTCACCTCAAGCACAGGAAACACACAGAGGGTGAGGCTTCTCGGAGCTTTACTGTTTAACAGTGTTACCTTGTACTGTATGCATTGCACAAACACACTTAATGGTCTCATATTATGCAAAATCAACTAACCCTTTTAATCATTTAAATCCTTAAAATTGGGACTCTGGAGGCCCTACCAGTTGCCAAAGTGTGAAAAAAGATGACTCACTCATGGTTTTATGGTCCTCCTCAGTCTAAGTACAGGAGATAAAACACGCGATGTTGACTTCCGCTCTCATTGGGACGTCACAAGACGCTAAATTCCTGGAATTGGTGTCTCGCGGAGCTCTGCTTTTGTCCACAAAACACGTGAGAGTGCTGGCGAGGGCAACGGTATCCGAAAAACCGGAAGTTCTATTCTTGGCTCCACAGTGCAGCACAGAGTTCTACACAAACTTCCAGACTCAGAGGATTTATCTGTCCAATGGATACATGCTAACTGCTGTTAGCTCCCAGTAGCCTCTGTGGCGGATGTCATTTCCTGTCCCTTAAGTTTCGTTTTACTTGGGACCTTTAAATAAAACAGAGAATTGACTCAGATTTGTGAACATACAGTTACAAATAGTGAAAATAAGGAGTTTGGCATGAATATGTAAAATATACTTTTACAGTTTTTAGCCAAGGCAGAATAAATTATGTACATAAGAGAATGATCTTACTTTCACACTGTTCTTTTTTAACAGTGACTGTAACTGTTTTTTTCTTTTTCTTTTTTGTGTGAAAGTATGAAACAAAATGCAGTGTTCAGGTAACTGACCTTTATTGCAAAAAAAATCAATGTGGACTCATTCATGATGAACTTCTATATTTTGACTTTTGTTTCTCTTTGACCTGGACTGAATGAACACAATCAAACACCGCTGTGGTACTGCTCCTCTGTGGCTGTAAATCCCTCACAGGCGATCCTGAACTCCAAACCTTTGCTTCTTTATCTGCTGCCTCAGTTTTCTCCTGATTGCTCCATGTTTTCATGACAGAGACAGATTCACTTCTCCAACCTTCCCCCTGTGGAGTTATTGCCTCTCCATCCACATACGCTGATTACATCTGTTCACCTCCACACTCTCGCACACAGGTACACACTCCGCCTGCTGCTCTCCTGTACAACAACAACCTGTTCAATTCCACCAACACCATGTCCTGCTGCTTCCACCGCGTTCCTCCGTCCCCTGACTTTGTCTTTCTGCCTCGCCTTCTCATTTTACAGCACACGCACTTAGATGCAGGGTCTCCATTGCACACGCACGTCCATTTAGTTTGGAATAGTGGAAAGCAATGAGGCTGAAAATGTGGTTACTTCCTCGTTTCCAGTGGCAAGACTAGGGCATTTTCACAAAGGTAATGACCAAAGAGTAGTAGAGTCGCACAATCAGACACCGAGAGCAAGAAAACAAGGGCAGTGGCTTTAAAAGCGACACCTAATGTGCACTTTTTATGTTTTATTTGTACAAAACCACTGGTCCAACAAATAAACTGCATATTATAAAATTGAAGTTACCATGTATTACTACCATGTAATATCCGATCTTTATCTGTTGACACTACTTATATAAGACAGTTAATTATAGATATCACATATGAACTTGTCTGGTATTATGTCAAAAATGTTCTGATGTGAAATCACGTTTCGCAATTTTCTGGTTGGCGTTTTTTTAACCCTAGAACACCATTGCCGGGTGGTTTTCACCCGAGCAAATAGATTTATGTGATTTTCATGAAAAGCAAGTTTTCATCTTCATTATTATTATTATTTTTTAATTTTTTGTTCCCAAATTCCTAATTTTCCAGTCATTTTGGAGCATTTTTATATGCTCCACTCATGATGCTTGTCTTTCATTTGCTTAGACATGACACAGTTTAAAATAAAAGAAAACTACTCAAATTTGTCATGTATTGTCATGTTTTGATATATTTTGATGACAAGTACTTATTATTGGGTGTATTTATTATCTTGGGTAAAAATCACTCGGCGTTAGTGATGGTGTTTTGAATTTGAGCGATCGTGTTAATATTAACTCACCGGACACTTCTTGAGGTTATTATTTAGGGATCGGTCAAAATCACTGGATCGGATATTGGACGGATAGGATGGAAGTGTAAAATCTGATCCAATCCAAAAATTCACAATGCAAAGACTGTAAACATGTAAATAAAAGTCAGCAAAATCATTTTAGCCGAGTCATTTCTGGGCTGTTTATTTACATTTTTTGGGAGAACTAATATTTTCTATATTATTTATAATGTATGTGCTACAGAGGTGGAGAAGTGTGTCTTTGAAATGACTCCGCACAAAATGTGCAGCTTAATAGTTCACAAATGGTCTAAAATGACTTTATCAGACTCATAATTTGTGATATCGGTAACAGACACAAAAAAGTAGCATCGTCCCATCCCTAATATTATTTATATCTTCTGCTGCTGTAGCTGTAGCTGTAGGTTCAACTTGTACATTTACATGTGTTCTTCTGCACATACCTTGGTTGTAATGAATGCGTTATACTGTCGCTTTTCTTTTCTTTTGATCCTGTATGACCATTCTCCTCTGACCCCTGGCATCAACAAGACATGTTCACCCAGATAACTTCCACTTACTGGATGTTTCTTTCTCTGGTTGCGTTTGAAAGAAAATCTCAGTAGATCTTTTAGTTTTTTAAAAGAGCCAGACCAGCCTGTCTGACACCGATGAGTTCAAAGTCACCTAAATCAGCTTTCGACCCCATTCTGATGCTCTTTTTTTCCAGCCCAGTTGTCAGACTTGTCTCACAGCACAAATCTTCTCAAATCTTCTTACCCAGTGTTTAACACAGCAGGCTGTTGACTCCTCACAGAGACGCAAGGAATGACTCACCGTGTCCCTTTGATACCCTTGATTGGATCATGGTTAAGAGATGGAGGTGTGTGTGTGTTCAGTAATGCTTACGAAACATTTAGAAACCTGACATGCAGCATATGAAAGTCAGCAGGAAACCACCAGTTGATTTAAACTTTAATGCGCTGATTTTGGTCACATGCTTCAAGCTCATTCTGGGACGAGTGGACAGATGCATGATGGGAAACACAGATACTTATGTAAAAATTATAGTGTTGACCAAAGCGCTTTAACCCTTTCACATCAAGTGTGTCGCAGGTGAGTTAATACACTATTTTTACATGCAGTAAATTGTAAATAACTGCCGGATATTGAAAGTTTTTCTGGAAAAATGGGAAAAAGTTACACTCACATGACATTTTGAGGTTTAGGTGTTAAAGGTTTAAGGATCAGTCAAGAGTTATGATGACTATAGAAGATCAGTAACATATAGGTGTGTTTTAGTTTAATATTATCAAACAAAGAGTTGTAGGTTATCGTGTAAATTATTAACATCAGAAGTTGGCATGAGGAGCAACAGTGATCATTTATCAGAAAAAGTTTCCTGGAACAACTCGACAAATCCAGTGTGTACATTTTGTGCATTTGTGAAATGCAACTCAGTCAATCAGCAGGTGGTGGTCTTCTGTGCCACATAGATCTAACCACTGCACTTGAGTGCAATGTGAAATGTCTTATTTCTCTTGTACCTGAAAAGCTTTCTGACACATCTAGAGGTGATGAAGTAATGACTAGTTTATTCCAACATGGATGGGAATTATGGTAATTGCTTCTAGAGGAGATGAAAGCATGAATGATGATGGCTCTGTGAAAGAGTTATGATTTAACACCGGTGCTTGATCTAAAATAGATTAAACTAGAGCAGGCCATAGAACTAGTTTGTCAAATTTTAAAGCTGAAATAAGGGCCGATCCTAGATTAATGGCACGAGTAAGGTTGCTGTTAAGAATCCTCAGAAAGTCAAGGAGAAATCGACAGAGTAAGAGATGATCACAGTTTTACTTCAATCCAACTGAGGGAAATTATTTGGCAGAGAGAATTTTACTTCACAGAACCGCGCAGTGATGATTATGGATCTGTACAGAAACTTCTCTTGAACTTCTCTTGAACCGGAGTGAGAAGCAAACATGAGGACGCCAAGTTCATGAATGCTGATGGTGGATTTTGCACAGCTGAAACAGAAACACTAAAGGAGGATTAAAGTGGCATGTCACTGCTGGAGTTTATCAGGTATTGTAAGTTTCTTTTTGCAGAGAATGATGTGATGTGTCATTCCTACCTTTAGCTGAGGCCTTTGAAAGAAAATGAACCTTTGAAGTGGAATGAAAATGGCATTGAGCATTGTTGTAGACAGATAAAAACCTGTATGTTTGAAGGTGGATGCACCCAAACCATTTAATATCATCTTAAATCATCTTTTTTCGAATTACCAGAGAACACTTATCACATCTGCCCTAGGTAAACCGCCTGAGTTAGTCTCTAGTTATAAATACTTGGGCTTTCTCCTGGATCAAGAACTTTCAAATCTTTCAAAGCACACATGGCTAAATTTGTTTCGCAAATTGAGAGTGAAGCTCTCCTTGTATCGGCTAACGATTTACCGTTGTTTGATTAGGGCGATGTTCTGTATGTGAATGTCTTCAGTCTCTGAATACTGTGCTTTAAGGTTTACTACAGGTCTTAGTCGCCTCTCTCATCATTGTGACGTGTATGCCAAAAATCTGAGTGGCCTTCTTGGAGTATACGATTGTATACATGGCTTCTTCTTGGCTTGGTTCCGTCTTATTTATGCTCTATGCTACAAAGAACCAGTAGCTATTATGCGTTACGTTCTTGTGACATTTTATCACTTGATTGTTCACAAAGTTGAGACTCAATTGGGGGAAACAAGCATTCAGTTTGCTTAGAATATTTGGAAAACTGAAAATATCTGAAAATCATCTCACACAAGGCTTTTTCTTAAACGTTGGATGACGAGAATCCATTGAACAGTGCCTGTGTTTTTAATTGTTACTGTGATCTGTGAATGACTGCACTTTGTCAGACTCTTTTGAACTTGTATTTATCCATCCATCCACCAATCTTCTTCCGATTATCCGGGGCCGGGTCGCGGGGGCAGCAGTCTGAGAAGGGATGCCCAGACCGCCCTCTCGCAGGACACTTCCTCCAGCTCTTCCGGGGGGACCCAAAGGCGTTCCCAGGCCAGCCGAGTGCCATAGTCACTCCAACGTGTCCTGGGTCTTCCTCTGGGTCTCCTCCCGGTGGGACATGCCCGGAACACCTCCTGAGGGAGGCGTCCAGGGGGCATCCGGTACAGATGCCCGAGCCACCTCAGCTGGCTTCTCTCGATGTGGAGGAGCAGTGGCTCTACTCCGAGCTCCTCTCGGGTGACAGAACTCCTCACCCCATCTCTAAGGGAGAGCTCTGCCACCCTGCGGAGAAAACTAATTTCAGCCGCTTGTATCTGGGATCTTGTTCTTTCGGTCATAACCCAAAGTTCATGACCATAGGTGAGGGTAGGAACGTAGATTGACTGGTAAATCGAGAGCTTTGCCTTTCGGCTCAGCTCCTTCTTCACCACAACAGACCGATACAACGACCGCATTACTGCGGCCGCTGCCCCGATCCGCCTGTCAATCTCACGCTCCATCCTTCCCTCACTCGTGAACAAGACCCCGAGATACTTAAACTCCTCCACCTGAGGCAGGATCTCTCCACTGACCCGGAGGGGACAAGCCACCTTTTTCCGGTCGAGAACCATGGCCTCGGACTTAGAGGTGCTGATTCTCATCCCAGCTGCTTCACACTTGGCTGCAAACTGCCCCAGCGCATCCTGGAGTTCCTGGTTCGAAGGAGCCATCAAGACCACATCATCTGCAAAGAGCAGAGATGAAATCCAGTTGCTCCCGAACCGGACCCCCTCCGGCCCCTGGCTGCACCTAGAAATTCTGTCCATAAAAATAATGAACAGAATCGGTGACAAAGGGAAGCCCTGCCGGAGTCCAAAATGCATTGGGAACAAGTCTGACTTACTGCCGGCAATGCGAACCAAGCTCCTGCTCTGGTCGTACAGGGACCGCACGGCCCTTAACAAAGGGCCCCGACCCCATACTCCCGGACCACCCCCCACAGAATGCCACGAGGGACACGGTCGAAAGCCTTCTCCAAGTCCACGAAACACATGTGGACTGGTTGAGCAAACTCCAATGAACCCTCGAGCACCCTGCAAAGGGTATAGAGCTGGTCCAGTGTTCCACGGCCAGGACAAAACCACATTGTTACTCTTGAATCCGAGGTTGGACTATCGGCCGAACTCTCCTCTCCAGTACCCTGGAATAGACTTTACCCGGGAGGCTGAGGAGTGTGATCCCCGATAGAATAGAATAGAATAGAATAGAATGCCTTTATTGTCATTATACAAGTTGTACAACGAGATTTACTTGACTTCACCTCGAAAGTGCATACAGCTAAAAACGAAGAGCAATAACAACAACCAGAGTATGGGTCAAAAAGGACATTAAAAAAAAGTGACCCTAGTTAACGTGAGGTGGGTTTTCAGTTTCAGCGTACTACATTAAAAGGATAAACAGCCATCAAATTCTTATAGAACAGTATGAAATAGCAGGTCTATAGCAGGGTTTAAATATAAATAGTGCATTTCTACGATAGTTGGAACACACCCTCCGGTCCCCTTTCTTAAAAAGGGGGACCACCACCCCGGTCTGCCAGTCCAGAGGCACTGTCCCCAACTGCCACGCAATGCTGCAGAGACGTGTCAACCAGGACAGCCCTACAGCATCCAGAGACTTTAGGTACTCAGGTCGGATCTCATCCACTCCTGGTGGCTTGCCACTGGGAAGCTTCCTAACTACCTCAGGGACTTCGGCTTGGGTAATGAAATAGTTGACCTCTGAGTCCCCAGCCTCTGCTTCCTCTAGTGAAGACGTGTCAGTGGGATTTAGATTCTCGAAGTATTCCTTCCACCGCCCGACAATGTCCCCAGTCGAGGTCAACAGCTCCCCACCTCCACTGTAAACAGTGTTGGCGGAGTACTGCTTCCCCCTCCTGAGGCGCCGGACAGTTTGCTAGAATTTCTTCGAGGCCAACCGGTAGTCCTTCTCCATGGCCTCCCCGAACTTTTCCCAGACCCGAGTTTTTGCTTCAGCGACTGCTCGAGCTGCAGTCCGCTTGGCCTGTCGGTCCCCGTCAGCTGCCTCAGGAGTCCCTCGAACCAACCAGGCTCGTTAGGACTCCTTCTTTAATTTGACAGTATCCCTTACTTCCGGTGTCCACCACCGGGTTCGGGGATTTCCACCACGACAGGCACCGGAGACCTTGCGGCCGCAACTTCGAACAGCCGTGTCCACAATGGAAGTGGAGAACTTAGTCCACTCTGACTCAATATCTCCAGCTTCCCTCGGGATCTGGTCAAAGCTCTCCCGGAGGTGGGAGTTGAAGACCTCCCTGACAGGTGATTCCGCCAGGCGTTCCCAGCAGAACCTCACAACGCGCTTGGGTCTGCCAAGTCTGTCCAGCTTCCTCCCTTGCCAGCGGATCCAACTCACCACCAGGGGGTGATCAGTTGACAGCTCAGCCCCTCTCTTCACCCGAGTGTCGACGAGATGGCAATGTGCCTGCTAGAGCCTGCAATTATCACTTTTCCAAATGCTAACTGCTGTTAGCTACCAGTAGCCTCTGTGACTGATGTAATTTCCTGTCTCTTAAGTTTCGTTTTACTTTTTTACAATTCTCCATAGCATTGATTCCACATGATATTAGAAAACATGCTGACATGACTGCATCGCATCATCTCTGCAGGTTTGTCAGCTGCACATTTGTACTGCCAATCTCTTGTTCATCTTTGGCCTGGTGTTCCACTCCATCCCTTTGTTGTTTATCTGCTTTACACAAAGGTGGTGTTGCAGCAGATGCAGGTATCAGCTTTTACCCCTCCAAATCCCCATCGCTCCACCCGCTCCAGCAGCGCCGCTCTGAATGCTCCTCATCGAAGCAGACTGCCGCCCTCGCCGCTGCTTACTGGGATCAGCCTGCAGCCTTAACATGCTCTGGCATCCTTGTTACAGGAGCTGCCTTCACTCATTAATTCACTCAGAGCTATGCCAGCTAGGCTGCAGAGATAGGGCAAATGGGGATGAAGGGGGAGTCAAGTCTCAGTCCTACAAGGTAACAAGAAAACAGGCTTTGCGACAAGGCGACATTGTCAGACCTACTGCATATTCAGAGAGTGTCGGCTTGTCTGAAAAGCACTCGCCACTCCATCTGCTCACAGTCAAAAGAGAGTCTGCTGCTGGTACACAGGAGTCCAAACCATTGTGTTAATACACACACACACACATCTCCTGTCTGGTGTCTTTTCAGAGCAAAACAAACCTGAACAGCTTTTTTTGGTCT
Organism: Microchirus variegatus; assembly: GCF_963457635.1. Taxonomy (NCBI): domain Eukaryota; kingdom Metazoa; phylum Chordata; class Actinopteri; order Pleuronectiformes; family Soleidae; genus Microchirus; species Microchirus variegatus. The sequence continues at coordinate 17,068,669 of NC_139802.1, forward strand.
GGAAAGCAGCTGTGTGCATTAATAGAGCCAAACCAAACACTTAGTCCTCACTCTGAAAGACATTTACCTTGTAAAAAACAACAACAACAACAACAACAACAGAACCTAGCATTTATACAGATGGAAAAATTACTCCATTCACCTGGGTGTCATGTTTACATTACTACTGATTGAAGCCAAAGTCAATAAAAAAGGCTGCAGTCAAAATAAATAATCCTGTCACATCCCTGCTTAGTAAAGTTCCCTTTTATTTCCTATATTATTTGTTACTATATCACAGTTACTACACTGTTTTATTTTGATATTCACATCTTGTTTCATTTCAGATGTAACACCTGCCCTAACATGTCACATTTTATGACTCTTTATGAATCTGCATCTTGCACTTATTACCTTTGCTGTGTGGACCGATTCCCGTGTTCTGAGTCTGGATCATCATTAAAGGATTTTTCCAAATTTGACCTTGTCTTTGAGACTGCGTCTGAGTCCCCGGTCTCCTCCACGACCCTGTAACCAATAGATTTATGTTAAGTGAATCAGCTTCACATCCTCCTCTTTTATGCTTGCTTGAAGGGGTCATTGGTCCCAAAACAGTTGAAATTGTTGTCCTGGTTTGACTGTTATAAAGCAGACGATTGAGTCCTGAGAACATCAGACGTGCAGGTTTTACTGTGACTGCCATTTTCAAGAATGAGTTACAACTGGCCGATTTAAGCTATTGGTACAATACGCAAAAAGGGATTTTAAAATGTTAAAAAGAATCTGAATGAATTCCATAATTGTAGTTCTGACCCCCTAGAGTTGGTCAGATGTGTCTCCAGGTGACAGCTTGACATGGATGAACTTGACTGGAGGGCAGAGAGGCTTCTCAACACCTCAGAATGCTCTTTTATGCACAAATTCTTCTCCTCCTCTTCTTATGCCTCTGGTCTCAATGGAGAGGTCGGGGTTACTGTCAGGGTCACCCCTCCTGTTTATTTTTTCTTCCCTCACAGCACAATGAAAGGGTCAGCCCATCAAAGAACAGATTAACTACTCTATAATGTGCATGTGTGGGTGTAGGTGTATATGGATCCTCCCACATCCTGGCCTTGCTTCTTTTTGCTTGTCAGTCATGAATACACATTAGTGGCGGATCGCGTTCGGGAGGTCAGCAGTTCAGAGAGAGTAATCATGTTTCTGTGTTTGAACTCTCTCCACCTCTGTTTTGACATTGGCTCTGATGTTGCCGCTCGTGAAGCGAGCCAGTTTGCCATTTTGTGCCGCCACACTCACCGACACCCACCACCATGCGCTGTATGTGTGGAGCTGGGCCTCGGGGTGTCTTCATCAGGCCCACAGGCTGCTGACATGCCATATTGATCTTACAGCTCTCTTTCCCCAGCTTTATGTCAAGAAATCACGTACTGCGTAGACCTTTGAGGCCAAATCTGTCTTCTAGCCATGCGACTGGCATCGGTCCAGCATAAATACAATTACTTTTTTTGTTCTTTGACTTTTATTTTTTGCGTCTTCAGCATGCTCTCTTTCTATTTCAATGCTTTTTTTTTTTAAAGAAACTTTTAAAGCCTGTGTGACTTTTCTTGTAAAAAAGATTGTGAATGTAAAAGAAAGACAAAGGAGCTTAGATCTTGCATCTCATTCCTGTGTGGAATTAAAAATGATGTGTGGAATTGTCCAAACAGTTGCCAAGATCTCATTGCCACTGTAAACCACAGATTTTTCAATAGTTTTCACTATAAGCAACTGGTAGGGTTTGGAGAAGCTCATGGTTTTCACATAAAACAACAACAGCACGGTGCATTATTGGACAACTCACCAGGTAGAACTGGCATCAGGTTCAATTCCAGCTCTTGATCTTTCACTACGTGTTTTCCCCCCGTCTTTCCCTCTTTCACACTCAGCTGTCCCACTCAATAAAGCGCAAAAAAAAAAAATCCTATATACAATAGATAAAACATAAGAACTGCGGAAAGCTGCTCTGTCCTTTTTTTCTGGAGATAAATATCCTTTCTCCTGGAGAACAGTTACAGACGCTATGGCCATGCAGACTCCTGATATCTGGCGTTTTTGATCCATCAAGATTGCTATGGAGCTCAGATCAATCTTGCCGCTGGCCACCAGCCTTGGCTGCGGTGAAGAATCGGGATTAAAACATTGCTACACCTCTTGTCAAGGTGATGAGTGGACTAAGGGTTTAATTGGGATTTATAAAAGAGTGACACCGGTGACTCCGGTGCCCGCAGCCACAAGTTTTCCACCCTCTCTCTCCTCCTCTCCTCAGGACACTGGGCAAGATAAAAACAAAATGGATTGGTGCATTGGTAATTAAACAACCTGCCTCAAAGACTGAAGATGTGCTCAAGATGGACATGAGAGCAAATGAGTGTCAAAATAATTTTCTTGAATTCAATCGCCTCCTTTTTTTCCAGGTTCTTTTTTCCACCCAGTGTGTGTTTTACTCATTACCTTATCATCACTTTTTCCCCGAGAGAAAAAGTAAAATGTGCTGATGGATTCTCTGAGGTCTCGGGAGTTTTTTGGCTGTCTCAGGAGTTTTGTGTCGATCCTTCACCACGTGAAGTGATTATGAGGCAACTGGCCCTTTTGTTATCTTGGCAGGACAGTCTGTTGTAAATAGCTCTGAAGTTATCTGGGCAGCACAGTCATTCGGAAGAGAGTAATTGGATAATTAATTTAGTCGGCGACAGGTGAAACACGTTTTTCGTCTCGTCTGTCTTTTCTGTGGCTCATAAGGTCCCGTGGACATCCGGCTGATGTGTGCCGCCACAGCATAATTAAAGGGCCTCGTCTGTTCACACGTGAGGCAACATGAGCGATGAGAGCACATGACACACGACTAGGGCTACAACAACATACATAGTGAACATGTTTCCAGACAATATTGGCCTTTTAATTAAACCAGATCACCTCTGACTGTGTTATAGGCTGCAGCTTCATTGATTACTTATTAGGTGCATAATTGATTAGTACTCCAGTGATTGTAGAAGAGAATATCAATACTCCACACTCAAATTAAAACAACACCTTCAAAATAATGTCTAAAAGATTATTTTGATGGAACATCAACATACAAAAGGGTCGAACGGTACGTCTGTCAAAGCCTGAGCAAGTATGGAACTTCTAGTGTTGGGTCCATGCCACAAATAGAGCTACAAACTTCTGCTTTACGGCATACGCCACAGAACCTTTTCTCATTTTTTCCGGCCTTAGATTTTGTTTTCTATCTGGAAAAAAAACATCAACAAACATCAAAAATCAATAAACTTGGATCTACAAATGTCAGCGTCATGGTGACACTGAAGGAAAAACGCAGGATTATTGTAGTTTGTTGGCTTTATCCCGTGGGGACCATGAATGCTTATATAGAGCCTCATTGTTGCTAAGATACTGATGTCAGACATAAATAAAAAATTGCATCCAACATTAGGCTACATACATTTATTGTGCTAAGCAGGTAGCATGACCAAAGTAGCCTCAGAGAATCACTGCCATTAAAGGTGCATATTGCTCTTGATTTCCCTCCAGTGATGGACATGTGTTGTAATGGTTACTATTGATATGAAATTGTCACACACGCACACACACACACACACACACACACACACACACACACACACACACACACACACACACACACACACACACACACACACACACACACACACACACACACTGCTAATGATGGCTTTGTGGCTCTTTGAAAACCTCACACTACATCTTCTTTTGTTCCCTCCGCACGAGGCCTGATTCACATGGCCACCGGGGGGCACTTGTGAGTTAAACATTGAAACGTACATCGCTCTTAGTAATTAGACATCCCAGTCGCTACTGGTGATTGCACCTAAAAGAACCATTCAGACCAAACAATTTTACATCAAATATGAAGGTTATCTCTCGACAAATAATCTGCTGCTGTCCGTCCTGATCCCACTGTGACCGAATCTCCTTGCTGACGGGATTAGGCTTCCTGAATTTGCACCCAAATGCTCTCAGAGCGCTCATTAATAATTTCCACTGCTGTCATCATAAATCCTGAGCTGAAAGAGGAAGACCAGATCACTAAGAGGAGATGCATTAAGGTGACATCTCTTGAAAGATGATGTTTATATAATTAGAATCAGTGAAATCTATTTCAAGTAACATTTGCTGGCAAACCAAAAGCTTCGTCTTCAACCGGTCTTTATTGCACCTTTCAGCATATTTTCAGATAAACACTGGTATCAAGGTGCTTTTCTGGCATGTCTGGGTTTCATCCCACTCTCATCTCATTAGGCAAAAATAAAACCAGACCACACAGAAAGCTGCGAGGCTCCCCGCTGCTCTGTGGTGTGGTTTGGAAAGAGGACTCATTAATGTGATTATTCTGATTAGTCTGTGAATGCATCCTGGAGTGCAAAGCTCTTATCATCATCAGCACATCTGATTGACATCTAACCCTCACAGTTTAATAAAAAAGCAATACCCACGTCAATGGTATATTTGGGAAGTTAGTCAAGCAGGTGAGGTTTTTATGACTTTATGACATATTAATGACTTTACTTATTCTACAGAAGCATAATGCAATTTTACCTTTGGTGAGTGAGATAAAATGACATGAATATCCAAACATGAATTCATAAAATGGATGTTTTATTAAGAATTTTGTGCAATCAAATAAGCCCAGACATTGGAAGAATGATGATCGGGTGCACAGGAAATGCAGGCAGTACATTTTTAACCACCACTGGGAATACTCTGGATTCAATTCCCAATAGCAGTGGCCATGCTGATGAGATGCCAGTGAGAGTTGGCATCTCTTTGATCTAGCAATTATCTGTCACTACATGTTTGTCATGTTAGCATAGGAGGCATAAGAAGTGCAGTGCAAATGGGGAGATTGGGGTAAGGGAGCAGAAAATGATTAAAAGTTCAATATATATCACTTAATGGGGCTCAACGGAAATTTAAAAAACAGTCGTTCTGAACTGTACTTGAACTGGAGGCTCGAGTCTGCGCTCTGTGTCACTCACTTTGCTGTTTGACCCGATGAGTTAGGGTCAATTAATAAAACTTTTGTGTTCACATGCATAACAGTCAGATTTTAGTCAGACTAAGACCATAATTTGGTTTTCTTAATGCCATGTAGATATGCACATTAGTCCAACTAAAATCAAACTAGCCTTAATCGGACTAACATAATATAATGCGTCTCAGAGTCAGATTACTCAGTTGGAATTTCCTCCCCGTTTTTTGACCCGGAAGTGGAAGGAGACGACGTATAAACTGTTGCCAGAAATCATACGGCGGCGGCTTCTTTTTTCGGACAACACAACAACCACAAGAGCTACACTTAATCTAATTTGTACCACGATTAACATGTACAGTAGGTACCATCCATCTCGTCCACCACCTATAAATCGATTTTCTCCTCCGCATGCTTACTCGGACTCCGCAAGGGGTCAGATTGCCTGTCTTAGTCAGACTACAGCCTTAGCTCTGTGCAACTGTGCATGTAAACATACTGAGTGGATGGAAGTCGGCCACTGATGTTTACCTGAGGCAAACAGGAGCAAAACACCAGGAGGTCTAACACATCATGGCAGGTCAGGATAAGGAAACATACTGTAAATGTTCAACCTCATACTTTCAAAATTTATTTTCGTAAAATTGGGGCAAACCCAGCAATCCTGAAAAAAAGGAAGAAAAACTACAGAGAAAATTGTCACATGAAGTAAATCAAGACTAGATTTCATTTAAAATGATTGTTGAAAGACACATACATGATTTGGACCTCGTGTCAAAAACCAAGGAATGTCTGCAAATTTCCATATATATAAGGAATCCTAAAAGCGTGTGCCATAAAGTTGTTGTGGGCTGAATAAACCAAACTGTAGTCATCAATAATTCTTCGTTTTTTTTCTCTTTTTCTGCTGAGTATTAAGACGCTACACTCAAAGAGCTAATATTCACATTGCAGGTCTAAAAGCATGCGTCGTCCTCTGTGGCTGATGCAGGGAAAATTACCCTCTTTCAGAGCGTAGCCTTGATGTGGAGCTGCCTTTGTGGGCTTTTAGTGTTTTTGTTGGTCAGATGTGAAAAGAGTGGAGGTGAACACAGGTAAGGGTTGAGCTGCACAGTGCTGATGTTGAGGGCTTTTAATCTCCATTAGGGCTGCATAATGCCACATTTCAGATCTGATTTGATTTGACGTCTTTCGCCTCGGCCCAATCGCCCACATACAGTCGCCGCCCGGCAGGAGTGCTGACATTACTCTGCAGCAAACCCCACCGCAGCAGTTTGTGAAAGATGGAATGGCTTTTCATTGAACCATACCAAATTATTTTTTAAAAAGAAAAATATTACAAACCTGTGGCCTTAAGGAATGAAAGGATTATTTAAGAAATAGAAACCTATGTATATACATAAAAGAGAGCATTAAACAATACAGTTGAAATAGAAAAGTAAGTAGTTGAGTAGTAATAAATACACACACAGTAAATCAATACACTCAACACTCAATTAATATGTTAATAAGTCAACAAATGTGGGAATGAACATATTCATGAAAGATAAAAAGTCAATTTAACTATTCAAAGAATAAAAACAATGTATAATAAATATTTGAAGATAGTAAACTAGTGAAATAAAAGGAATGAATGATCATTTCCTTGACAATTGAATGAATAATTAATAAATAAATAAAAGCAAAAGGAATACAAGTCAAATGTTTAGCGCCAATAAATGCCCAAATATGTGTGTGAAAGAATGAATTTAAACAAGTGAACACGAGAAGAGGTGAATAAGAATTCTTACTCAAATTATAACAGAAAAACAATTTAGCAAACTTTGTAAAACAATAAAACAACAAACAATTTGATACCACTTGATACCCAAACTGTAAAAAATCATAAAATCAAAACCAAATAAAATGGATAACTGATAAACATAGGAATAGAGGACTAATGGCTTAATGAATGAATGAATGAGCTCAAACTGTGAAGCGCAGCTGTTGTGACTGAGCTGCACTGGTAAAAAAGAGGAGAACAAGTGTTCAGACACCAACCTATAGTTGGAGCTGTGTGTGTGTGTGATGAGTCTGATCTCAGAAACAAGATGTATTTTACTCCATTGTGACTGTTGTGCTTGTTAATAATCAAAACCAGAGATGAGGTACATAAGAAACACACAAGATAGTCTGTGTGAAGCCAGCCTGAGAGCAGGAGGAGGAGGAACACTAGGAGGAGGAGGAGGGACAGGGCGAGGAGGAGGAGGAGAGGAGGTCCATGTCCTTGGGAGAACAAACACAATGACTACATCTGAGGAAGCAATATTGCTGTGGTAAACATGCGCTTGAATAAAGAAAACACGCCTCTCCCTCACGTCACCCTGGTGTTCACAGACGCACGAGACGAGCTGTAGACACAGAGAGGTGGAGAATACTAAACGTGCTCTTCTGCACAGTGGAGGACACTTAATCGAAGCCGAGCGATTGTAAAACATTACTAATGATTTTCTTTTGTTCCGTTAACGACAGCTAATGTTGGGTCTTATCCTCAGCACATTTATCTTATCAAAATCTGATCTACGTATCGAGTATTTTTTGCCCCTGTGGTGCAGACATTCCTTTTTTTCTTCTTGGTATAATGGATTCCGCTGGAAGAATAGGCCACGCCATTCCCCTGTCATTTGGCACATTATAATTATACATATTTGGAAAACCAGCCTGACTGAAAGCTCGTCCACTACCTGTTGCTTGGCACGATCTGTCAATCACAAGCTGTCACGAGCCACTCTACATGTCGTACCTTATCGTAATTTTCTACTATATATAGGACTATAATTTAGAAAATGGACATCACGGCTGTGAAGTGCCACCCACCTCCTATACTCCACCACAGTGACCTACTCCCCTTCCATCTATGTGACCAGTAGCTATGGCTATGTCCATAGCTACTGTCCCTATAGAGAGGGCATTGAAGCCACATTCTATGAAATCCCTGCTCCTCCATCCCATGAGCTATATATCCCGATATATGGATTTATTTCTTTATGTCCCTTCTAATTTCTTCTGAACAGGTGAATCCCCTCTGATAGCTACCAGGCACTTAATCACCATGTCAAAAAAACACCTGCATATGTGGTTTGAATCAGCTTTGGAAAAATCATATTTCATGTGTTTTTCAGCTGTCCAGATAAGACTGCCAAAAAAAAAATTGAGCTAGATACAATCTGGATAAAAAACTGATTTGGGCTGCAGTCTAAACAAGCCCTTTCATACCACATTTGGAGGTGAGTTGCAATTTGGATTTCTAGAGATGTGTCTCAGTGTGAATGCTCTGGCACTCTTAATGTGATGTACGCAATGTCATCAAAATTGATGATGCAGCTGCCCGCAGCCTTCACCGGTCAGCAGTGACTTCAGCAAGGGATGCTAATATATTGTATTCTGCTATCTCCATTTTCCCTGCATCTGTTTTACTATTTATGTCTCTAACCCATATGTAATGATTTAGTGGCGTGGACCCGAAAGCAGACGGAGACGGAAAGCTATTTCAAAACAATATAAATTTATTTACAAAAAATGTGTAACATAAAACGACTTCCCAAAAGTGGGAAGCGATAGGGGATAGATGGAGGAATAGGAGGAAAATTGTCCTTGCAGCTACTGCGGGGGTGACTCGGCAGGTCGGCGGAAATCCAGAGTGGAAACAACTCACGAACGTGGCACAGGAGATCCCAGGAGAATAGGGAGACCGGAACAGCCAAGGAGTTGAAGACCAGCAGGAGACGTGACGACCTGGAGCGGAGACGAACGGGTAAGTAACTTTGTAAGGTAAGTACAGCGAGAGAGCTAGCAGCATGTCTTTACCCATGTAAGTTTGAAAACGATCTGACACCGGTGAGGAGAAATGGCTCCGCCTTTAAGCCCTGCTGATTATACATCTGATGCAGGTGAGGAGGAGCCGCGCAGGTGCAAGTGATCACCGGTGTCTGGGAACTGGGTCAGCCACGCCCCCTGCAGAGTCAGAGGAGAGGGGAAAGAGCAGCAGCCACAAAAACAACACTAATAATAAAATTGAGGAGAAGGTGCAGGTGGAATCGTAACAGTACCTCCCCCTCAAAGAGCGCCTCCTGGCGCTAGGCCAGGCTTATCCGGGTGGGTCCGATGGAAGTCCCTCAGCAAGTCTTTGTCCAGGATGAAATGGCGTGGGACCCAAGATCTCTCCTCCGGGCCGTACCCCTTCCAGTCGACGAGGTACTGGTGACCCCGGCCCCTGCGTCGGCTGTCCAGGATACGCCTGGCTGTGTAGGCCTCCCCCCCGTCGATAAACCTGGGTGGAGGAGGAGGGTTGGAGGGTGGGACCAGGTCCGACTCCTCCACTGGTTTTAGGAGTGAGACGTGGAAGGTCGGGTGGACTCGTAAAGCTCTAGGAAGCTTCAGGCGGGCGGCGGACCTGTTGACCATCCGCTCGATGATGAACGGCCCAATGAAACGAGGTGCCAACTTCCGGGACTCGACCTGCAGGGGAAGGTCTTTAGAGGACAGCCATACCTTTTGTCCTGGGCGATAGTCTGGAGCCGGGATGCGGTGGCGATTGGCCTGCCTCTGGCTCTGGATGGAAGATCGTTGAAGGGATGACCGGACCTGTCTCCACACCGCGTGGCACCGGCGAAGGTAGGTCTGGACAGAAGGAACGGCGACCTCCTCCTCCTGGAAGTCGAAGAGGGGTGGTTGGTAGCCCAGGGTCGCCATGAATGGAGAGATGCCGGTAGAAGCGGAGACCAGGGAATTGTGCGCGTATTCCACCCATGGAAGCATGGAACTCCAGGAGGCGGGGTGGCGGGCGGCGACACAACGAAGGGCACTCTCCATGCTCTGGTTGGCCCGTTCTGTTTGGCCGTTAGACTGGGGGTGATAGCCCGACGTGAGGCTGGTGGACGCCCCCAGCGCCGAGCAGAACGCCTTCCAGACCTGGGAGGTGAACTGAGGCCCTCTGTCCGAGACGATGTCCTGCGGGAACCCGTGGAGTCTGAAGACGTGTTCGACCAGCAGGTCCCCCGTCTCGATGGCAGTTGGGAGCTTGGTGAGCGGTATATAGTGGACGGACTTCGAAAACCGGTCCACCACCGTCAGGACCGTGGTGTTTAGGCGAGACGGTGGTAGACCAGTAACGAAGTCCACCGCAATGTGGGACCAGGGACGACGTGGGATGGAGAGTGGCTGCAGGAGACCAGCTGGAGGGCGGTTCGAGGTCTTCCCTCGGGCACAGACGGGACAGGCTCGGACGAACTCGGCAGTGTCCTGAGGCATGGAGGACCACCAAAATCGCTGGCGGAGGAACCGGAGAGTGCGATTGAGGCCGGGATGACATGTGAGCTTAGAGCCATGCGCCCACTGTAACACCTCCGAACGTGCCGCGCCCGGAACGAAGAGCCGATTGGGAGGACCGTCCCCTGGGTCTGGTTCCTCTCTTTGGGCTAGACGAACCCTCTCCTCCACCGGCCAGGAAGCGGCTCCCACGATGCAAGCTGGGGGAATGATCGGCTCGGGAGATAGAGAAGGTGGATCAGGTGAGAATAGTCGTGATAGTGCGTCCGGTTTAACGTTCCTTGACCCAGGTCGGAAGGTAAGGGTAAAAACAAATCTCCCCAGGAACAGGGCCCAACGTGCCTGCCTGGAGTTGAGACGTTTAGCGTCTCGTAAGTAAGATAAGTTTTTATGGTCTGTCCAAACGATAAAAGGAAAAGACGCACCTTCCAACCAGTGCCGCCACTCTTGGAGTGCCAGCACGACCGCCAACAGCTCCCTGTTCCCCACGTCATAGTTCGCCTCGGCCGGAGAAAGGCGTCGGCTGAAGAAAGCGCATGGGTGCAGCTTTTGGTCGGCAGGCGAGCGTTGTGAGAGAACGGCTCCCACTCCAGTGTCGGAGGCGTCGACCTCGACAACAAACTGTAGGGAAGAGTCAGGGTGGGAGAGGATAGGTGCAGATGTGAACAGTACCTTGAGTCTCTGGAAGGAGTTCTCGGCGTCATCGGACCAGCAGAATGGTTGCAGCGGAGAGGTGAGTCGAGTGAGGGGTCCAGCCACCTTGCTGTAGTCCCGGATGAATCGCCGGTAGAAGTTCGCGAAACCCAGGAATCGCTGCAGCTGCTTCCGGTTGGAGGGGGTCGGCCAGTCCCTCACCGCACTGATCTTGGCCGGATCTGGAGACAGCTTACCCTGGTCGATAATGAAGCCTAGGAACGGAACTGATGAAGCGTGGAAGACGCACTTCTCTGCCTTGGCATACAGTTTGTTCTCCAGCAGTCTTTGCAGCACCATGCGGACATGCTGGACGTGTTCCTGCTCGGACTCCGAGAAGATGAGGATGTCATCCAAATACACGAACAGGAATTTGTCCAGCATGTCACGCAGAATGTCATTGACTAGGTGCTGAAAGACTGCTGGAGCGTTTGTTAATCCAAAAGGCATGACAAGGTATTCGAAATGTCCCATTGGCGTGTTGAAGGCGGTCTTCCATTCATCGCCCTCTCTGATGCGAACCAGATGGTACGCGTTGCGAAGGTCGAGTTTGGAAAATATTTTAGCCTTGCACAGAGGGCTGAAGGCAGCGTCCATAAGCGGCAGCGCGTATTTGTTGTGGACCGTGATCTCATTGAGACCACGATAGTCGATACACGGGCGCAGGGTACCATCTTTCTTCTGAACGAAGAAGAAACCGGCTCCGACAGGGGATGAAGAGGGACGAATGAGACCAGCGGCCAGAGACTGGTTGACGTATTCCTCCATGCATGAGCGTTCGGTCTGGGAGAGGTTATACAGCCGTCGGGAAGGTAATGTGGACCCCGGAAGCAGGTCAATGCCGCAGTCGTATGGTCGATGGGGAGGAAGTGAGAGAGCCAAGTCCTTGGAGAACACCTCCCCGAGGTCGTGGTACGCCGCCGGAATCGTGGAAAGATCTGGTGGCTTGGGAACCGGAACCGGAGAGGTCGAAGGAGCGGGCAGTGCTGAGCGGAGGCAGCGGGAGTGACATGGAACGCTCCAGCTGGAGAGTTGCCCAGACGACCAGTCGAACCGGGGATTGTGGAGCGCCAACCAGGGCAGGCCCAGCACGATCGGGGAGGAAGACGACGGAATCAGGAACAATTGAAGCAGCTCGTGGTGGTTGCCGGACAGGACCAGGGCGATGGGTCTGGTGCGAAGAGTGACTGTGGCCAGGATCTTGCTGTCGAGGTCGTGGATCTCCTTCGGAGTCTCGAGCGGGATCGTGGGGATCCCGGCCTGGAGGGCAGTGTCCAAGTCCAGGAAACAGTCGTCTGCGCCAGAATCGACCAGACAGGGGAGCGTGATCGACTTCTGGTCCCACCGGAGTTGACCTGGGAGGATCACACGTCTCTTTGTGGCACGGGAAACGGCACCGCCTGCCAACACTCCTGCGTGTGTCGGAGGGCTTAGTCCTTTTGGGCGTACTGGACAGTTTGCCCGTTGATGGCCCAGTTCGCCGCAGTAGAGGCAGGCCCCGCTTCTCACCCTCACCGTCCGCTCCGCGGAGGTGAGTCGAGTACGCCCCAGCTGCATCGGTTCAGGTGAACCAGGAAAGGTAGAAAAAGGAGGCAGAGGAATGGGAACCGGATTGTGGGGACGTGAGTGGCTAGTGACGCGCCGGCTACTCGCCGTTCTCTCTCGATCCCTCTCCTCGATGCGATTATCGAGCATGATACACAAGGCAATGAGTGAATCTAAATCGTGGGCGTCGTTCCGTGTTGCTAGTTCATCGCGTATTTCTCTATTCAGATTTCTAACGAACATAGCGCGCAGCGCCGCGTCGTTCCACGAACTCTCCGCAGCGTGAATGCGGAACTGAATAGAAAAATCAGCCACCGATGAATTACCCTGTTTGGTGTTGATTAGTTTGGAGGAAATATCGGACTCCTGAGGAGAGTGATCGAAAACTTTGCACAACTGGCTGGTGAACGACGAGTAACTAACTGAAGCGGGGGCTGCGTTGGATAGCGTGGCCGTTGCCCACTGAGCGGCTCGCCCCGATAATAAGTTTACCACGAAGGCAATTCTGGCGTTGTCATCGGGGTAGGTGCGTGGTTGTAAGCTAAAAACTAGCGAACATTGAAAAAGGAAGCTTGTGCATTTACCAATCTCCCCGGAGAATCGTTCGGGGATGGGAACAAAAGGTTCCCGCGGCGAACTAGTGGAAGTGGCTAAGCTAGCGCTACTAGCCGCAACTACCCGCTCCGCGCTAGCGGACACGGAAGTGGCGGAGGCTACGGGAGGGTTAGCCGACCTAGCAGCATTAGCCATGAGTTCGCGGAGTGAAAGGGAGACCTTCGAAAGCATCTGACTATGGCGCCCGATGAGTACGCCCTGGGCGGAAATAGCCTGCTTAAACGCGTCAACGTCCGCCGGGTCCATGTTGGTCAGATCGTTATGTAATGATTTAGTGGCGTGGACCCGAAAGCAGACGGAGACGGAAAGCTATTTCAAAACAATATAAATTTATTTACAAAAAATGTGTAACATAAAACGACTTCCCAAAAGTGGGAAGCGATAGGGGATAGATGGAGGAATAGGAGGAAAATTGTCCTTGCAGCTACTGCGGGGGTGACTCGGCAGGTCGGCGGAAATCCAGAGTGGAAACAACTCACGAACGTGGCACAGGAGATCCCAGGAGAATAGGGAGACCGGAACAGCCAAGGAGTTGAAGACCAGCAGGAGACGTGACGACCTGGAGCGGAGACGAACGGGTAAGTAACTTTGTAAGGTAAGTACAGCGAGAGAGCTAGCAGCATGTCTTTACCCATGTAAGTTTGAAAACGATCTGACACCGGTGAGGAGAAATGGCTCCGCCTTTAAGCCCTGCTGATTATACATCTGATGCAGGTGAGGAGGAGCCGCGCAGGTGCAAGTGATCACCGGTGTCTGGGAACTGGGTCAGCCACGCCCCCTGCAGAGTCAGAGGAGAGGGGAAAGAGCAGCAGCCACAAAAACAACACTAATAATAAAATTGAGGAGAAGGTGCAGGTGGAATCGTAACACCATACACACAAATTCACTTTCATTACTTGACAATAATTGTCAAGTGATGAAAGTTAACAGTGTGGACAGTCTGCCTGAAAAGACATGATTAATCTAGCCTAAGTCTCCAGGAGCAGAGTCACAGTCAATCCTTACTAAAAAAGAACAATGGACATGTTTCACAAAGGGCCGCCCTCACTTCTTAATAGTGTAAATTGAATCTATTTTGATCCAAAACTCGAGCTGAATTTCTTTAGGTGTTGCTAACTGCTGTTCAGTGCTATTCCTTGCCTCTCCTTCTTCTGACTGCAGCTAATCAGATGGTGCATGGTGAGTGTTCAGCGCTGCCGCCCCTACCAAGAACCACAGAAGGGAATGTATAATCGCCTCGCCGTCTGCTTCCTCCATCACTGCGGCACCAATCCAGTGGGGTGGAAAATTGTCTTGTCATTTTATGTCTACCACAAGAAAAAGAAAAAAAAAAAAAGGGGGGAGGGGGGGGGGGTTTGAAAAAAAACTTTGTTTTTATAGGATTAATATGTCTGCTTTGCTCCACTTAAGTTGAAAGCTCAGCAAAACGAAGCAAGCTCGATCTGTATCTGCAATCTGTGGGGACAAGTCTGAGGAGGCACGGAAAGATGAATAATGATCAGCTCCTTTGCCTGCATGTGACCGTTTCCTCCATGGAAGCTGTAAATTAACCAAAAAACAGGACCTCTGGGAACTTCACTGAAACGCTGGACAATAAAAACCTCCTTTACTTCCACTAGATGGAAACTGTACCAGTGAGTTCCCATCAGCTGCTTAGTTCACGCAAACACAAGGTTTGTTTAACAATCTCCCACTAGTAGTATATGGATATGGGCACCAAATCTATGTGAAGCGTCAGGCAATCAAATCACATTATGCAAAATATTCCACCATAGGTGCTATACCCAATTTACTCATGATTAATGTTTAGCTCAGACACTATCATAGAGTTCTAGGACAAAGTTGTTCTCCTGAGTACTAATGTTTTTGTTGTTGGACAAAGGGCACCCAACAGTGGTGGACATCACATCACATCACCACCTCTTTAGCAACATTAGCAGCTCTTGCTATGTAGTTAGCCACCTCCAAACTCCAATCCACCGTCCACCATCAAGTGCTATGTGTATATCCTGTTCTGCAGAACTCAAGATTGACAATTTGAGCTACATTTGATGATACCAGCTGTCAGTAACACTGGTATCCACTCACACGTGCCATACCTTGTCCAGTGTCCTATACATGTTCTTTTGAAGATGTCCATAAACTACAAATTGAGATTAATCATAAACTGCTCACAAAAATGTTTAGTGACATCAGAAATCTAGCGAGAAGTAGTGATCCTTTACCCACAGACTTCCATTCAAACCTTTACCAACCAGCAGAGCCATGTCCTCAACTGTTGAACTGGAAGTTGATGTCCACTTTTACACAGTCTGTGGTGAAAGATTTTAACTAAAGGGATTCCACTTATAACAGCTTTATTAACCAGGTCCTGCGTTCATGCAATATTGTCCAAATGAGGTGGAGCAAAACTACATGAATCTACTTTTTTTTGGGTTAATCTCATTGGTCAGAGGAGAGCATGAAAGTGCAGCTCATTCAAAGGACAAGTTAGAGAATGTCACCGACTGCCAGTCACCTCATCCAGTCCCTTGTAGCCTCATTAAAACAAATGTATATTTGATCCAGACCGACATTTCCTACTTTGTGGCTGACCAGATCAATCAGTTCGTACAAGTGGCGTAAGAAGCATGCTTAATGAAAACACAAATAGATGGAGATGGACGAAGACGAGGAGACATGGGATCAGACAGGCTCACGATATCAACCAGAGAGTGGGGGAAAGGAGGGTTATACTTATTAACCTTTCTGAAATGGCTCATGAGCTGAGCCTTTATTGATGGCCCAGGTTATGAAGTCACAATGATTTCTCTAGGAAGCTGAAATGAAAGGTTAGACTATTCATATTAATTGCTTTACCAGGTCACTTACTGTATTAACAGCCCCTAACACTTCAGCCAGAAGAAATGCAGCGGATAGAGGAGACGGAGCCAGAGAGAAGGGGATGAAGTTGGCCAGGCATTTGATGTCAGGGCAAGTTATGATCTTGACTCCAAACAGTTTTTTTTTTTTGATAACACTGAGCACTCTCGTGTGCCTATGAATAACTCAGAAAGTAGGCACTAACAACAGCAATCACAAACCTCAGAGGAATCGATTTTCCATGAATAAAATCACTGGGGGAATACATGTTGGCAAATACAATGCATTTGCACATAAATGTGTCGCTCTTACTGATGGGGTCCACTGCCGCTCTTTGTCTGACTTTCCACATGAAGCACTCACATGTCTGTACAGTATGCACAGACCGTGCTGGGCTACAAAGTAAGCACTGGAATAAAGTCCAGTGGAAGGAGATTAAATTACAACAAAGTGATGGTGTGCAATCTCATCATTTCCATATCGAAAGTTAAAAAAGTATTTTTAGATTGTGATTATTGTTCGTTGGTTGTTTCTTTCATTCAGACTTGTCAGACTGCTGCTCTTCAGAGGCTGATTGCTCATAATTTTGCAGACACCCTGACCTTTTGCAGACACCCTGCTCTATTGCTCCTGTCTGAGAACATGTGAGGTCCTCAGAGGGTTATGATTTGGGAAAGACCAATTTTAGTCACTCAAAGGTTAGTTTGTTTGCCTTCCACTTGAATTGTTAGTTTGGAGTGTCAACATGTGACTGTTAGTATAAGTATTAGGTTGCACTAATTCTTGAAATGTTTTCCAAAAGTCGTAGTTCATTTTAAATAATTTCCTACATTTTCAATTCAAACTGATTTTCTTATTCAGTGCCATTGCTAATAATGACACCAGCCGTATGCATAAAGTAACTCTAATGCTCTACACTTGTTGTCAGCCACTTCAAATTTCCATTTCCATTATGTTTACATTATAGCTGCAGAGAAGCTGCAGGGTCCCACCATTTAAAATATCCATTTGTATTGCCGTCTTGACGGATATAATGCATAAATAATGATGTGGAGGGCGACCCATGGATGGACATTATACTTACTAGAAGTCAGACCCATTCAGCCGCTGCTCATCTTCATGACATATTTACACACTGCCAAGATGTGCACCATCTCATTATATTAAATGTGGGCCAGGAGAGAATAAATAGAAAGTTTGGACTGAACGGATGCATGGATGGATGAAGATTAACCTCATTTCAGTGTCCTTTGAAATTAAATCATTGACATATGGAAATTCATCCCATATTTTATTTAATTTTTTAAAAGGCAATAAATATAATAATTGAGGCAAAATAAATGAATTACCAGACTCTATGTACACTTCACTGTATGTCAATTGGTACACCCCAATTCATAAAGTCTGCTGAGGTCCACTATGGTAGGTGGGAGCTTTAGGTTCCACAGTTGAACATTCAACTATTTACATTTTCTATGGTTTTTATTTGCAAACAATAACTTTGCAAGGCAGTAAACTCAAACTCAGAATAAATTACTTTTATATTTCATTCATGTTATTGGGGAAATGCAGGATGGTAATGCTGCTCTGTCTCACTGATCACAGGAGTTTCCCCACTGTGTGCTAGTGGCTTCTGACCTGGTGCCAGTGGGTAGATGTACCTGTGCTGCACAGTATGTGGAAACAAATGGAGCTTTCTGACTTGCCAGTCACATCCTGTTTGCGAGACCCCTGTGGCACCGAACATCTCCCCTCCTCCCTGATGCATTCAGAGGCAGCTGTAGGAATGAAGAGAGAATGAGAAGTATAGCTCAGGGTTACATTTGCCCGCGTCTGTAATGAGAACTTTTCCCTTGCACCTCTGTCCAGGTGAGAGTTGGGAATAATGTGTACCTCTGTCCAAAGGGCAAAAACCAGCATGTTTTTTTATGAAGTTATGCTGTAATACAAAATGTGGAGCAGTCGATTGGATGGTATAGAAGCTTTCCTCCTTTCCTCAAACACATTGTCCTCCAGAGATGCTCTTCTTCTCTGTTCGACTGAGAGGTAACAAATGTCTCACAAAAGTGAGAAAAACAACATTGATCTTTGTGGGCCTATAGCATGCAGAAAATAGTGTCAGGTGTCTGGGTGTTAACACGTACACCAATTATTCCAATCTCATGTTCCTCCCCCTCATCCTCTTCCACTAAACACAAAGACACGACATGGCCCACAGAACAGACAGAAATTGGTCTCTTCGGGGCTCCCATGGCCTTGTTACTGAGCAGACCAGAAGAAAACTCCCACAAACACTTGCTTAGTCCCTCACAGGCCCCCAATCCCCCAATCGCACCACCACTACATTTATTCAGGGCTCCAACAGCTGTTGCCACATTTGTCCTACATTTGTCCCCATTAATGGACACCGAAATATCTTCTTCAGTCATAGAGTTTGGAAGCCGAATGTCCCCTCCTGCCACAGAGTGGTCAGAGTGCTGCTGCCAATGTGATGACTGAACGTCACCCAGCTCACAAAGCCAGAACACACAAAGACTAGAATGCACCCAGTGAAGCACATGCAGTCACCAAGGCCAAACAATCTGACGTGCGTCCGAGCTGCTAGATCAGTATTCATAAAATACAATGTATTCTTACAAGAGTGAGTCAATGTACCAACAAAACTACTACATTATGCAATTTAACTTACAAAAACCCTATAGGAAGCTTGTCAACCCTGGAGAGATTATCAGTGGTGTATAGCTTGGCTAACACCAGACTGAAAAGGTAGTCACCTCTCATTTTTAAGAGGTGCGGCCAACAGACAATGCCTCTGTATGCAATTGGATAGACCTACAACCAATCATCAGACCAGTCATCCTAATGACGAATGCAGTGACAGAAAACATGTCAACCAACGTGCTTGTTGTGTAGTTTTCTAGGAGCGATGGCTATCGAGTAATGGCGTCTAACGGCTTTTGCCCACGGTTGCTCTGTGTAGCAAGTGACTTAAAGTGGAAGCAACAGCGACAGCTGCTCTTCAGTGGCCGTCATGTTGGATGTATACAACGTACACTCTGCATTGCACAGCAACAGATGTTCATTATATTGTGAACAGGCCTTGTCTGCTGCCTGGAAATCTTGATTAATTTCATACATGCTTACCACTACTGTCATTTATCTCCTAGCTTGGCATTTAACATGTCTGTTGAGGGGGAAAAATAAACATGCAACACATAATTGTAACGACCAATAAATAAAAATGATACATAAACCATGATGGAAAAGATTATCCTTTATCAACACGATACATAAACCAAAATCACAATTGTAAATCTGGAAAGCTAAGATCTCTGCCAGCAATAAAATATTAATCAAATTTTACCAGTGCTTGCATACCAGCACTCAAAAACCACAAAAACCTTTCTTCAATGGGTAACATTTAAATATATTGACTTAAATGAAAACTACTTGCTTACTTTGGTGTTCAAGTAATGTTTTAAAGGTTGACAACCATGTTTTGTGTATATATGCCTAATTTTCATCATGATCCTTTATTGTTCATCAAATGGTAAATGGTCAGTATTTACATAGTGCTTTTCTAGACTTAATAACCTTGTTGTGACCTTGAGCCGGGTCACGACACATTCGCAGGACTGGCATCCCAACCAGGGAGGAGTAGAAAGTCCACGCTATGGAAACTGAAGAAAAACACTGGCCAGATGTAACGGACAACTGTACCCTTTGCCATTCACAAACATTTATTCAGAACATGTACGTACACGCAGGGCTTTTCTATTAGACACCATTCACATGCTGCCGGCACAGCCGCCAGGAGCAGTTTGAGCTGTACTTATTGAGCCATAGCATTGCAACAAAGCATGCTGCCAAGGTTTTCCGTGGCAACCTGGGTTCAATTGTACCTTGTAGTCCTCTGCTGAGTGTCTGCCCCCCCCTTTCCTCTCCTTATGCTAAAATGGCTTAACTAGCTTAGTTAAAAATAAATAAAAAAATCCCCCAAAAATATCTTGAAAAATAGCAGAGTTAGTGGATCTTAAGAGTTTAAGACTGTGTGACAAGCTCAGACCTAAGTGAGACTTTGTGTCTAGGGACAAAATTCTGTCCTCCGATAGCCTCTGGCATCAACTGTGCCTGTGACAAATGTTAAAGCCTCAGTGAAGGACAACATCCACATGAGAATAATAATTCATCTCAAAGCAGGAGTTAAAAACCAAAATGGGAATGCATGCCTTGTCCCCAGAATCCATTTCTTTACTATGTGCCAGATGGTACCAGATAAACTGTGTTGGCTTTTCCAGCATGGCCAGAAAAGATGACGAGGACATTCCAACTTTGCGCCACACTCATTACCTTCCCCAAACATCGATACATCTGCAGCATCCTCCCCTTTGTCCGTCCGTCCATCGGCACAATCCCTGACCCCTTGTTGCCTCTTCATCTCTGTATCCCTCATGGGAAGGTGTTCCACACATGAAAGTGTCCCACCATCTTACTCAGGGATAATCAGCGAATGTGGGATAATTGGGTGTTGGTGGAGGTTCCCCCTCAAGCCTACTGTGCCTTTCTGACAGGAAAAAGAGCATAAATAAAAGAAGAGAAGAATGACAGGCGTGTAGCCCGGAGCAGAGGAATGACAATGAATGCTAGGAATAGTGAGTGATGACATGCATATCAATGGCACCTCTGCAAGGTAAACAATGACTCTTAATCACTAGGCCAAGTTTTAATTAAGATGATGGCAGAGTAATTATTTCCCCTGACAGGGATCATTGAGCCAGGGAGTCCATGTTCTGATTAGGGCGTTCATCCGGATGCTTCCCATCCTGTAGGGAGGCAGTAATGACATGACCTCTTGTTTTCAGAGGACAGCTGGGTGGTGCAGGGAGGGAGTCTTCAAATGCACTCATTTCTTTTTTTCTCTCACTTAGCTCTTCAGGAAGAAGAGTCACGAACATATCAGTAAGAACAGCACAGTGTAAAGGGTCAAAAACTTTGGTAACTCCTTAGAGTGACCCTTTTCCCCCTTTCACTCTCATTTCAGAAAGTAGTGTAACTGGCAGTCTTCACACCAAGCTAAAGGTCAAGGTCAAGTCTATTTAGGAAGAACATTTAAAAACAATCCCTGTTGTCCAATGTGCTGTGAGACAAATGCCACTAAAGTAGGAAAGATATCTAAAAGTTATAGAGCAAGTCACAGAAAAATGACAATTCCACTACAGGCAACGTCTTCCAGTTTGTTTTTGTTTTATTTAAACTTTGACAATAGGGTGGATGCAATGGATGCACTGCTCACTCTTTGAGTAAAGCTTGCTGCCGGTGACCAATTGTTTTAAGCAGGGCTGCAAAGATTAATCGATTACTAATGTGAGCCTTTCCTCTCTCAGCCACTGTCAGCTCACACCGGCTCCAGCTCCCCTGTGCAACCGTCCAAGTATAAGTGATAGATAATGAAAGGATGAATGGACATGCCTATAAGAAGTGGAGTTAAGCACTCCGGACACACAAGAGAAGCCAAGAAGTGAAAGACTGATAGGGTTGGTTTGGGTCTGGTTTTTTTTGGGAGGGGGATTTGATAAGAATTAAACATACAGTCAGTCAAAGAGGTGAAAGACTTTCCTGCTGACTTTCAGCTGTAAACTCAACTAGACGTTACTGTCTTCATGTATATTCCCTGTGGAATATAAGAATAATGCAGATTAGATAGGGACGTTTAACTTTAAGAAATTCCAACTCCAAATATATTTCCAGCAGTTGATTTGTATGATATTCACACTTAACTTGATATTCATCCGCTTGTTATGCCCTCCAGACAACAGTGTCAGAGGAATGCTGCTAATTTTCTCCACTGTATCGATCGGTTTTAATTGAAGTCAGCTTGTTTCTGCTTTTGAAATCCAACGGGACTGCTGATGCTGGCCTTTTAAAAAGTTCTGAGCGCTGCACACGCGGATGAATTATTCACCGCTGTTGACTGCACGAGTCCACCGCTCTTTACTTATGAATGAAAGGGCTGTGATGTGGCATAAAATCTGCCCTGACTCTCTGAACCTACTTTTACCAACAAAGACTTTCTGCACGGCTGTCGCTCCATCCACGTTATGGCCTTTGGGAGGTCAGCAAAATTTGTCAGTGGCCATTTTTTTTATTTTATCACTCAGGCTGTTCTTTAATTCAACACATGTACTGCCTTTCAGTGAGTCATGCCCAGGAAGATGTAGTATTACCATTGGCTGAACAGCTATCACGTCTATCAAATGAAATAGTTGACTGAGACATTAATCATCCTCACACAGCTGTCATAGCAGCTGTCATTATATCCTTTGACAGCCAGCCATCTTTCACTGAATATCCACAGTTTGACGTCTGAGGCCCCAAAACAGGTTGCTTGATTATGAAGTGAACACTGACCTTTAAAGAAAATCCTTTCACTCAAAAAACCCTCTGCAGTTCATCTTTCCCTCCCTCCAGATAATGCAAGATTAAGTGCTCTCACTTTATTGAAATGTAAGCACATTTACATGAACGTGGTATGCATATCAATACTGTTGTTTTTCCTCTTAAATGGCTTGGTAAGTTACTCAGAGGTTGAACAGTGCTTCTGGTAATCACGTGTTCACAGAGTAGGCAGCTATGCTGTCAGAAACTAATAGGCGCGGTCTGTGTTTTCCACAGAAAAAAACAGCGTCTGGTTGAGGACAAGTAGCAACCCACTGATTTGCCAAGTCCAATATCCAAACCTGCCGTTTATCATTTCAGCGCCATGTTGGTTTTTACAACCAGAGGAAAACCATTGGAAGACGTCTGACTGAAAGCTTGTCAAGTGCAAGTCCACCAGACACCTATTGGTACTATCTGTCAATCATACTGTCCCCCAATCCTCCTTTGACTCTAAATTAGGCAATCATTTACGCAATGAAAATCATGCGATTACGCAACAGTTTGTGCTATCAGAAAAAACATTCCAACTGTTTCCTGTAAGCTGAGAAGTTGCACGTCAAAGCCAACATCTGGTTATGACTGTCATTTCACTCGCGTTGCTGCAGGAACACGGTGAACCAGCCTCTTTGTTGCCAGAGAGGAAAGAGTTGGAGAAAACGCTTGTACATAGTTTTTTGGACATTGAGACACAAACTCAAACAAACATTATTTTAAATATTTAAATACACTATTTTAACATGCAGTAAATTGTCAATAACTGTCAGATATTGAAAGTTATTCTGGAAAACAAAACAAAAGAAGACAAAAACACTTACAGGACATTTTCTGGTCCTTTTTATGATTAAAATAAGCAAAAAAGTCCAGACTGACATTTTGAGGCTTAGGTGTTAAAGGGTTAAATAAGTGACTGAGACCATAATCTTCTCTGGAGCATATTTACTAATGTTATAAATTACATACACATGCAATGTATACAATTCAGGTTTCAGGCACTTCCACATGTGCTCCAATCTCTGGACTCTAAAGTAAAAGTGGACCAAAAGAAAAGTTATTAAAAGTATTGGATTTCTATATTTGAACGTGTCATTCAAAATATAGAAGAAACTTTTTTTTTTATTATCATCCTGTCTCTAGCTGTTACATTTATGTCTCTGGGCACCTGTAACACAAACAAACTAATAACTTGTGTTATGATCAATACAGGAATAGCTTGAGTGTAATTAACAGTCTCTTCAAAGTGCATGTCACATTGTCTCTCAAAGCAATAAGGCCATGTTGTTCGGGTATTTACAGTTCACTTTTACTGGAGATAAAATGACAGCTAACAACAAATTATTGACACACACTACACTTACTTTGAGTTGTAGAGTTTGAATCAAAGTTCCTGCGAGTCCTGCAGATTCTACGGCGAAAAAACACTGGTTCTGCTTTAATAATTCTGCAGAGGATTTACAGTGTTGACAGGATACGTATGGCTCGATTAGGGCTTGTCATTTGAATGCGGGTTAATCAATATTTATAAATGTCATGATTTATAATAATAATTACATTTCCTGAGTGAAAGTTGAAGAAACCATTTTTATCGGTTTAGATTAGATACACTTTATTCATCCCCTTGGGGAAATTCAAGTATCCCGTAGCTCACAATGGAGTAGCAATACACATAACAATGCACCTAACCATAAAAATATGGAAAAATAAAACAATGTTTTAAGTCATTAGCTATAAAAACAGATAGAAGTCACTTAAAACACTAAGAACATGAGGAAGTCACTAAAACAAAGATGTCACCAGAGCTAAGCTAATTTATTAAAAATGGATGGATTATAATATAATATAATATAATATATAATATAATAGATAGAACACAAATCTAATGTGTCAAAATTAAAGGGACCAACTTGTGTGTCCACACAATGCATCGTCATATTGATATTTGTTGAACTTTTTTGATGTTGCCATAGAAGAAAATTGCGATAATTAAAGTGAAAAAAGGAGCTAAGCTCACAGCGGCCAGTAATATGAGGAAAAGGTTGGAATAACCTTGTGTGCTGTATCATTCTGTCTGGATTCTGACACCTTAGTTATGCACAGAGATAGAACTCTGCACATCTCCTAACCTGGAGCGAGGCCAACATTTTTTGATCTGGTAATCAGATGACTGACAGGACATGAACTTCCTTCATACGACCTTTTGGACAAACTTCATATGTGATTCGCAACAGAAACAGAGACCCTACAAAAGACGATCATCAATGATTAAACACACACTTGATCTCACGTCTCTTCTTCCGTCGCCGAGAAGAGCCTGTGCTTTCAAGTGACATAAACTGATATTTTCTCCTCAGTTAAACACTGAAATAACGCCAACACATAGTCTTATTTAACTGTTTAGAAACTCAACTTGTATTCACCAGTGCATGCCTTGTGTGTGTATTGTTAAGCTGTGACATGTGAAATTTAATGCAGTGGTTTAATATGATTTGAACTCTACAAATAAAAATGGGAAAACTGAAGGAAAGTATACAGTATGTATTGCATATACAGATTAGAGCTGTAATGAAAATAAGAAGCGTAAGAGTAAAGTAAAGAAATTAAATGGCAAATATCTAATGCCAGAAGGAATTGTGCCTAGCTTTGTCAAATTCAGAACCTCGGACAGAGACTTTGACATAGAGATGTGTTAGGGTTATTTTAATAAATGAGTGTTTTATGAAACCATATTGCAAATAAAGATGAGTCAAACATGATGTGCGCAAAATGATTTATTCTATTTACACATCTTTCTGGAGAGGAAGAAGACTCAGCATACAGCACATTTATTACAGGCTTGTTTCTGATTACCTTCACGACGTTGTCGGGTTAATCACAGTGTGATATTTTATCTTTTAATATTATTTATCCCATTGAAACAATGTTGTATCATATGAGGTCTGTGTAGCATTGGAGCTTGGAGCTGCATGCTCACCATGGGAACCCAGCAGAGGAACCAGAACTGAGAGGGTGAAAACGGTCTTCAAGCAGTGCATATGAAAGCCATCGTGTCATTGTGTGATTTGTTTACACTTGTCTGTTTGTCTACGGGCCTTTGGTCATGGCTGACCTGTGAGCTGAACTCACAGATGTTGTGCTTGAAAATACTGAACAGATTGTCTATTCCAATGTGCCGCGGCTGCTGATGTGCCCTGGGTGTACGGCTGAGAAATGACAGCCATAACCACCACTGCTGCCTCGCCTTGAACTCTCTCTCTCTTGCTCTCTCTCTTGCTCTCTCGCTCTCTCTCTCGCTCTCATTTCCCATCTCACCTCTCCTTATCTGCCTCAGAATGACATTGTGACTGAATTCCAAATGAAACCCGAGCCCTGGCAGAATGAAACTGATGTGTTGAATGCTAAGCTCTGCATTATGGCGTGATGATAATGGCCTGTGTTTTACGAGTTGTCTCGGCGGTCCACTGGTGACCCTCCCCTCCACCACCCGCCACATCCTCTCACTCCTTTAATCTCGGCTGGAGCTGAATGAAATCCCAGACGCTGTAAACTCCATGTAAAACTCCACCAAAAAAAACATGTTGTTATATTTTTCGAAATGACAATGAATGCACAGCATTTTTACCATTGTCAAATTAATTGACACAGCTCCACATGAGTGTGTTTCTGAGTATAGCACTTTATTACCCATTTTAACTTTAGCAACCTGTTTTTTTTAATATATATATATTTATAATGGGTGATCTGGTCTAAAAATGTCTTTGTGAGCTGTGACCCTGTCCCAAGTATTTATTGCTGTCAGTGTTCATATGTTTTGTCTCATTTTGTCTTATTTGTTGAATAATTACCTTGCCGTTTTGTGTTACCATCAACCTGCCAAGGGGCTGACGATGGAAATTAGCCACTGGCTATAAGCTTGTATATTTACTTAAAAATGTCTAGTAATTTGCCTGGTCCCTATTTTAAATCCATAAATAGATATAGTATTTTTTTCCACATGCTGCAAATAGAGCAATGCATTTTACATCTCAGCCGAGCAGGTGAGGAAGAAAGACAAAACACCAAAGATTCACCCGTGAAATCCCGGCAAAGATAATTTTATCGCTGGACATTGAGTAGGACTTCATGATTTGAGCTTCCTACAAAAACACGATCAACCGATAATGAAGATGTGTGCGTGACCGACAGCAAATCCTCCACACCCCGAACAGCTGCCTGGCTACGCGTGCCTGTGGCCATCTACCTCTGCACCTCGCTGCTCTAAGTTCCCTGGGACGCAGTGTGGACAAATCACGCAACGGTAAAAGACAGACAAATAACACATATGTTACTGAAGCACTATAGAAAAGACAGCTCTTGTTCTGTGAAGCACACAGCTCTGTTTATCTGTGCTCCACAGGGGAGCATAGATATCTTTGTTTATTGCTAGGCTACTGTTATTAGCTGTTATATGAGTGCAACCTACAGATTTGGTATAATTAGGGTCAGAAAAAACCACAAGGATAAGAATAAAATGAATTTCAAGGATAAAGACAAGAGTGCAACTTGAGTTTATTAACTTAAATTAAACACGCCATCCGTTACATTGCCCTTAAGTTGTAGACTGTGACTGAATCGAACTTCAGTAGACTGTTGTGCTTTGCAGTTAGTTCGACATGTCAGCTCCCAAACAGTACACGTCTCGATTTCTCCCTCTTCCTCCCGGTGTCCTTAAAGAG
Organism: Microchirus variegatus; assembly: GCF_963457635.1. Taxonomy (NCBI): domain Eukaryota; kingdom Metazoa; phylum Chordata; class Actinopteri; order Pleuronectiformes; family Soleidae; genus Microchirus; species Microchirus variegatus. Next base: position 17,095,864 of record NC_139802.1, read on the forward strand.
ACATAAATGAAGAGAGCATGTTCATTTCAAGCTCTACATGTCTCTTCTTCCATTATGCATGTTTAGTCTGTGTCTTTTGTTGATGTAGCACAGATATTTGTGAAGACGGCATGGGCACTGTTGAGATTCACTTTTATAAATTAGGATCACTATATTTGAAGCGTCACATCTTCCCATTTTATCTCTCCAAAAATACTGATAAGCATTTAATGGTGCACATTAGCTTGAATGCCATTCGGGATCAATGTTATCTCCACTCCTGTTTCTATAACTGTTACTTTGAAAAGCTAGAATTGATTTTATAACATTTGTGATGCTGATAGGCAGGTGACTGTGGACACTACTCTGATACAATGATGATTTTAGGATTTTAAGTAGATATGATTTCTTTTTCCCAGAACTATGCAGACATAGTTGGATCTCTAACACTCTGTTTGGTCAGCTGTGGGGTTTCTCAATCCCACTGGCTCAGAATGATGGTCATTTTCAGACAGGTTGGAGATGTCTTACACTCATCAGCAGCTCTGTGGATTAGCCCTCTTGAACACACCATGCAGGACACACAAGGGCACGAAGGCTTTTGGCTATTGTGAGTCTGTCTAAAACTGATTTGCCTCTGCATCATGTGGAAAATATTAATATTATACCACATTGTACTGGAAAAAATATCCTTTTGAAGCAGTGGCCCAAGGAGGACAAAGACTCTGTAGCTTAAGAAGAACAGAAGAACGTTTAATGAAAGCAATAACCAAGACAAATTAACAAAAAAAGCAGACACTTATATCCAAAGCAACTTACAACAGAGGAATAAGCTACATAGAAGAAGTCTTGGAAAGAGATTCACTAGATAGGACAGAGGGTGAGACTGCAGAGGTGGATCCAAGTGCAGAAGGAGATTGTGCAATGGAGGGGGTAAGTGCTAGGACAGAAGATACTCTTGGAAGAGCTGCGTCTTCAATAGCTTCTTGTTCTGGTAGCGCTTGGTAGGTCATTCCACCACAGTGGAACGATACACGAAAAGAGTCTGGATTGTCTTGTGCGGTGTGTTGGCACCGCCAGACGTCAATCCTCTGGTAACATAAGCCTTTATGAGAGCAAAAATATAAATAAAACATGATACAAATCAGTGCATTTACTGAATAAACGGAGGCTTGATCAGATCACAACTAGTTTTCCACTGACAGACAAATTTAATTAAGACAGTTCTAAATTCTAAGAACTGTCATCTGGTTCATGAATTTTGGTCACAAATAAAAGTCTACTTGAGAAACTACATTGGTTTAACTTCTCACACAGTAATAAAGAGCGCACTGCAATTCAATTTTCAGTTTGAAAGTTTCCCGTTGCTCTTGATTTCTGCCTAAAGCCCAATTTATACTCCTGTGCTCTGCGTAGGTTACTCTGACTGCACGAAAATATTTTTTAAGTGTCCGTCACTCCGTCAAGGGACAACTGAGACGGCAAGAGCTGCGATTGGTCCTCAGGACAGGCCGAGCGTAGCTGCTCTGTACCGGCTCACAGTGCGCACCGAGTGTCCACAGAGGCGGAGCTCATCTCCGCCGACAACATCGCTGTCAAACTATAAATACGTCATATCTTAATACACAAACCACATGTTTAGACTCTAAATGACCAATTTCTCGCCTTAAATTATCTTAAAACTGTGTTCCGTGACACAGAAAAGTGACAACGGCCACTGTTTCAACAAGAACAGTCTTTCTCTCTCGGACACCATTGCTCACTGTAGCCAAAACAACAACCTTGCGCAGCGACCCCTACTGATCCGGCAGGAAATTGCAGCGCGTATCCGTCCACGAAGCAGAAGTATGAAGGCTCGAGGGGTGTCCGTGGTTACGCAGTCGGATAGCGCATTACGCAGGCTGAGAAGTATAATGTGGCCTTAAATGTTAATGTCTTCACGACCTGCACAAGAGACATTTTGCCAGATGCTGAAAAAACAAAAACTCTTCCCTCTCTCAAGTACACCGCTGTATAGGGAGCACTGATGGATCACGATAACCGTGCAATTACTCAAATGTTGTCATATCTGCCTGGTGGTTTGGGATTTCTAATTATGATTCAGACTAACTGGACATACTTGTGTTTTTATTCTGTGAAAGTTGGCCTCATGAGTGTACTGTCACATTTACAGGGAATATGAGACCATCTTATTAGTTCCCCCTTTCCTCTCATGTCTGTCGCTGTGCCACCCTCACTTAATGTCTTAATGCTCTGTCACTTCATTAGAGTTGCATCAGGGTGATAAATGAACTGCTGCTTTTTTTCTCCACGACAGCTTCCACCCCCGCTGATGGCACTGCCTGATCTGGACCCCTGTCCTGGAGGGAGAGTGCGGGTGGATGGTGCTAGGGAGGCCTGTCAGTGTCTTGTGGGGAGGCAGGGGGAGAGATGGTTGCTGGTGATACTGTACGGCTGCTATTATGGAGCCCTTTATCTCCGTTGTCACCCGAATGTATGCATTTTCTCAGTGTGGTGCAGGATCATCCTCCACCCCCTGCCTCTCGTCAACACGCCCTGATTTCCTCAGACATCGTAATTAATCTGCTTCCCTGTGAAGCGTGATGAGGCAGTGCTCATGTACAGCATCAATGCCTGATGGAATACTTTATATGTGCTATTCAAAGAAGTCTTTGTACACCAGAATGGATGCGGAGAGCAAACATTTAAACATTTGAACTGCAGCTGCTCTCGTGACTCCATTTCCATTTCCCCTCATTAAAACATGTAAAATGTTTCATACAGATATGGCCTCAAAGTCTGACCCGACACTCCTCTAAACCTGTGTAACATCATCGTATATCTGTAGTCTGTGATGCTGTATTTCGCCTAACTTGCCCTCCTTCCTCAGTACATCACCTTGCATGCACACTTTGAGAGGGGCCATTTATTCACTAACAGCCGTACCTCATGAGAGGAGAAGACTGATCCTGATTAGTTTGTGTCTGCTTAAGGATATATAATAATAATAATACATTTTATTTATAGGCGCCTTTCAGCACTCAAGGACACAGAGAGATCAAAAAGAAAAAGCAGTTTTAAACAGATGACACATCTTAGTTTGGATGGTGGTGAGTTTTAGAGCAGCTGAAAGCTCTGCTCCCCATGGTGGAGACACGGGCAGAGGGGCACAGTCAAGTGGATGGAGGAGGACGATCTGAGGGTACGAGAGGGAGTGGCAACACGGAGGAGGTCGGACAGATATGGAGCCGCAAGTTTGCGAATGGCCTTGAATGTTAAAAGGAGGATTTTAAATTCAATGAGGACATTTACCTAGAGCCAGTGGAGTTACTGCAGCACAGGAGTGATATGCGATGATGATATGTAATATTTCTGCACTGGGTTATTTACAAACAACAACACTCATGTTACGAGTGGTGTAGTTACATAAGCCAAATCTATGCCAAAATATTTCGTCTTTGCGCTCTAGATCAGTGAAAACCTTTGACTGATGATTTTCTTAATTGTTATAAATACTAATTCTGTTCATTATTATAATTATTATTATTTATAATAATAATTATAATGTAATAAATAATAATTAATTATTAGGGCTGTTTCACCCATTTTATTCCCACTTGGTCAAGTTAAGAGTAAATTTAAAACAATTACGACGCTGCTGTGTTTGTTTAGTTCACATTCTAATACAGAGTTGGGATTAAATTTGACACTTTTTTGTTGAATTGATTTGATTTGCAGGGTTTCTCCTCCTTGAACTGCCACCTTATCGTGGTGGAGGGGTTTGAGTATCCGTATGATCCTAGGAGCTATGTTGTCCGGGGCTTAGGCTGAATCCCAATACCACCCCTTAGCCCTCCCCCTTCCCCCTACCCCTTTGTCAGAGTTCCCCTTGGCCCTCAAAACAGAGTTGAGGGAGCGAGGGGTACGAACGTTCCCCTAAGAAATGAGACACACCTCCATTACGTCATCACGTCGTCCGGACTTGACGCTCGCAGACTGCTACATCAACAAGCCGATGCGATGCTTGTTGATGTAACAATCCAAAAATGCCGTCCTCACAAGTAATGTCTGTTGCCTGGGCTATTTTTCTGTTTTTACGACTGTCAGCTGCTAACAAAGACATCGGCGGCGACGCTGTGAGGAGTGTTCACACACACAGTTACAGCGACTGCAGACCCGCTGCATTACCAAAGCCACACACACACACACACACGGTGCAGAGGGAGAAAGCTGCTCGCAGACAGAGCGGAGTAGAGCGGGGACAGAATCTCCTGTTCTGTCCTGAAGACGTAACTGTGCACTCCGGCACAATTTGTTAATGTTAAAAAAATAGCGATAGCAGCTAGCTAACCACTTACGAAAGGAACGCCGGGATAGCATCGGCTACGACTAGCTAGTAATTCAAAACAAACTTGACTAGTGATTCAGAAACACCGTTGACAATTGAAGAAGACCACAATACAATCATTACACATGACTGTCGTGATTAAAATACTGAAAATACATTGTGCGAGTCTTTAACGGCCAGCTTTCAAACTTCGCTGACAGGTGACGCGGCGGAAGCTGCGAAATTCCTCGAAGCCCTCCGTTTCAAGTGTGGTCCTGAGGAAGCTTCGTTTCGAGGGCTACGTAGCCCTACGGCTTGGCCCTACCCCTTAACCCTTATGAGAAATGAGACAGCACTACCCCTCACATGAACGCGCAAAAACAAGGGGTAGGGGGAAGGGGGAGGGCTAAGGGGTGGAATTGGGATTCAGCCTTAATGCCCCTGGTAGGGTCTCCCAAGGCAAACAGGTCCTAGGTGACGGATCAGACGAAGAGCAGTTCACTTACCCCTTATGAGAAAAACAAAATCAAAGACGAGTACGTCGCCCGGACTGGCGTTACCGGGGCCCCATCCTGGAGCCAGGCCCGGGAGTGGGGCTCGCAGGCGAGCGCCTGGTGGCCGGGTCTTTGCTCACAGGACCCGGCTGAGCTCAGCCCGAGGGAGCGACGTGGGCGCCCTTTCAAGTGGACCCACCACCCACATGAAGGGCCATAAGGGACCGGTGCAATGTGGTTTGGGTGGCAGTCGTGGGCGGGGGCCCTGGCGGCCCAATCGCGGGACAACAACCCTAGCTATGGGGACATGGAATGTCACCTCGCTGGGGGGGAAAGAGCCTGAGCTTGTTCGGGAGGTGGAGCGATACCGACTAGAAATAGTCGGGCTCACCTCCACGCACAGTCTGGGCTCTGGAACCCAACTCCTTGAGAGAGGCTGGACTCTCTACTACTCTGGAGTTGCCCAAGGTGAGAGGCGACGGGCTGGTGTGGGCTTGCTTATAGCTCCCCAGCTCAGCCGCCATGTGTTGGAGTTCTCCCCGCAGAGCGAAAGGGTCGTGTCCCTCCGCCTTCGGGTGGGGGGTAGGTCTCTCACTGTAGTTTCGGCTTACGGGCCGAACGGCAGTGCAGAGTACCCGGCCTTTTTGGAGTCCCTGGAAGGCGTACTGGAAAGTGCTCCAACCGGGGACTCCATAGTTCTGTTGGGAGACTTCAATGCTCACGTGGGTAACGACAGTGTAACCTGGAGGGGTGTGATTGGGAGGAATGGCCTCCCCGATCTGAACCCGAGCGGTGTTTTGTTATTGGACTTCTGTGCTAGTCATGGTTTGTCCATAACAAACACCATGTTCAGGCATAAGGGTGTCCATCAGTGCACGTGGCACCAGGACACCCTAGGCCGGAGGTCAATGATCGACTTTGTGGTCGTGTCATCTGGCCTCCGACTGCATGTCTTGGACACTCGGGTGAAGAGAGGGGCTGAGCTGTCAACCGATCACCACCTGGTGGTGAGTTGGATCCGCTGGCGGGGGAGGAAGCTGGACAGACTTGGCAGACCCAAGCGTGTTGTGAGGGTCTGCTGGGAACGCCTGGCGGAATCACCTGTCAGGGAGGTCTTCAACTCCCACCTCCGGGAGAGCTTTGACCAGATTCCGAGGGAAGCTGGAGATATTGAGTCAGAGTGGACCATGTTCTCCACTTCCATTGTAGACGCGGCTGTTCGAAGCTGCGGCCGTAGGGTCTCCGGTGCCTGTCGCGGCGGCAATCCCCGAACCCGGTGGTGGACGCCAGAAGTAAGGGATGCTGTCAAGCTGAAGAAGGAGTCCTATCGAGCCTGGTTGGTTCGAGGGACTCCTGAGGCAGCTGACGGGTACCGGCAGGCCAAGCGGACGGCGGCCCGAGCAGTCGCAGAAGCAAAAACTCGGGTCTGGGAAAAGTTCGGGGAGGCCATGGAGGAGGACTAACGGTCGGCCTCGAAGAGATTCTGGCAAACCGTCCGGAGCCTCAGGAGGGGGAAGCAGTACTCCGCCAACACTGTTTACAATGTGGGTGGGGAGCTGTTGACCTCGACTGGGGACATCGTTGGGCGGTGGAAGGAATACTTCGAGGATCTCCTCAACCCCACTGACACGCCTTCCCTAGAGGAAGCAGAGGCTGAGGACTCAGGGGTCGACTCATCCATTACCCAAGCCGAAGTCACTGAGGTAGTTAGGAAGCTGCCCAGTGGCAAGGCACCGGGAGTGGATGAGATCCGACCTGAGTACCTTAAGTCTCTGGATGCTGTAGGGCTGTCCTGGTTGACACGTCTCTGCAGCATTGCGTGGTGGTTGGGGACAGTGCCTCTGGAATGGCAGACCGGGGTGGTGGTCCCTCTTTTCAAAAAGGGGGATCGGAGGGTGTGTTCAAACTATCGAGGGATCACACTCCTCAGCCTCCCGGGGAAAGTCTATTCCATGGTACTGGAGAGGAGAGTTCGGCCGATAGTCGAACCTCGGATTCAAGAGGAACAATGCGGTTTTCGTCCTGGCGGTGGAACACTGGACCAGCTCTATACCCTTCGCAGGGTGCTCGAGGGTTCATGGGAGTTTGCTCAACCAGTCCACATGTGTTTTGTGGACTTGGAGAAGGCTTTCGACCGTGTCCCTCGTGGCATTCTGTGGGGGTGCTCCGGGAGTATGGGTTCGGGGGTCCTTTGTTAAGGGCCGTGCGGTCCCTGTACGACCGGAGCAGGAGCTTGGTTCGCATTGCCGGCAGTAAGTCAGACTTGTTCCCAGTGCATGTTGGACTCCGGCAGGGCTGCCCATTGTCACCGGTTCTGTTCATTATTTTTATGGACAGAATTTCTAGGTGCAGCCGGGGTCCGGAAGGGGTCTGGTTCGGGAGCAGCTGGATTCCATCTCTGCTCTTTGCAGATGATGTGGTCTTGATGGCTCCTACAAACCAGGAACTCCAGAGTGCGCTGGGGCGGTTTGCAGCCGAGTGTGAAGCGGCTGGGATGAGAATCAGCACCTCTAAGTCCGAGGCCATGGTTCTCGACCGGAAAAAGGTGGGTTGCTCCCTCCGGGTCAGTGGAGAGATCCTGCCTCAGGTGGAGGAGTTTAAGTATCTTGGGGTCTTGTTCAAAGAGTGAGGGAAGGATGGAACGTGAGATTGACAGGCGGATCGGTGCAGCGGCCGCAGTAATGCTGTCGTTGTATCGGTCTGTTGTGGTGAAGAAGGAGCTGAGCCGAAAGGCAAAGCTCTCGATTTACCGGTCAATCTACGTTCCTACCCTCACCTATGGTCATGAACCGAAAGAACAAGATCCCGGATACAAGTGGCTGAAATGAGTTTTCTCCGCAGGGTGGCAGAGCGCTCCCTTAGAGATAGGGTGAGGAGCTCTGTCACCCGGGAGGAGCTCGGAGTAGAGCCGCTGCTCCTCCACATCGAGAGGAGCCAGCTGAGGTGGCTCCGGCATCTGTATCGGATGCCCCCTGGACGCCTCCCTCGGGAGGTGTTCCGGGCATGTCCCACCGGGAGGAGACCCAGAGGGAGACCCAGGACACGCTGGAGTGACTACGTCACCCGGCTGGCCTGGGAACGCCTTGGGGTCCCCCCGGAAGAGCTGGAGGAAGTGTCCTGCGAGAGGGAGGTCTGGGCGTCCCTTCTCAGACTGCTGCCCCCGCGACCCAGCCCCGGATAAGCGGAAGAAGATGGATGGATGGATGGATGGATGATTTGATTTTTTTTATATCTCTTACTGAGTAATATATATATATATATATATATATATATGTATTTTGGGTGAAGTGGCCCTTTAAGTTAGTTTACATTTTTAAGCAGTAATAGGCCTTCCCATAGAATACACTGCCATCCATTCTTCTCTAAGACCCTCTGATGTGTTGTCCCTTGGTCGAGGCCCTGTGCCTCTTTTACACTGAAATACATGAGTATCCTCATTTTCAATTGCCAGCAGAGGAGTTTGCCTTTCTGTTTTTTTTTTTTTCCTCCAGTGAATCTTGTTCGACATCAGAAATGTGCCAGCATACGACAGAAGAAGGCCCCATGGAGAGCACTGACAGACCGTGTCACGGTGGTTACACTTTTATATCTTTCACTTCAGTCTCTCTGTCAAACTCGGCGGCAACTGAAAGATTTTAAATCACTTCTTGCTGGAAAAGGTGTAGCCCCAGTGCGGAATTCACAACTCGACTGCAAAAATCAGAATCGTAATCGGAATGCTAAAGTAGTAGATGGCAAAACATTCACATGGGCGTAGATAAAACCTTTGAATGTCCTTAACCACTTTCTTTTTTATTTCTATTTTATATTGTTTAATAAATGTACTTCTTGTTTTATAGTATATCCCAACTCAGGCTGTTTTAATCACCCTTTATAAATATATCTGACTTATTTGTGACACCATAAGTATTTTGTTCTCAAAGTTCTTCCAGAAAAGACACTATAAATGTTAATTACAGCCAGAGTAGTAAACTGTGTAAAATCCAGCAGACAGTTTATTTAAGTGACAACAAACAACTGTGTGTTCTTTTGTAGACTGTGAAGTTTTGTGAACCTTGTTGCTTTGGACAGGAAAAACAATTTGGATGGCCTCAGAAATGTGTGAGCACTAAGCTCAAAACAAAATGATTTAAATGGTCACATCAAGCAGCAGAGTGAGCTGAGCACACTTTATTAAAGACAACGGTGTGGAGGTGGAGGTTTACTGAGTGGTTCAACAGTTGCCTAATAATTGAGAACTTGATTAATAATCAATTCATTGTTGCAGCACTACCAAACACTTTCACCATTTAAACTTTTACTCACATTCATATGGTGTATCTGCTCTATGTATAGTGCCTTTTTTATGTGACACATCACTTTCCAATTTAACCTCCGACCATTTTTGTTTCCTGGACACCCCCCACACCTACTGAACCACAGGGAACATGCACCGACAGCTCTGTTGTGACATGATTTCTCTTTGCAGCAAAATGGTGGTTTATTCCACATTGAACTTTTCTGTAGCAGTGTCAAATCTAAGGTTGACAATGCCAGTTCATCAACACTTTGGGGCACAAAAATCACGATTGCATCTTTTTAATAAATACTGCATCAGTGGGCATTTAGCACAGCAGCATTTGACACTTCCTTTCCTGATAAAATATGTCAAAGTGTCTGCCGTGCAAATGTCCCGTAGCTGTTCAACCATGTGCAGATTTTCAGTTGGTGTAACTTACAGTTATATTTGTCAGTTCAATGTGTGGGACAAACCACAACACACTCTGACAATTAGACTCAGGCTGGCTTTACACAACAAAGATCTGCACACAAACCGCAAAAGTTTGCATTTTTAACCCTTTAGACGGGAACGCGACTGTGGAGCGTTTTTTAATATTTCCACTCTCGAGGGTGGGTTCATTTCGCTGTCGCCGTCTAAACAAAAGGCACATCTGATAAAATATTTTGTCGGTTTCACCCGGGAGCGCTGTTGTGTAAATTCAGCCTTAGGTCCACTTCATCACTGCATTTAAGACAGGGAGTGATTAGTTAACTCTAAACAGTTGTGCTGATTGAGGCACCAGGTGCTGCTCGTCCTGAGCTGCATCCACACCTCTCTCTCCTGCGTCTGAATATACCACCATGCCCCAGCCTCACCAAAATATCTGGTAAACACTTCAGCTGTCGGCCTCAGCTGTGTTGTCTTCATTCAATACTAAACGAGTAAATGTTGGGACACTGTGTTAAATTAAGATGGCAACCGTGGCCAAATTTTACTCAGTCTCATGAGGCGGGACGATGATACAGTACATTACCATATCAAAATCTTACCCTGCCATTTAACCAATGAAAAAAAACTAAATTAAATGAAAAACATACAAATGAAAAACAAAACAAAAATTGTCATTTTCCCTGAGGGTGTAGCACCACACACACTCACACACAGACAGAGAAACTGACAATCAGAGCTGATTACCTAGGAGGCAGCTTTGCTTTCTCCAGCTGGTGGCTTCACTCAACTTTTTCTCTTTTTTTTTCCCAGAGGGTGAAATGTGGCTTATTATATCGACTACATCAAACCTCTGTTTGAAGCCCTTAGTAGTAAAGTGCTAGAGGACATTAATCAAGAGAAACAAGTTGCCTCTCACATCTGCTTTGAGGAGACAGTGGAGCTGGCAGCTCCCTCTACCTGAATGTAAGTCACTGTCAGTCCTGCAGCTCTGATCACCTCACCTCCCCGACACCCCCACACAAACATGTACATATGCCCACACACACACACACACACACACACACACACACACACACACACACACACACACACACACACACACACACACACACACACACACACACACAGACACACACATCCAAACAGGATATATTTAGTCTCCAAAGCTGGGCATTCTGATCTGCCTCCTTTTAATTACATCCTTCAAGGTGGCGAGTGCCTGTTAAAGAGTTTCTATTCAGGGGAATACACTTGAGAGACAGCTAACAAGCAATAAAATGAAAATAAGAAGCTGGTTTTTGAATGTAGGATGTCTACCAGCTCACATTACCTCTTTTCTGAGTGTATTTCCGGGGGATTTTGGAGAAGTTGTGGACAGGACAGAGAGCCTTAGCAACTCTATAATAATAATAATTTTCTTTCCCTGTCTCGTCCCACAGGCTCCCATCTTGACTGAAATCGGGATAATGTGAAGCTGCTGCAATGAGCACAGCATATACCTACTTGTGAGCCATGAGTGGACTGTGTTACAGAATGGGCTTATTAGCACACTGAATTAGTTTGTACAAGAACAGTGGAAATTGGTTAAAAAATGCTGTTCTCGATGTTCCCAGAAAACTATATTTACAGGTGAGTTTCCACGGGTTACAGAGGGCTGGGAGTAAGGCACACTTTTTGGATAGCCTCTCCATGAAAGTCAGTAATGGTGCTGCACTCATTCAAACAGTCACTTGTAAAAGCTATCGCTGCAGAATAGAATGGAGAGTGGAAGGTGTGTGCGTGTTAAGCCGAGATCACTTAAGAAACTTGAGAAGACCACAGCCTCAGGCAACAGCTCTACCAGGTGAACTACGGCGCCCCCACAAGTACTGATGTGTACTGACAGCTTCATCTTCTTTAAATGACACATTTTATTACTGTAGAATCTGAACACATCACACCGCTTCTGTTAACGCATTTGCCTGAATGATGGACATTTATATGATCCAGTCTTTTTCATAGTCACCAACCAGAAACTGTGCTTCAGGGTAAGGTCACACCTAGTTGCAGTTGCCAATGCTGGCGCATCAATCTTTCCACAAATCTCCATGCGTAAAGTCCCCCCTGCGGTCTTGGCCATTATTTAATTGACTTTTTCTTCTGAAAGTCTTGTCTGGAGTAGACTGAGTTTCCTCTGTACCTTCATATAGAGACTGTCTTTTCTTTTTACGCGTATCCTCCTCTTCCTTTCTCTTCCTTCTTTTCTGGCTTCCTGATGCATAATTTTGCTTCATGATGACTGCCAAGTTTTTGTATTTTGCTGGCAGCAGAGATCACGAACCTGACTGGCTGCTGTCAGCGACGACTGAGAGGGGCCCCCTTGAGGGGGATTACGATAACACCGTCATTGCACTTAACTGCATTGACTATCAAAGGGGTGCTCACACAGTTTGTCGTTGCATTTTATTCATAACCAGTCGTTGTTTTGGCAATTGCTTGGTTTGCCTGCCTTGTCGCCACGGGCCTTTGTTGGCTGTATGCAAAAGCTGCTAGACGCCGTTTTCAAACCCGTCTCAGGTTCCAGGTGGTTTGTGATCTGCGTCTACAGAGTGAAATCAAATCGTTGGCTGACTTCACCCAAAAGAAGTTTTGCTGATGAAATACACATAGCAATAACTGAATCGAGATGTTGTATCTTGTAGTGAACTTTGAGTTTATAGACCTACTGAAGTATCATGATGTGACAGGGTAGAAAGAACAACAACGAGACATTTACTCCTCCAAAAAATGTCATCAACTGTTAGATGAGCCTTCATCTTTCTGATGAACACCAGGGGTGCTCCCCTTTCTTTTCCGTTTCTTTATTCAGCAGGAGCAGAACACTCAAACAGTGCACAGTGTGATGCAGTGCTGGCTACGTGCATGGAGGCCAGTCAGAGAGAGGGAAGAGCAGAGGTGAGTGTTGGCTAGGAGGCAGCCTGGATTAAGAGAGTCTTTGTCCTGCTTACCTTTGATCTGACAGCTTGTTAACAAGAGGGAAGCATCTGCTTTTGTATGCTGGATACTTCCGCCTTGTCTGCTGCCCTGCCTTCACTTTCTATACCATTCCTCTGCCATGTCCATCACCCACAAGAGACACCATACATTTTCAGTATGCCTAAAGAATCTGGCTCAAACTAAGGCACTACCTTGTTTTTGGCTTCACACATTTTAGTAAAGATTCCTAATTACTGTTAATACTGTTGTCAAATTGCAGTGTGTCTCCTCATGCATCACTGTTTTTTTTCCCATTATTTTTGGGAATTAGTATAACAGAGACTAAATAAAGGACGTTAAATAAACACACACGTTAAATATAAAATTAATGAAATCCTGAAGGTAATATTAATGTCTATGTATGTGTGTGAGGTTGTAGAATTTATATCCCATATTTCTAGGTATATTTATATACTCATTAGCCACACTGGTAGATATCATCAGTAGCAACCTAATACCTGTATGACTGCACCTGGATTGTTGGTACAAAGACTCTCAAAGTATGATCAGTACGACTGCTGTAACAGAAATTGTGCCGAAGTTTACATGGCCATGAGTATGGGAAGCATGAATGACTGATTCAATCAGAGCCACCCACCAGATATCCTTAGATTAAAATTAGAAATATTTCCACATGCATGCCATGTAAATTCAAATTAATTAAAATGGGATATCATTCAGCAAATAATTGGATCTCAATCATCTGTGTAATTTGAGGTGCTTGATTAATCTGCTGAAAAAACATCTGAACGTGATCTATTTTTTTTTTTCTTTCTGAGGAGATGGAACGTTCTCAGAACTGAATAAATGCCTGTAAAGTGGGGAGGAACCCAAGCACATGTTTTGGAAATAGAGATGGGTGAGATATGGTTTTGATGGATATTTTCCCCATCCAGTAAAGCACAGAAGCCTGAGCAGAGATAATTTATATCTACAACTCGAAGGCACACTGTGCAGTGAAGGAGAAGTGTGCATGACTCAAAGCCCCTTCCTGGTGGAGGAAAGAGAGCAGAAGGAGGAAGAGTGAAGCAGTGCTTGACCCCACCTTGAGGGACAAGCCCCGAGGGGCCAGTCATTCTTTTGATTTCTTCCATTTGGAGGAATATCACAGTGAGACAAAATGCTGTGCAGTCGGTACCAAACAAATGCACAAATGTCACTGAGACAAGCAGCTTGCTGTCACAGTCTAAAACCATAACTTTCTTCCCCATGACTTGTTTTTCTTTGCTCCCATCTGTCTTATTTTCTGAAAGTTTTTCCTTTTCACAGATGCATCATCACATGCGCCTGAGTGAGAATTCAGCCAGTTCTGTGAAAATGTAACCAATTTCACCTGATATTATCTGACATATTTTATCTATTTTTTAGTTGCACTGTGACTACTGCCAATCTCAAAGGTCCTCTGCTGACACTTACCAGACCTAGTCCTTCACAATATTGATTGAGTAAATGTCTTGAAAGGAGAACTGCCAACTATTCCATAGCCCCTCACCCTAACCTTAACCATCACAACTAAATGCCTTAATCGAACCCTTACCATTAGCCCTCATCTCCACAACCCAGTGGGGTCACGCTGCCTGACAGGGTGGTCCCGGACGCCAGCCCATCTACACCCCAGGGCAGGATATTGTTCCCAATCCTGGTACTTGGTGACTCCAACATCAACCGCATCCCAGCTCATAACAACCCACTCATCCAACTCGACAGTTACCCCGGTGCCAACACTTATCACTTTCAGAAAATATGTGATAAAACCCTACCGAGTCCCACAACCAAGATCGTTGTCATCTCCATTGGAATCAACAATAAGGACCAGGACCCCAGGCAGACCTCAATCAAACAGTTCAAATCACTGTTCAGGTCTCTGAAGACTGTCTTCCCCAACGCAGACATTTATTTTCTGGTTATAAACTTTTCACCCCAACTCACCCCGACACAGCAGAACAACCTCACCTTAATCAATAACACTAGGGTCACTCACTATCCCTTCGTTACAGAAATACCTCACGACACCTTCCGTACAGAAAAAGACAACATCCATTGGACCCCTACCACAGCCCAACTCATCTTCGACAACTGGTGTGCACAGCTAAATTTATAGTCAGACCCAAAAACAACCACACCCACAATCAACGACTTACATCTCTCCCACCGACTTCTTTCCCACCCCAGACCCCAGATACACACCCAGACCTGGGGTGGAATTCACCCTCCAACATCTGTAACCTCTCCACACTCTTTATTCCCAAACAGGCACAACTAACCCTGCTGGAGAGGGGGCTCTCCTTCATTCCCCGAACTTGCCTTGGCCAGTCTCGCTCCTGCTTGCTCTACCCAACCACCCCAGGTCACTCACCCTGGACTGCCTCCACCTCCAATACCTGACCTCAACCCATCTACCCCTCATGCTGACCAGGTTCCTTATCCTACCCCCACCCCCAATCCTAAACCTGGCGCGGGGGTGGGGGAGGGGGTTGGAAAGCAAACCCCCCTCCCCCACCCTTATCCTAACCTGTTCCCTGGGACTGAGGTGGGGGAGGGGGGTATCTTTCCCGACCCTCATCCCCACCCCGGCCCCAATCCTACCCCACTAGTTCCTGGTGCTGGCCCCCACCCGAGCCGGACTCCTGCTCGGATCAGGGCCAGCACAGGCCTCCATCCTATCCCCATACCTACCCCTGTACCTTTTTCTAAACCTACCCCTTTACTTTTCCCTAAGCCTACCCCCTTACCTTTCCCGAAACCTACCCTCATACCTTTACCTAAACCTACCCCCGCACCTCTCCCCAAACCTATCCCCATACCTAACCCTACCCACACTGGACCTGGAGGCAGCCCTACTACTATGGACCGGACTTCGCATACTGACCACACCCCGACTGACCCAGCACGACTCATCCGATTTATAGCCACCTTCTCTCATACGACTCTAGGACTCCATCAAGGCATTAAGAAAAACCTCAAAAACCTTCTACAACAACAACCAGCATTTCACAATCACCGACCCATATCAGCATACAGGAGAAACCGGAACCTGCAAAATATACTTACCCAGTCACGCTTCTCGGATCATACACCTCAGCCGCATACAGCACACACCAACCATTACAAGAACAGGTAATTCATCCACAACCCATACAGCAACACATCACATCCAACTCTGGGCACTTTTTCTCATAGCATCACCAACATTGTCTACATTATCACCTGCCAAACCTGCAATAAACACTACATTGGCGAGACAAAACACTCCGTCTAAAACAGCGTCTATATAACATCGGGGAAGGTAGACTCAAGAAACCCTTGGTTAAACATTTTCAAGTTTACTTCCCCACTCACCTTATCATTTCAGGATTAGGAAATAACGACCACTGGACATGCGGGCAGAGAAAGAGGGCAGAAAGGATCTGGATCTACAGTCTCGGGACCACTACGCTAGGAGGCTTAAATGCAGAATAGAAGACCATCTCCAGGACCATCTACTGCCACCTACTGGCGTGGTTGTCCCCTCCTGACCCACTTTTTTGGTTGCTTGGTGCCCTGGCTAGGATGGCATCCATCCTCTTCCCCATTTTAGCAAATTAATTCTTGCAAAACTCAAAATAACCACCTTAAACTTTACAAAAAATCTCTTTATTGTTTTTAAGCTGTTTGTGACTCCCAGTTATAAACCCTATATTTATTTGTATTTGTATTCTGTTACCGACAATGACACTTCTTTTTTAACTTTACAAATTTTATTTTCTTCTAGGATGCCGCCCGCCCTGGGGTACCAACCAGCCTCATATTTTATTTTAGCTTTTGTTTTTTTGACAAAACTCAAATAATCAATTTTAACTTATTGCAGAAGTCTCCATGGTTTTTAAGCTGTTTATGACTACAAACATAAACCCTAACCCTATTTATTTTTTAACAGCCCATCATCCCTACAAGCTTTTTATACAATTTTTAAAGTCTTTATTTTTACCCCAATTTACAAATAGGCACCCCCCTCCCCTCTACCCTTCTACCGGCGACCCGGCTTCAACTCCAGATTTCCAAAAAAATAATCTAATTGGAATTTTAATTTAACTTACCTCCACAGTGGGCCCCCTCTTTCCTGCCCAGAGCTCTGCCTATGGATCGTAGCCTGGTCCCATCCACTGGCCCTGGACTGGACCACCACCACCTGGATCAGTAGGCCAGTGCTATTTAAGTTTTATCATTTAAACTCCTAACCCCAACCCCAACCTTTACCCTAACTCTGACCTAAACCCAATTCTAACAAAAAACAGTTCTTAATCCTCAAACACCGAGTGCACTTACCTTAACCTGGGGGCCACTCATTGGTGTCATGTCTACCTCAATTGTCTTTATGGATCATGTCTGTATTGTACATATTAATTTTTTCGTCTGCTACACTTGCCATGGTCTGCTGTATATGTGGAGGTGTTTTGTGGAGACATGCCTTTGCACATAATATTCACTGTATGGATTTTGTATACAGATACTCGAGAGTCATTAGACTCCCTGTGAATATTTAATGTTATTTACCACGATTTGCTGCTATGTAAATATTTCTATTGATATGTTTATTCACTCTTTTTATATGTGGGTTCGTTTTAACTCCAGTTACATAAAAAAGAGGGGAAAATGTAAAATGTGTTTACCATTTTATTGCTACATTGCTGTCCGGGCAAAGGAGTGGAGCAGATATATTGATTTTTCTTAATTTATCCCATTAATTAATTCAAAACCTGAAAAAAATGGTGATTTAATTCCATTCCTGAATTTTGCATTTTACGTCAGGCGGCACAAAGGGCACCTACACCTGCCACGCCCCCTGACCCTGTGACGTTGGCTTCCGCTGGACCTCGCTCACTCCTTTTAGCGCCAGACAGCTACCAAGCAATACAGAGCGTCTGTTCACACTGAAAACCTTTCATTTTTCGCCTGAGAAGGCTTTACATTGCCGAAACGTAGCGAACTTGTACACTTTTTGAACAATAAAAAGCTCGGTTGATTTTACTTCTATTATTGAAGAGTCGTTCATTCAAACTTTTCAAGTGGGGAACGAAAAACCAATATGGCCGACCGACATGTAGACGGCTGGACCACGGTGCACCGCCGAGGCCGACGGACCGACAGGTACCTCCCACCAGCTCCTGCCGGCCTGAACGCCCACCACGACCACCACCGTAAGTTCCAGCCTGACAGCCACAGACGCTCATACGCCTCCGTTACTAGGGCATGGCCCCGACGCTATTTAGCGGAGTATCCGCGCCGTACACAGCAGCCACGGCCGGACTCCCGCCCGCAGCTGCGGCGCAACACTGATCACACACCTCCACGCAGACAACACACGCGACACATGGGTTACTCGACATCTCGTAGACAACCACGGCGTTAGTCAGCGGATTACCCGCCGCTACCTACACAACGGCACCGCAACGAATACGTCATTCCCCGCCAACAACAGCGGCGGGAGGCATCTTACTCTCCGCCTCTGCACAAACAACGGCGACAGACATCGACACACTATTTTGCTCCACGCAGGCAACAGGTACAAAATTCTAGAGAGTATCCGACCCGTTTTAAACAAAGCCTAATTGTGCCCACCTATTACACTAACCCTGACCTGATCTTTATTCTAACCCTACCCATAAGTAACATCTGGCCCTAAACCTACCCTTAGTGGACCCCTAAGCCTAATTTGACCTGATTATTAACCTAATCCTACCCATAATTAACATTTGGCCCTGAACCTACCCTTAGTGGACCCCGAAAGCTTAAACTTGTTCCATGAATCACACTAACCCTGACTTTACTCTAATTCTAATCCTACCCAAATTAACATCTGGCCCTAAACCTACCCTCAGCGGACCCCCTCAAGTTAGACCTACCTCATCTACACAAAATCTGTTGCTGCATAAAAATAATTTTCCAGTGTTGTCTGACTCTGGGGATTGGTGAGTGTGTCTCTGAGGTGGGATGATGGACTGTGCCTTCTGATCTTGTCCTAGGACTCGATCCAACACCGCCCTAACCTGACCTAAACCCAATTCTAACAAAAAACAAAAAGCCAAATAATTCCTCACAAGGTCAAAATGTCCTCACAAAGATAGGTTTGTTTGACAACTGGTCCACGCAGTCTATTTGAGACATGTAAATGTACATATGTACACACACATATGTATGCTTTTATTTGGTCCTAACAAAGCAACAAATACAAACATGCTCTCACAAGGTCTTTCAGGCTCACCTGCAGGACCTGAAGTGCATTCATTAGCATGCAATTAAGTGAAAATGACAAACACCACTGGAAAAAAGTGGATATGCACACAAAGAGCTCTTTGATGAGGAGGAAAGAAGAGCCCATACAAAGCTGTCTTGGGGTGCAGGGAAAGAGTACAATTCAGGCAAACTGTACCATAGGAAAACAGTTGATTTCCTTGCAATGAATCTCAGAAACTAGGGATCCAGTTTGTTATTTATGTTTACAACACTGGTATCTTTTCATGGAAATGGTGCTGTCCTTCTTCTCATCCCAATCACAGTATTGCTTTTGTATACTTGTTTTCCCAACACAGGTATATTGTGTTACGACCCAGGTTGTGGTGAGGGAACTGGGAGGAATGCGTCTATGTTAGACCATCCCTCTCGCCAACCCCCAGACCCCTGACACAAACACTACATCAGCACCAATTTCTGCTGCTTAACTGTGGGCCAGATCATGAACAGTTACTGGTGGTGCCACCTTGATGAGTGAGCTTAGCCATTGGGACGGCATCGGGCCTCAGCTGCGCCTGTAATTTGCAATGACACCTCATTTTAGGAGCTTTCGCCTTCTAAGCCACAGTGGGAGGAGACCGCTAAGAAACAATCTAATCACTGAAAGACGGGGGGATATTACCCTCTGTATATTTCCATTCCCTGATGTGAAATGAAAAATAGCTCCATGTATAAGTTTTTCTCACATGTAGCATTTGGCAATATATGTATATATATTTTTGGCAAATTAATAACGTACACATGATCTGCCCAAACAATACAGCTGCTGTTTACATCGCATTTTCTGAATGGTTATCACACGAGGTAAAACTGTGCGCGCTCCATTTTTCAGGTGAATTTAATTTCTCTCTCACACCTGCACACAAGCCACAAAATCTAATCACGAGGGCAGACAATACAACTGCGAGTGTGAGAACAAGGCAAACAAGAGCCAGAGAGTTTTAATATAGGTCAGTAAAAGCAAGAAAAAGTTCAATATTGTGTTTGTTAATCAAGCGCTTGAGGCATGACTCTAGTTCCCCCGACTTCAGAGTAGAGGAACAAGTCCCCGATGCTCCTCGCATACCGTCAGAAAACACAAAGAAATGAAGAAGAAAAAGAAAACAAACCAAATAACTCGGATGAGTTGTCAGTCTGAGGCGGTGCAGTGAGAGAGTGCAATAATTTTGGATGACCTTGGGCTCAGCCGTACAATTTCCTAAGAACTCTTCTTTTAGAATCATCAGATCAAAAATCTGAGCCTCACAAACAGTACAAGTAAAGACACTTTCATGACCTTGACATGTTTGCTTGCTGTGCTGCTCTCTTTTTACCGTTTGTCTCAGTGCACACAGCCCTGTTTGCCAGGTGTTATGTGACCTGCTCTTCTCACAAATAACAAGTTAAGCACATAAACACAGACATGTGAATGAGGCCCTTTCTGAAATTACTGCTGTGGAAGTCGGAGAAGACTTGGCAGAGGATGACGACAGCAGGTGTTGTTGCTCTATTGTGTATTTACTGAGGAATTAAGCTGTAATGTCAGAGGCTGCTTTGTTGAAAAACTCTTTTGTTGAGATGGGATCAGGAAGCAGGCAATGTGTGTGTTTGTAGAGAGCCAAACCATCTGGCTGTCAGCACAGGGGGGGAAAAATGACAGGTCGTATCCCTTGGCAAAACCATATCAACCCCAAATGAAATGGTGATGCAATTAGTTAGGTTAGAGAGAGCAAAGCAGCAGGGTTCAGTGATGCACTTCTGTTAGCAAAATGTCGAGGGGCAAGATTTACCATTATAGTCGGACTCCACATTTCGGAAATGCATTTCAGATAATTGGTTTCAGTCAGACAGCGCTCGACCACATGAAAGCACAGAAGAAAATATGACCGACAGGACAAACGACCTCAGGACATCATCACTGACAATTAGATATGACATTGACCGCAAATAAAAATTCAGGCATTTTTGTTCTGTTTGAACCTAATCCAGGGCCCGATGCAGTTAATGTATACTGTACTCTGTCTGTGTCTGTAAGCCTGTCTGTTACCATTATTACTGTTTGTTTTCCCTGTTTACACACATGTGCAGGGTAAATCACAGTCAATATGCAAGTAGAATGCATCCATATGCATCCAAACTCAATTGCAGTTTCAAAAAATATTTTAATGAGCTCAGGTCAGGTATTCACACTCTAGTATAGTATGTATATGTATATGTATGTGTACATAGATACATACACTGTATGTATATACAATATTATGTATATGTTTACTGTTTTTAATTGAGACAAGTATAGAGTCAGATTTATCACAACTGCAAAGCTTTTTAACAGGGAACAAAGACTGATAATGGCTGGGTTTTTTTTTGGTATTACATCACGAAAAGGAACATTTTTTATTTTGCAATAACCTTGCATTCCTTTTCTGACAGACAAAGACAAGAGCTGTTCAGGATGAATGGAAGTGTTTTTGGTCTGTTCTTATCAAAGATGATGAAAGCTGGAACTCTGATTGCATATTCACAACAGGTGTACAACAATGCCAGAGCACAATCACCGTCTGTGTGGATCCCACCAGAGAAGGTGATGTTACCTATAGAACTCAATTGTTCCATTGACAAGTGGAGTGGGGCGTGTCCTTCAGTTCATGGGAATTTGAATACGAAGTTCAGCTTTACAACTTTTTAAGAACACTCAGAATATTATAGGACATATGCAGACAAACTGAAAAATGACTACCAACTATTTCAAAAGAATGACTAAGGTTGACAGCCCTGTCAAGGACCGGCGCCCTGTTTAGGGAATATTAAACTACTATTGCCCTATGTCAGCAGAGATTGGCACCAGTGCTCCCTGCGACCCTCATGTGGAGGATAAAGTGGTAGAAGACTGACGGATGGACTATAGGGTGACCATAAGAAACATGTTATGGGGAAGTGATGTCAGTGAAAACAAAGCAGAAGATAAACAAGTAACTAACAGCAAGAGCACTAGATATCTCCACAAGAACTGTGATGTTTACCATACGAAGGTCTGTAACAATCTGGCGATGAGAGGCTGGAGATCCAGGAAATAAGTAGATGTGCTTGATGATTAGATTGGGAGCAGGTGTGCTCCCGCCTCAGGTGAACTGATTGCATGCCGAGGTGAATGCAGGAGAGAAAGGAGGAGACGCAGGCGGAGATGAAGGCGGAGCATGACACTTTATTTAGATATCATCTTTTCTTAGTGTGTTAAAGGGACACTGTGTAGTATTTTTTATACATATTATGTGCTCCTGCATTGTCTAGTCGCTGTATAATAATTTTTGTTTCATTTTCGTAGTGTTTCAAAAAGTCATGTAAAATAACATGGTCGCGGGCCGCGGTTGCATAGCCACTGTTAGCAGCGAGACGCCATGTTTCTACCGGAGCCTGTAAGGACAAACGCGAGAGAACAAATCAAGCGTCGCTTTACTTGTAGCGGAAGTCCCGCCTCCACTCTCTCCCTTTCTTCTTCTACGGCCGCGGTAGCTCGCCCTCTCCCTCACCTCACGAACCTCATCTGGTGACACGGAGAAAGACGACGAGGACGACATTTGACCAGCTGCGGATACCGTAGCGCTCAGGGAAGGGAGGGGGTGAGCAGAGGAGCAGTTCGTTGTTGTAAATTTCAGCCTCTCCTCTAGATGGCACTATAAACTACTTACTTCACCTTTAAGTGCTTAACATTCATTACATTTAATTTCCTGGTATTTTTACAGTTTTTTCACAGGTTTTTACCAGTTTCACCGCTATAGGAGTGCTCACCACGATGACCTGGTACAAATATCTGGCAGCAAATACATCAATCTTGGTTGGGTGTGTTCCAGCCATTCATTCCCGCCAAGTTACTCCATCTGTGGAGAGGAAGCCAGGAGATGATCATTTTATTTAAATTTGTTGATGACCATACTTTTTATGACTACACCTTGTGTATTTAATAAAAGGTTATGACACCCTAATTTCACCACCTCGGTCACCTCTGTCAACAGTTCACCGCGCTGCATAGTGTCATAAATTTTGAGACTTTAATGTAAATCCTGAAAATGGTAACAATATGTACCTATGTGTCAGAGATTTTCTGAGCTGACAAGACATTTTCAGAGACTGTGCTGGTTGAGAGGACCTGAGAAAAAAAGAGAAGCTTTAAACATTATTGTGCATTATGCATTCACAGAGGTGGAAAGGAGGCTGCGGTTATAATTGAAAATGAGCTGAAACTGGCTGACAAAAGCTCTGCTGAAGTGATTATCTTTTATTCATTAGAATTTCAATCTTCTGAGGCCCCGCCAAGAGGAAAATTGGAATTCACTGTCACTACTGCTCACTTGCTATTCTGATTCATAAAATGTGTGGTCTTGAATGTGCTCTGGTGAGCCTGCACACAATGCAGAGTACATGACACCAGACCAATGATGACAGAGCTATGAATTCAGAAATATGGATCCACTTTCAAACCTTGGAAATGAGAGAGGGCTCAAAACCACAGTGTATAGAAAACAAAAAAGCGGGTGACATAGGACATGACCAAAATAGAAAAAGAACATTATGTGATTCAGACACACATTTCCACATAAAAGCTTTGATCCAGATTACAAGTGCACACGTCTGTTCTGCCTTTTATCACACCATATTTCTTACATCCTTAAAAATACAGTTAAATAAGATTTGTAAAGCCAATACAACAAATCACACATTTGCCTAAAGGGGCCTAACAATCCCACATTACAACACCCAAAGCCTTTTGAATACTGAATATACGACAAGGAGAATGGGACAAATGGAACAAGAAAGAAATCGTTCTTTCAGGGTGGACAGACATGAAGTAGATGTCATGTATACAGAAGAAAAACTAATTTGACTCAGACTGTGGACAATCAGAACATTGACTGGGAGGACAAGAGCAATGAACCTGATCCACCCAAACTCATCTCCTCCGGGAAGAAAAGGAGACACACTGTGCTATCACACAAGGGCAACATTAATCTTCTTTTTCACAACTTAAGAAACTGAATATAAAAATGAAATTACAAGATTCATATTCTCAACATGCACCGTGGTTTGCAGACTAATTAACCAGTTTGAATGAATTGGCATTGAGTCACAACTAAATGAGCATTAAACAAAATCACAGAGGGAATTTAAGAATTTCACTTTACAGTCACATATACATCAGGTTTTCACCCAGCAAATCTGTATAAATGATGTGGTGCAGTCAGTTTAACGTTAATGTCAAAGGGAAGGTTTTTTAGCATCAGATAGAAAAAGTGCAGTTGTAATAATATAAATAATAACATGAGTTGGTGGATGCTCTGTCACCAACTGATTCAAACAAGAAAATAGTGAAATCCAAGAATTACACTATTATTTGCACAGAAAAAGAAAGAAAGAAAGAAAGAAAGAAAGAAAGAAAGAAAGAAAGACCTACAGCCATGGCCTCAAGGTCTGAGCTTAAAGGGATAGTTTGGAATTTTGGACATAAGACCTATTTTCCAACTCAGCCGGTGTGATGGAGACGTCTGGTGACGTTTTCAAGAAATTTCATTCAGTTCTTCTAGTTGCCGAGTTCGCTGGTGCTATGGCTAGCGCAAGTCAATGATACAAGTTAGCATGGCATTAAAAACACTCATACTGACTCCACAGTGCACCCGAGGCAAATCGATTGTAACGGCAGACTATAGATGTACATATATGTGTTGATAGAATGTTGAAATAAACCAACCTTGCAATTGCATTGGATTTATGTCTCAGCAGCAGCAGCGTGTCATACTTCCTATTAGGCTATGGCAGCAGCGGACTGATATCACCTAGCACTTATAAGTTACCGGTTCTATAATAGTTTGTTTACCTGCTGTCATTGCTACAGACGCAGAGTAGCCTGCAGTGCTAGCTTCTTCAATCTCACAAAAATGGCCACTTTTGGAGAATATACTGATACTTTTGAAGACTCTGATGAGGATTTCCCCCCCACCCAAACCCAACCGTACATATAAAGAGGAAGAATTGCGCGAGAGGGATGCTCAAAGGGCAGAACGTGAACAAGCGTCTATCTCGGTCTAGATATCTCGGTCTATCTCGGTCTCAGCTGAGAACCGGGACCGAACAAACGGAGACTGGTGGTGCCAATAAAATTCTGCTGCTGCTGAGAAAGCAGTCCCTCAAAAATGGATGATTCATGCGATGCAAGGTTAGTTTTGTTTCAAATATTATTCTATCAACACAGATATGTACATCAATAGTCTAGTGTTTTAATTGATTTGCCTCGGGTGCACTGTGGAGTTGGTATGAGTGTGAACTTGTATCATTGACTTGCACTAGCCATAGCACCAGCAAACTCGGCAACTTGAAGAACTGAATGAAATTTCTTCACACCGGCTGAGTTGGAAAATAGGTCTTCTGTCCAAAATTCCGAACTATCTCTTTAAAGCTCAACAAAAGCACTTATTCCAGGTCAGTGATTCACTGCGGACAGGTGGGAGTGGAGATCACATCTTATCACTGCTCTTTGTTTCACTTTATCATGACTGGGCTGCTTTCTGTCCTTACACACACGCACGCACACACACATAATAATAATATGATAATACGTTAATTTCCTTGAGATTCATTGCAACACCAACCATAAATACTACTTGCTGAAAGTGTGTAATACTTACAGTAGGCAGAATGTTCATATACTACCCACATGTATATTTGTACAAGTATGGTTACAGTGCAGGACTGGCGACCTGTCCTGGGTGTACCTCGTCATTCCTCATATGTCAGCTGAGACTGGCACCAGCCAGTGCCCCCTGTGACCCTCATGTGGAGGATAAAGCAGTAGAAGATGAGTGAGTGAGAGTTTTTGTAGTGTAATGTCAGAAAAACATGTTACTCGCACCTTTACCCTTGCTGTAACCTTACCTGTGGCTTTTAAGGGCCTTGCATTACACAGTCCTCTGTGTACTGAAACTATTGTGTTGTGATGTGAATGTTGATGTTGAAGTTTGTCTTTGTGTTCCTTATTCTGATATGTCAGCCTGCATGTTTGGTTTAGGTAAAATACTGACACTGATTTGAGGGGTACGTCTGGTGAATTGTTAACCCTTTCTTTTTTTGTCTTGCATGTGGGGTCATGCCAATAGAGATTTCTATGAGGATAGTACAGTTATGTTTAGGCACAAAACAGACCTGGCTAGTGTAAGGAAAAGATCATAACTTTTCCTCATATCCCCCACTGAACATGCTTTGCAAAAAAAATGTGATAAAAACACTTTTTAAAAAAAAAAACGTGTGACCAAGAAGCTACATGAAGTTTTTATCACACATTGCTCCCACCCTTTCAGAGCTGTCAGGAGCAATTTGGGGCTCAGTGTCTTGCCCAAGGACAGGGCTGGAGGGGCTCAGGATCAGACCTGTGGCCTTCTGGTTAGTGGCTGTCCCACTGTATATCCATGAGCCATGGCCTTCAAACTCATATCACCATCTTTTGACTGTGCAAAGATATTTTGCGCCCCCAAATGAATAATACCAGGACCGCACACACACTAAGACTTACAATTTAACTGGCATATTTTCTTGTCCAACATACAAAAGGTAGGTATTCACAGCTGCTGCAACCACATACAATTTCCTCGAATATACTATGATCACACACACACCACTGCTCCCATTATGTTCACACTAATGTCTAGCTTTGTGTCATTTGAGTTCTCTCAGCATGCCGACTGCACCGCTAACTGTCACAAAGTGAGAAAGATAATAAAGCAACACCAAGATTAACAAGGTCCACACTGTGTGCAGCTGGAGGGGAAATTTACTTTATGTTTAACTATAATAGTGTTGCAAACACTTTTGCTTGTCTTCTGTTTGTCTCCTCGGAGACGCGTTGTGACCGCTGTGCAACAGCTGAGCAGAGATCACACACACACACAGAGGAGGATGAGGACAAAGCATATGATAAGGATGTGATGAATCACACATACATGTCACCTGAGGTTTTGGAGACCAAGACTGGACAGGAGCAACAACAGGAGCAAACTCTTTCTATCACTGGATAAAATATAGGCTATACATGAAGTTACTGTATGGGAGAAGTTATAAAATGTAATGCAAACAAATAGTTTTCCCATCACACATTCCTATTCCAGCTGTATTATTTAAAATGCTTTAATGAAAATAGACCGGACAAAGAAAAAAGAGTTCTGATCGTTATATAAATGTATGCATACAGAATGAAAAAAAAGCTGCTTCTCATCTACTGTCCAGTAACAGTTTGTGGTACAAACATTGACAGAGAAGTCAAAATCCTCAAATATGTACCATATATAAATGTCTTTATGATATAACAAGAATGTATGGTTATGTAGGCAATGAGGGCAATGTTTTTGTTTTTTTCATATTTTTTCGGGAAACTTGAGATCTCGACTTTGAAACACGAGATTTCTATTTTTTTTTTTTTTTTCTGATGTAACTTCGGGGGCTCTGTAGTGATACCCCACTGGTAAAAAAAAATCGTTTTAATCTTGGGTTTAAATGGGTTTCCTATCAGTGGGAACATGTTTAATTGGCATTCACACAAAATGACAATGCATGCCGGTTTTTCATCACCAGCTTTAATTTGGTCCTGTTTTTGCCAGAGGTGCATTTACATTAATATTCTTAGTAATCCTGACCCTTTAAGACTGGGGTCAGTGCTCCACTATAATCCAACCTGTCCTCAAACTGACACCCTCAAAAATGACCCAAAGGAGTCGGGCACAAGTGTTGATGAGGTTACAGTTAGGAACCACAGATGGAGTGAAGTTAGGTTTAGGGTTAAAAAAAGACTAGGCAATAACTTACAATAACACATACAAAAATATCCCTGGATTACCTTGGCTACGGCGTACGATGAACTCTGCTATTTTGACATTTCACCAGGTAAGTCAATTGACAGCCAATTCTCACAATAGGGTCCTTTGAGTTGGAAATCACAGGAAGAGTGTGTCTGTAATGGAAGTGTGAATTTTGGCACTTTTTTTCTGCCATCTCTCTGCGATTAGCTCGATGTCTGGCTATCATCTCTGCTCTCAGGATTGTTGTGAGAGCACTGGCAGGGTGTGAGCAGGTATAGGCAAGTGGCTTAGTGACAGCCAGGACGCCATTGTATTATTTCATGTGGTCAGAATTAAATTATTGGTTGAGTTTATTACAATTACGAGGGGATAATTGTACACTCACTCGCTTTATTTTCCCTAGACAAGTTAATTTCTTCATGGCTGTCGTGACATGAAGATGATTTCAACAGACAAAATGAATTAAAGATGGTATCTTTAACTTGAAGTAACGTATTCATGCTAATGTCCCTGTGCTACTGAACCCAGATGATTTGATATTAACTTTGTTGACCCCCCACTGAGTTTATGTGTGTGTGAGGGTTGTCTTTGTGCACTGAGGAAATAACTGGTCATCATCCAGGTTCCACAGTGTTGAGGTGCTGCAGAGAATAGGTTTGATAAATTGCACTATCTGCAAGGACCCTGTGCGACAATTGGAGGTCAAACACGGCCATCCGGCAGGGAGAGCAGATTTTCACAATTCCCATCAGAGAATCACATATTACATTTGTATGGGCAAGGTCTGAGGCTGCTCCTTTTCCACAGCTTTTTCCAAAGCTCAGCTAAAAGGGCAGCGGGCTTACAAGTAAATAATAATGATCCTATCCATCTTCTCGAATTGTAATGCTGGATTATTGTTCCTTTGGCTGACTAACTTCTTCTTCTCCAAGTGAATCCGTTAAAGTGTACCAATTGGGTCACCAACTTTCTCTCCTTGAACACACTGAATTGAAAAGCTGCCGCATATGGAGTACACAAGGTCTCACAGCTGATGAGCTACGAGCTCAGTTTCCACCACAGTGCAAGTATTCTACCCATTTCACCATCATAAAATATTTTATATCATGCCTATTAACAGTCTGATTCAGAATCCAGTTTATTGCCAAGTATGTTTTAACATGCAAGGACTTTGAATTCATGTTTTAGTGCAAAACACACAGACTAACATGGAAATAAGGTTAAGACTGCTGATAAATGCACATTGAAGCAAATAAATGAAAACTGTCTGTCATATATGGTTAATGGTTTGTTCCTCTATTTTTATGCCTATTTTTTTCCACACTGTTGAGATCAGGAAGATCAGGAAGCTCTTGGTGTGCTGAAAGCAGAGTCTTGATTAAACAACAGTGCAGGTTAGGGGTAACACTTTGTTTAAACTAAGCAGTGTTCTTAGAATAGATGTTTTTGTGAGAGAGGGCATAAAGTTGATCAACTTAATAACCCTTTAACACCTTCTCCTCAAAATGTCAATCTGGACTTTTTGTTGTTCCTTATTTTAACTATAAAAGAGTTAGTGCTTTTGCACATTTTTCCAGAATAACTTTCAATATCTGGCCACGTGTATATAACCCCATGTTGGCTGCAACTTCTCAGCTTTCAGAAACAGTTGAAAATTTTCCGATAGCACAAACTGTCACTTGTCGCAAATGTGACGTCTGCGATATGCTCAGTGTAAAAGGGTTAAATTCTGATTAAGTTTAGTTTCTGAACACCCCTTGCACTATGTACATTTGGTGAGTGTGTGAGAAGTTTGCAACTCCAGCTCAGGCCCAGCAGCTGAAAAGTCATTAGAAATCAGTTTTCATTATGGAGTTGTTCTTTTTTAGACAGTGACAGCATGTTCAGCACGTGAGCTGCTTTTAAAAGTCTGTCAATTAAATAAGAAATAAATAAATAATAAAATAATAATAATAATTTATGTGTACTGACTTAGAGATGTATCATCCTTTCAATCTCTAAGAATCATAAAAAGACGCACAAATATGGATGTGAGGAGTGCTGACGTTGAACTCACTGATGATTGATTCATGTTTTCAATTTATCTGGTTTAAGACGAGCAGCAAATAATGTCATGTGATTTATATAAAGTGCTAAACGGATATGATGCTACTTTACATCAGAATTGTAATATGGTGATTAAACCATAAAGTGTATATCATGTTAATGGGCTCCTGGAGGAGCAGGAGAACATCATTAAAACAATTACTGGAGAGTATGAGCTGGCTGGCTTGATAACATTTTATTACATGAGGTGACTTCCTGTACAAACTGTGGAGGCTGCTGCATGGAAACTATTTTGACTGCAGGTTTTTCGTGTCTGCGTCGTGCCTCATTTTTTCATCAACCCCCTCTTTTTTCCTGCCTTCAGTTTTCATCCACAGTAATGTGTTTTGCCTCTTGTTAAACATTTCAAAAGCTGAGTTTCATTTCGGGCTTATATTTATTTGCTATTTTGGCAATGGTGCAATGTATCTGAGGAAAGGCTCATGACAGGCCATTACATGATTTAAGGGACATAAGGGATATGATGCTGATGCATTTAGCACACCGCTGTTGTTCAGATAAAGCGTGTGTCTACTGCAGAGCTGTGTCATTCTTTCCCTGTTTTACATGTTTGCATCCATGGAAATGGTCTCAGTTCCATTCATGGTCAGTTCCATTCTTATCAAAATGAATTAATATAAATTACCTATCTCACCTTGATAAAGGGACAGAAAGTAAATCATGTTTTTATGTTCTTCATAGGATCCACTCAAAAAGACAAACTAAACATATTTTGAGTTTTAATGATAACTGAAGGCTACCATAGACTCTCATACATGCTTGGAAGAAAAGGGTGAGGCGAGAGATGTTCATCTGCAACATGGAACTTCACCAGTAAATGTTGATAAATCCTACACTGTGTAGTTTAATTATCATTCCAACATCTTTTTTAATCTGAATTGACCAACCTAGATATTAGAAATAAAAGCTTTTTTGGCCATACAGTAATACCCAATATCCAGAAATCAAGCTATACGGGTTCAGTAAGGAAGTCTTTCTTCAATCACGGTCCTCTTTGCGTTCTGAGCATCTGATGTAGGATCATCCAGATTTCACGGAGTTTTGAACGAGCCAATCACATTCTTGCTGGCTGTGATCTCCTCTTCTGCAGCCAGCTGTCACTCTAGACACACTGCAATCCTCTCTCCTCTCTATTCACCTCCAGCCCCTATATCAACACCCGGAGAGAGATATACTCCGAGATAAACCTCAGCTTTCCTTCATCCACAACAATCCCCCCCAGTGTCTGTGCATGGCCTTATTCCTGCTCTAATTACGCCAACATTGCAAAGATTCTAAGCATCAAAAGGCTCGAATAAGTTTCTGCACTGTGCAAAGCAATACATTACTACTTTTTTAGTCGTTTCAGAATGATATTTGAAACATGTCCATTACAATTTAATTGTTAGGTAACACCAAGAAAAAGTGAATTTAGCTTTGTCATTGTGCCTCCTCAGTGCCCTGCACAGCAGCGTACTCCGCACTGCACATTTACATTTTACAAGTTTATACAAGTAGATGCCATCTGCTCGACATTCTGTCCTGGCTTCATTTAAAAAAGCGTACTAAAATGCTGCATGCATGCAGGGTTTTTTAAGTCACATCACCCCCCAAAATAACTTCTTAAACATTTGAACTTGATCAAAGCTTGTTAACCAATAATGAAGGCAGAGCTGGGATTTCAGGGTTTCGCTGAATGCTGCTGTCAGCACTGTGCACACTCACTCTCATCACATTGTTAGTTTTCTGAAGGTGCTTTTGAGATCAAGTTGTGGGAATTTAAAGTTTGCCAAAGGCCAGGTGGCACCGTGTGTTTGCATGGGTGTGGGTGGGTATGTGGGAGGACAGGGAAATATTCATAACTATATGTACATTACAAAGTCAAACATAGTATAACTTAAGCACTGAGCCGTATCCATGCAGCGTGGGCTCCTTTCATCACTTTTTATTTAATTTCATTTGGATTTTTGCAGTGTAACTTTTTGGTTTTATTGCTATACCGTTGCCAAGGAGGCTATGTTTTCATCAGCGTGGGTTTACCTGTGAGTTTGTCCTACTGTCAGCTACTTCCCGTCTACATCAATCACAATTATTTTGTAATGGCTAGGGGATCACCTAAATGTGTTCCCATTTAATTTTGGTAAGAATCTTAACACTGGCAGTGTGTCTCATCAACATATCACAGATCAGAATGAATTATGTCATTACGTCACCTCTGAGCCCCTTCTTGTTTGCAGTGGTGATGGACAGGCTGACAGATGAAGTTAGACAGGAATCTCCATGGTCTATGATGTTTGCAGATGACATTTTGATCTGTAGTGAGAGCAGAGACCAGGTGGAGGAAAAGCTCGAGAGGTGGCAATATGCTCTAGAAAGGAGAGAAATGAAGGTTAGTCGCAGCAAGACTGAATACATGTGTGTGAATGAGAGGAACCCAAGTGGGGCCATGAGGCTACAGGGAGTGGAGATAACGAAGGTGGAGGAACATGTTCAAGCTGGTTGGAATGGGTGGAGAAAAGTGTCAGGGGTAATGAGAGTAAAAGAGTATCAGCCAGAATAAATGGTATACAAGACAGTGGTGAGACCAGCGATGATGTATGGTCTAGAGACTGAGGAAAAGACAGGAAGCAGAGCTGGAGGTAGCA
Organism: Microchirus variegatus; assembly: GCF_963457635.1. Lineage (NCBI taxonomy): Eukaryota > Metazoa > Chordata > Actinopteri > Pleuronectiformes > Soleidae > Microchirus > Microchirus variegatus. The sequence continues at coordinate 17,128,203 of NC_139802.1, forward strand.
GAGATGAAGATGTTTAGGTTCTCTTTGGGAGTGACGACAATGGATAGCATCAGGAATGAGTTAATCAGAGGAACAGCACATGTTAGAAGTTTTGGAAATAAGGTCAGAGGCCAAAATGAGATGGTTTGGTCATGTACAGAGGAGGGACAGTGGTAGGAGGATGCTGGGGTTGGAACTGCCAGGCAGGAGGTCTAGGGGAAGACCAAAGAGAAGATTTATTGATGTAGTGAAAGAGGACATGAAGTTAGTTGAGAGTGTGAGAGAGGAGGATACAGAGAACAGGGTTAGATGGAGGAGGTTGATTCGCTGTGGCGACCCCTGAAGGGAGCAGCCGAAAGGAGGAGAAGAAGAAGAAGAAGGATGAATAATGTCATGCCTATCTAAGATGGCAATAGCTGTAGGCAGGTACAGATCTTCTGGATCCAGTGGATCATTGTGTACATTTTCCAGGTGCCCATATGTAAAACGTGGATGACAAAGTGTTTCAGCTCTGGTGGAGGTCTGCGCTCACTGAATGCTCCTGTTGCTGATGAAATCATTCGGTTTGGTCTTTGTGAGCACACGTAAAGTAATATAATGTGTATATGCCCTCTATCTGAAAATCTTCAGTTTCTGAAAATGTTCAAGCTGATGACCCCATGTCTTTGTAAATGATACTGTATTTCACTGGTGTGAGAGTCACGTTTTATAGCAGAGTCCTCAGTGGCACCACAGTGAAGTGACTGAGGAGGCTTTTAAATATTACGAGGTGGGGACTTTTTACAGGAAAAGATTTATGTCTTTAAACATTCCCTGATGAGTTTATGGCCTCACTATAGTCTCTAGTTTCAGGTCTTCTTCAATACAATACGGTGTCTATTTTACAAATGATGGTCCAATTTACTGTCAAATAATATGATAAAAACATTAATTTTAATCAGACCTTGGTCTTGGCCGCTTATCTCCAATGAAGGGCAATCTTAATGCTTCAGCATACCAAGACATGGAAAATGCTATGTGGTAGCAGTTTGAGGAAAGCTATTTTTTATTACCCAGTGCACAAAACTATAAAGTTTGACTATAAAGACATGGTTTGACGAGTTTACTGTGGAAGAACTTGACTGGCCCTGAGCCCTGACCTCAACTCAATCGAGCACCGTTGGGATGAACAGGAACAGAGATTGCGTGCCAGGCCTTCCTGTCCAACATCAGTGCCTGACCTCATAAATGCTCTACAGAATGGATGAGAACAAATTCACACAGAAACACTTCATGAAAATCACGAGGGAAGACTTTCAAGAAGTGTTGAAGCTGTTATAGCTGCAAAACTCCATATTAAAGTACTGTATGTGTTTGAATATGTCAAGACAGTCCATGTTGGTGTAATAGCCAGGCATCCAAATACTTTTGTGCATAAAGTGTAGTTTGTATTGTAGATACCATGGGATTAATAGTGTTTCATTCTCTCATCTCTCAATCATTTCTTTGATGCCACCACCACTTTGAATCTGCATTGGGCAGGATTACAGGAAGAGGAAAGAAAACAGGAAAATCAACTAGGGTACAAATTCTTTGGCCAACCTGTAAATTGTTGTTTTAAAATTATGTGGCCTTCAATCATCTTTTCATGTTCATTTAACTCATAGAGAAGGAGAGATGACAAAAAGGCAGTTCTGAAGGTAAATTCGGTGAAAAAAACAACAGCATATTCATGGTAAAGTTGCTGAAATTCTGGAGTTACTAACCAAAAACCCCAAAACAATCTGTCCAAACTTATACACTCCTGCTGCCTCCTGCCTGCTTTGCAGCAGATGATGTACAGTGTTGTATAAATAGTGTGAAACACTTCAGGATAATGGTAGCCTGAGATTCACGGTTTGCCACACTCAATCTGTAAAGAGGCAGTACAAGCCATGAATCTAAAACAAACGGGACATTACCTAAATGATTGAGTCTGAAGGATTTAATGCATTGCCTCACCTGCTAATGCTCCTTACTCCCGTCAGCACATTTGTCACCTTGCCTCACTTCCACCTCAGCAAATAAACATTAGTGCAAATGATGGCTTCCTTCACATAAACACATGAGGCTTCTCTCTCTCTCACTTATTTCCAGAGATGTGGAGTGAGAGATAAAGAGAGGGAGTGTGGAATAGGTCGAGGAAAGTAAATGCAATTCTCCCAGGTTTTATTAAATGTGAACTCTGGGCTTTGGTGGTATATCTTGTCCTCCATAAAGAAGAGAATTAAGTCAATGCTGGTTCTTTGCATTATAAAAACAGGCCTCGAAGAGCTCATAGATAGCGGTGAGGGAGGAGAGGTGGATGTGAATAGTATGGTAATGGTGGATGGGAAAATGATTAATCATTGGAGTGGTGATGGTGACAGTTATGGTGTAAGGATAGCACTCCTTCACTGGTCTGTCTGTCACTGTCAACATCATTGATCTGATGTTGAATACAAATACAGCGTTATACTGAATTCCAACTCCTTTATAAACACAAATATCTAATTAACCAATCGCATGGCAGCAAATCATTGCCTTTAGGCATGTAAACATGATCAAGGTGACCTGCTAAGGTTCAAACCATCAAGATGCATCACAATGGGAAAGAAAGATGATTTAATTGACTTTGAACATGACATCGTTGGTGTCAGATACGCTTGTCTGAGTGTTTCAGAAACTGCTGATTTACTGTTATTTTCACACACAACTCTCAAGAGTTCAAAGAGAATGGTCCAAAAAAGACAAACTATCAACTATTAAGTGGCAGTACTCTACCATAGGTCAGAGGCGAATGATAGATAGAAAGGGAACAGTAACTGAAATGACTGCTTCTTATAACCAAGTAAATAGGCTGTATATAGAGTTTTTTCTAGTCTTGATGGCCACTCAAAGCAGCTTTACGCAGCAGTTTTGTCATTCACTCACACAGTTTCACACACTTTCAGTGCATGTGTAGCACTTTTTCTATCACATTTCTATCATACCCATTTACACACTGCCAGCACAGCCATCAGGAGCAACTTAGGGTTAAGTGTTGTTGCCCAGAGACACATTGACATGTAGACTAGTGGATGGGGAATGGAGCTTCTGTTGAAAGACGGCCCACTCCACTACCACTGAACTGCTGTCCAAGGTTGAAAACCATCTCTGATCACACAACATGTTGAACCTTGAAGCTGATGGGCCATAGCAACAGAAGACCACACTAAGATCCACCTCTCCTATGTCCTGCTGGTGAGTGCACATAATTATCACACAGAGTCCTTACATTTAAACCAATAAGAAAAGACCATCCCTGCTGTCCATGCATCCATTATCCCTCATCTTTCAGGGTCACAGACGGAGTTGAAGCCCATCCCAGCTGACATTGGCAGGAAGAACCCATACAGACATGAGGAGAACAAACAAACTCCACATTAGAGAAAAGCCTCTGAAATTCACCAGACTGCATCTCCATCTCATTTGAAACGGAATATGACTCTGGAAAGGGTGAGTCACCTCCCGTTGACAAGAGGCTTGACCTATGGACCTAGATCAAAATGCCTCTGTACACAACTGGATAGACCTTCAACCAGTCAGACCAATGATCTGGATGGGATGACATATGTAAAGCAACAGGAAATGTGTCAATAAACATCCTTGTAGTTTTCTAGGAGTGATAACTACATTGTAATGGTCTCTATAATGACTTTTGCCTAGCCTGGCTAATACCAGACCACATCTCACACAGGGTAAGCAACAGCCGAATCGAAAGACAGCTGCTCTTTGGTGTCTGAAAAGCTGATGGACGTCACTTTGTGTAAAGCAGGCCATGAAAAAAAAACTTGTTTATGATTGGTTCCTTTTTTTTAAGAGATTGTGGCGTTGGCGTTGTCAGACGTGTCTTCAGAGCAAAATCTAACCAATTGATTTTGCTGTTAATTGGAAGAATTGCTAAAATTGTGGTGTTTTAAAACCCTGTTACTGACTTTGCCAAGCAGAAGCATGCTCTTGAAAAGGGAGTAATCATCATAGGGAGGTATTGATTGTGTAAACAGCTCATCAGCAGAGAGTTCCAGGTTTGCAATGTCAGTCGGACCACCAACACCTGTGTACATGAATAATTGACTCTGCTAAACTAATTTTATGGCTGCATGGCTGACTTCCTTTGAGTAATAGTGGTTGGCAGTGTGTACTTAAAACTGGGCTCTGCAAGCGCGAAAAAGCTCATGATAGCTGGCTACACTCTGAAAAAAAAAATGCAATTGATACATCTCTGCCTGCTCCCAAAACACTGGAAGTGACTCACTCTATGCTTCTCTGGCCTGTTGTGCAGACTCCAGTCACACGTCATTCATACACAAAGTATTTCAGTAGGCTTTGTGTTGCAATAATAAAACATTACACTTCTTGTATTTACTCCCCGTCAAGAATCCACGGACTGCAAAGAAAAACAAAAACACAAACAAAGAAGTGGTAAATATGAATGAATAAGGTACACTCATGTTTTAGTTATACATTCTGGAGAATGTAATGGTTAAGTCTACCTCATGTTCACTCTGAGTCAAGCTCATTTGCGCTGAATGAAAGAAAACATATTTAATAATAGAGCTTTGACTTTTGGGGTTACTATGGCAACGAGTAGTGAATCTGTACTATACATGTGAAAGCACAAGTGTTGTTATTGTGAGATTCATGGACACGTATGATGTGTTTATGTGTGTGTTGTAATAAATCCCTGAATGACCCTGAATCATGATAAGTAGCATTCTCAGGGCTGTGGGTGTGATGTGCGGGTTACAGTTCATACTCTGACATAATTAATACCGACACGGCAGGACAGTGCCAACGTTCTACTTCTTATTCACACGTGCATCACACAATAAGGATTTAGCACCTTACCCATAAACATAGGCATGTAAAATAAAGAGAGACAGGATCAAAACCCCCTAACCTTCGTTAGAAGAAGACTCTCTAAAGAGCCACAGTTGTTTCTTTCTTAATCTGATCTATTTATAGGGTGTGAAAAAAAAGATGGGTTGGTTGGATTGGTGAATTATGTGTGTGAAATATGTGTGAATTGATATTTTTGGGTGAGTGTGTGGGTGAGTGTGTGAGAGATAAAAAGAAAGAGAGAATTAGTCCCTTACAGGTGCTTGCATTCCATATCTATGGTTCTAGTTTTAGCTGGTTCAAACCTAATTAGCGGTGTCTGTGGAGGGAGAGCGCTAATGCTGAATTCCAGCGGTAATGTGATGTCACAGTGGATTAGGATGATGGGCCGACTGACAAGCATATCTGTGCGTCTGCATATACGTGTGTGTATGTGTGTGTTATCGCGTGTCTCTTTCAGTCCTCTCCGTTTAGATTGGCTCATAGAGGCTTAGTCAAAATGTTTAAAAAGGAGCCGTGCCACAGTCTTTCTGCTTTTTTGACACTGTACAAGGCAGACTGGGTTTGAAGCCCATGTCTACTGCCAAGCAACAACACACACGTTTCATAAGTTCTCACATCCCAGGACGTGTCAACTCGTTTGAACTCACATTGCAAGTAACTACAGTTGTGAAATATTAGTCCTGTATAATAGAAAGCCTTTATTGCAAAAAAACTAACACTCTTCATATTGTAGTGGACACTTAAAACATATCATTCAAACTGCTTTTCCCATACCTTCTATAGACTATTTGCCATATACTGTATCATCCTTGTGAACAGTCTTTGTGTGTAAAAGCCTAACCCCCCCGACAGCAGTCAGAAAGGTAAAACTCTCTTTTTTGTCGGTATGAAGAATTAATTTCCTAATAGGCTGTGCATCATGTAATATTAATGCATCCACTAACCCAGTTTGAGAGTCGTCCATCCCAGTGGCAAGCAGTGGGGTTAAGGCAGCATGAATGCCTCAGAGCTAGCCTGAGGCTCAGGTTGAGGGTGGCCAGGCCACCTGCCTCTCTGATCCACAGCCAGAGCTGGATAAGGAATATAGTCAATACACGAGCACCATCACTGCCATCGTAAAAGCTTTGGACGAAAAACTTCTTCGTCCATGGCATTCTTTTTCACATAAACTCATTATCTGTGGTCAAACAAACTCAAAATATGGACAGAATCTCAGTTGACATATAATAATATAATAATATATATAATAATAGTACTAATAATATAAACATAGTCAAAATGGACTCAAGAAATATTTTGGAAGTGAACAATTTTTGTTTGTTTGTCAATTGTCACATGTACCTTACCAAGAACTGTTGCTTATGTTTGTACAAAGACTCGTTAAATTATTTGTACAGGAACCTGCAATGATATAAAACCACACTGGTTATACAACCTCTGGCTAGGCTAAATGCCTATTACTATTTTTTTCAGTTTGGTTGCCTGCTTTCCCAAAGTCTCCTGAAATGCCACAGGAGGGGAAAGAAAAAATTGATATGCAACTAATTAGTCCAAAATGTCTACAACAGCACCAACATCATTACAGTAATATGGTATTCATCTTTATCTTTTCACCAAAGGCCTGCAAAGAAGTACAGGTCAAAAGTATCC
>NC_139802.1:17134912-17534820 GCF_963457635.1 Microchirus variegatus
GGAATTTTCTCTCCAATTTTAAACATTTAACACTTTTAAAAGAAATGCCCTCTCTGGATCCATCTGTTTTACTAATTTTGGCCGCATCTCTAAGCAGCTGTTTCTGTCTAACTTTTACAAAAATGTTGGCACAAAACGAATTTATTCTGTCCTCTCTGCAAAGGACTGATGTGGCTCCGGATAGTTCACAAATGCTTATTTTCTTGCTAATGATGCAGGCCTGAATATGTTTTATTCATTTTTGGCTTTAGTGTGGCTTTTGAAAAAACTTCAACAATTATGTCTTAGTCAGCCATAGTCATCCATCTGTGATGGAGTTCATGAGATGCAAATATGTGTAAAAGGTCCTTCCCTGAAATGCCTTCTCTTTTGAAGAGACTTACTTAAATTGGTACCAAATATGTTTTTTCTACTCCTTCCTGCTGTCAGGTTTGTTTTTGTCATGTTGCTCAAATAAAGTGAGCAAGGTTGATCATTTGTTTGGATTCATGTTCTATCTATAATTACATTGGTTAGTTAGATTGTCATTGGAGTTTGGAAGATAAATCTTGCAAGTCTTTTTTTTACTATATTGAAATGATAATCAGTTTTTTATTTAAACCGATCAATTATATAGATTATTTTCTTTCAAGCTCCTTCAAGTAAATAAGAACATCATCTGCAAACTGTACCACTTTGTGCTAAGCACTTGCAACCATCATTAAAGAGGTGAGGGTAAAATAGGGTTACCATTACTGGATTCTGTCTCCAAAACATGAGTCTGAAACATGAGTTGTATGCTTATCTTATAGCGTTTGAATCATTTAAATCTAAATTGGTTCAACAATAATGTAAAAATATAACTGGATTCAGTGACATTTTCCTTTGTATTACCCCACGATCAATGCTATAATTCCTTTTTTTCTCCTCAAATATTTTAGTACCTTATTGTCTCCCCAGGTGTCTTTGCTTTTGCAGGCGCGGTTGAAAAGTCTTTAATTTGTTATGCAGATTGAGAACTCGGACGAACCAATAATTGTTGTATTCTAGTCGTCTTTACCCTCATTGGGGATAACCAAAATGATTGCCTCCCTCCAGAGGCCAAACTTCTCAATTTAGTCAGATCTAATTAAAAACTTTAAGTAATCATGGAGGTAATTGTTGCTTCAGAGTTTTCTAGCACTATGTGGTAAAAAAGCATCTGAGCCTGGGGACTTTTGAGCCTCTAATTTAGGAATGGTTGACTCTAAATCTTTGCAGAGACATTCATTATAGGAGTTTTTAAGTCTAGGTAGTTCTAAAGAAAGAAAGACGTGATCATTATAGGTAGTATTTGAGGCCTGGGGTTGAGAACATAATGTGTGACGAAATGCACTGAAGCTGTCCTGAGATTTGATTTATTTTTAAATTTCACTTTTTCCTCACAAACCTGATGTCTCATCATGAACAGAATATGTACAATGTTGTACATGATTGAGGATGACTTCTTGAAATTTTTATATACTATTAATTACGTAGATTGAGTGGAAATGCCTTTTAGTGTTATGATGACTGACAATCTGAATATTTATCTGGTGAATATTTTAATTTTATCCTTATGTAGATTCAACCTGGTAGAAACATTTGAATGAATGTATAAGATTATTACAGTGACATTAATTGTTACATTACGTTTACTCATAATCTTCCATATCTTATCAAGCACCATATCAACGGTAATAGCTTATTTGTGACTGCACCAGCTACACAAAGCTGAAAAAAAACCTAGAAAAAAAGTTTTGCCGCCAAGATAGATAACCTGTCTCCGCTAAGTTCAGAGTCTCAATGTAATGACACAACTTTTCACAACAACAGTCTGCTCTTCGAATTTGAGAGATTGACTGTGCGTGAGAAATGTACGTGTCAACATGTGAGGAAGAGTGCACTCACAGCTGGAAGTGAGCGTGTGCCGCTGAATGACTGAATGGCCATATGCTCCTATACGAACCGAATACATCATTGCTGCTGGGAAACATGACAGAGAGACTGTGTCACTTCACAAAGCGATAATCTGCTTCATGATTTTGATGTCAACTTTCATGCAGTTTAGAAACAATATATTACAGATTACAGGACCTTCAGAAATCTGATTTTTGTCAAGTGCCTTTAAGTCTACTCTCAAATTTGTGTGTTTCTCATTTGCACAAAAACCCTTTAGGGAAGCTCATCATTTCCTGTATGAATTCTCACCAGCCAATCTCTGTTAGCACCTATGCAAAGTGACAGACCATTCAACTTTGTCATTGTCACTGAACACACACACACACACACACACACACACACACACACACACACACACACACACACACACACACACACACACACACACACACACACACACACACACACACACACACACACACACACACACACACACACACACAGCCATCCCTTAAAGAGGTAAACACTAGAGGGCAATGTAATTCTGTTTGAATACACTGCCAGCTTTTGGAGAGTGAGTTTTAGGGCCTTGAGATGTAACTGAGCACTTGTAAGCATTTACAGGTTTAAAAAAAACAAAAAAAAAACACACACTGTTCCTGGAGGTTTACAGGAACAGCTCCTGATGAACTTCGGAGCAGTAGATTACGTCCAACATTGTGGTAAATGCTTACTACAGCTAGTAACTGAATGACCTACGAGAAAAACCATGTTTGTTTTGGGAGTAAGAAAGACGAGGCTGCAAAGTTCAGCATAACTACTACAGTGAACACAATTTCTTGGCTGCATATAAGACCAGTCTCTGTCTGTAAGTGAACTATAACTATGTATAATGTAAACTGGATCCTGTATTATTACAATATAGTTATATATAATTCTGTTCACATACTGTACATCTTTATTTTCAAGGATACACATAAAGCCAGGTTGTATGTCGAGAATGGTAGAGGCAGGCAAAATGCTATGTGTGAAAGCGAAAGGCAAATCTCTGGGAACTTTTAAAAGAAACATTTGTTTCTTCCGTTATGGTGTCAAAGAGGCTGGAGAAAGAAGCAGACAACCTGTTTGATATTCGCAACCGCATCCAGCCTGAGCCTGAGTGTGAGAAGAAACACAGGAGGGGGAACCAAGAGCGAAGGGGGGAGAGAGAGAAAAATACATTAAAGAGTGAGAAAATAAAATAAAGCTAAGTGGTGATGAAGAAAGACCAAAAGAAACAAAGCAGAAGAAGAATGGACACTGAAGTGGCTTCATTGCGTTCAAACTTTCAGTTTGTTTCAGGTAGTAAGACTATATGTATATCCAGGCGACAAGACGAAGGAAAAAGACAAACAGCACAAGGAAGAGCTGAGATTAAAAAACGGGGTTTGTAAGAAATGGTGTGGAAAGAGAAACACATAGAAAACAATGACAAATAGACTAATAACAGATGAGGAAATCAACAAATAGTATACTGAAAAAAAAAAAGAACTGCGTCACCAAGCAAAAAAAGAAAACAACAACAGGAAAGGGAATAAAAAATGAAGTAAAGACAGGAAGAAGAGAAGAAGGAGGAGATGGAGAGAGAAGATTACTCCTGTGCTATTCTTCATTTTAAGCAGCTTGTTGACCTTTCCAGTCAAGCCTGTAGGTGTAGTTCAGATTCTGCAGCAGTGCCGGCAGTAATTTCGATGAGAAGTGATGCAGCAGGGAAGTGAGACAGAATGAAAGGAGGAGAGAAAACAAAGTAGTGGGGATAAAGAGGGAGACAGACGAGTACAGTGCGGAAAGCAAAAAAGACGGACAAAGGGGATGGTGAGGCCAAGGATGTGAGCGCTTCCAAATGATCGCCTCTTATAAGGTTGTGTTTTATACGGCCTCAGATTTACTGTCCATTTATGGGGGAGGTTATTAGAGTGTCCCAGCTCGAAGCGTCAGGGCTTTGGGGTGATACCTCAGTTTAAAACAGCGAGTTAAACCAGGAATAGAGGAGCAGAGGTACATAATTCACACTCTAGTACCGTCCTGGAAAGACAGAGGCAGGCAATTGCACACGGAGCAATCACAAAATGGTCAAGAAACACTTCATCAAACTGTAAAAGTAGCTGTCAGGCATGTCTCTAAAACGCCGATGACCACGGGGCTTGAGGTGATCAAATGGGAGGCAAAATAACAGGTTAAAGAAGAACAAGCTATACTAACTGACGTCTTGCATGGAGAAGTGTCATGGAATGAGGTATTATTAGTATTTCTTCTTCATAAAAAAGTTTTTTCCTTTTTTCTCATCTGTTAAATATTATCACAGTGACTTATTGTCTCAATATGACTGCGATGATTTGTGCATCACAAACCAATTCTCAATGAATAATTATTGTTATTACGGTTGAACCAGGGCAGTTTCTGTAACACCTCATTCTATTCCCTCATTGCTTGGTTGGGGCCATGTGACCCATGGCCATAGCTGTGGTATGAGTAGATTATTTTTGTTCTGGATCACTTGTTCCATAATAACATCTCAGCACAAAGTAAGTCAAGTGATCTGATAGAAACCTATAACGCCTCCTCTAGGGTTTTCTCTAAGAGGAAGAAATATATATCTACTGAGAATCAGTGTCGGTCTGAAAGTCTTTATATGCATGTAATCATCTGTTACATGATTGTTATTGCCACACAGGTAATTGAAACAATTTGTGTAAAACAGTTCCACACATCTGGTCCAGTTCGATGACTCAGATGAAGCTGAATAGCACAGTGGAGGGAAGGAGCATGTGCACATCCCGTCACTTCCCCTTCTCTTTACATATCTAAAGCCATTAGCCAGTTTCTTTACACTGTGGACCCGATTTCACCCTTTTCTATCCCGGATTATCATGTGAAAAGCCACCATTTCTCATCAGGCAGGCTCTTCAATTGGGAACAGATGTTTTCCCTTCCCTGGGAAATGATTCACTCCTTAGTGACAGAGGGTGGCGGCCCCTGCTTTATTACTCACATAAAAAGCTTCTTAAACGACAGCATTCAGAGGAAATATAGGCCTATATTCATTCTTTCAATTTCAGGCCAAGTGGTATAGACATAATTACATAGAGTGAGTGAGCCTGTGACAGTGATGTGAATGCGTCTGCAGCCAGCAGAGCTGAATATCTACAGTATTCAATAATATTAAAGCCAAATGGCCCCAGGTAAAGTCACTACTCAACATGCATATAGCGATTTCAGGCACACGCATAGCTCAGAACTTCAGATATATCTGTTCTGAAGCATCATTTATTGACTACGACTCTGCTCTCACTGATAAACGTATTGACGTCTTTCATGAGGGTCACAAAAGTTAGATCAATAATAATGTTCTCCATCTTCTTCTCTTCCCTCTCTTTGTAAAATGTGATGTTTTGTTTGTAAACTGCTGAACTTGCCCCTGTACAGGTGACACCTCTGTCCGCCCTGGGAGAGAGATCCCTCCTCTGTGGCTCTTCCTTGGGTTTCTCACATTTTCCCCCCTGTAGAAGGGGTTTTGGTGGAGTTTTTCCCTCACTCGATGTGAGGATCTAAGGATAGAGGGTGCCACTTGCTGCACAGACTGTAAAGCCCTTTGAGGCAAATTGTGTTTGTGATGTTGAGCTGTATAAATAAAATTGACTTGACTTTATAACAGACCCACCCAACCTAACCTTGCTCAAAAGTATGTTGTGTGGTTTATTCAGTACTGTTGTTCAATTAAATATGTATTCATTGATGAGTAAAAACACATTATATGTCTGATTGTTTTGTTAAAGGCAACAGTTATTCCTTTATCCAGATAGTATTTACAGATCCCGCAGACACACGGCAACACACTGTTATGTCACCTTTTGGTTTGCGAGCTGTCACTCTGTCATTATTATGGTATTACTAATAATACCATATTTGGATGAGAGGGTGGAGATGGCGAAGTATTTACAGGATGGATTTCACTAAGGCTTTGCAGATAGACACTCTTTACTGTCTCTAAATGAGATTATAATTTACAAAATAGAAATGATGCACTATTGAAGAAGACCTAACACTGGTGATCGATACCATAAACTCCTCTGGAACATGTTTAATGACACTATAAATCAAGTGAGAAGTCAAATCACTTTCTCAAATTGATTACCTTTTTTTTTTTTGCAACCTGTGATGGCCATTCAAGAGAATAGAGGCTACAGGTTTGTGGTTCTGGCTTCACTCACATTAGCTGTACTTTTCAGACTTGGGAAGTGGAGTTTGAAAGACCTGGACCTGGTCCATCAGTGCGGAGACAAAGTGTGGAAGTTCTGTGACAATAACTACAATTGAATAATAAATTCAATGTATGAATGTAATGCAACAAAAACCAGACCACTTGAACTGAAACAAGAATACTCACGCTGTCAAACCCACACCGTTTACGTATAGTAAAGTTTTGTTTGTCCTCAAAGGACAGATTTTCAGCTGCCAAACCACAGGAATTAACCAGGGACCTTCTTATAGAAGACAGAAGAAGTTGCTGTTTTCTGAGGTATAGTTTTAAACCCAGCACAGACAAAAAGGGAAACCCTGTGAGATAGCTTTGGCTTTGAGCCTATCCGGAAAAGCCTAGGGCAATAATTCTTGGTCCCATCCACTGTAAATCAAAATGTGATCGGTTCCATTCATGTGACAGTCTCTAAACAAACACATGCAGCGGTGGTGGCTTCAGGCTGGAGACACAACTAATAACATGGTGTTATTTTTCTCAAGTCACTTGAAGTTCACTTTGAAATCAGAGATAATCTAACATTGCAAAAGCAGATATATTTGGCCAACATTATTACCCATCTTATACCGCCAGAAATAGAGAAATTACGTTTTCCACAAAAGTCTCCGAAAAACTTTTAGGACTGTCTTGGAAGAGGTATTTGATTGTCTGCCACTCAAAAATATCACACCCTTTGCTTCCCCCATATTTCTAATCCAATATAATTTCATGTAGTTTTAGAAAAACAACTTTGATTGATATCAGTTTAAAAGCAAATGGATTGGCTGCCAGTTGTTTATATCAGCTTTCACTGCTTTTTTTATGTGGAAAAGGCAGTAATCTAAGAATACCCTGATGTTTCCCAGAGCGTCAGAGGAATTTTCACATGATGTTTGTGCAATTTTTATTTCCATCTATGGCTCACAGAGTCATATTCTTGACCTATGTTGATCATTACACCTGTTATAACTACCTAAATACAAAATAAGTGAATCAAACAGTCTTTCTGATGTATGGACACTGGAAGATCATTTTTTTCTCTTCATTTTAATATATTAAAATGTGTCTTTGTATACCAGTGTATCTTAGCTCACCATATCAATTCCTCAGTTGATTGACCTCAGCTCTTGGATTAGCAAAAGCTCCTCACTTGTTTTCCCAATATGTTAATTTCTGCTCGTGCTACTGCTGTCAAAATTCAAATCAGTCCACCATGAAGTTTTTCCAAGCCTCGTCTGATACCTCTCAGCAGACAACAACATCAAATGGACTGAGAGGGCTGCTTGAGCCTTTTTTCCCCCTCCCCAACAGGCTCATTATTTATTTTCCAAAAAATAATTTCAAGAAAAGAAGAAAAATTTTAGTGTAATATTGCTTTCGCTGTCCCCATCAATCATTGGTTATCAAACTGGCATTTTCTCCCCCTCTCCACTCAGATATTGTTTAATCAATGTAACGTTGCAGGGCTGAGAGGCTCTGGCTGCACAGGGAGCTGCACATCAAACAGGTTAGTATTTGCATGGTACAGCTCGGGATGCAATATGATTTATGGAACACAGCCTGCACGTAGCACAGTGTTGGAAATGTCTTCTCTCATTTAATGGCAAACCCCCGAAAACAAACAATACGTGATCACCACTTACTTCTGTTTGAGGGACTGAAAACAGATTTTCATCGGGAACAGGTTTCTCATTAGCATAGAAATGAATATGATGACAGATAATGAATATATGCCTCTTGATGGTATTCTGCTATGTCAGAACGATCCAGCACAGAGGCAGGACACAAAAAAAATGATTTTTTTTTTTTTTTTGCTTAAGTGGATGTGTGAATATTAGCATATTGCAAAACACACAGAGAGAGTGGTTCTTTTGAAAGCAAGAGGGGTAAAGAATACAGGACAAAGTCAAGGTCAGCTTTAGAGAGCAGCCTCCATGTAACTCTCCTATAGCAATCTCTATCTTTGACACACACACATGCACACACACACACACGCACACACACACACGCACGCACACACGCACGCACGCACACACATACGCACATACACGCACACACACACAGCCTGCCCCAGCTCTGAGGCCTTGGAATGAGGTGTCACATTTGGTTGCCTGGGGTAAGATAAGCTCATTATTAGCTTCTAGCCTGCAGATAAACTGACAGAAGCAGATTTCTGAATATGTAGTTCCTTCTATTCAATCAGCGGGATACATGTGTTGTTACTCGGTGTGAGCAAAAGAATTGTGCATCAACTCTCATATCAAAAAGGAGAGATATTAAGTTGAATAAATAAACACAATGTACCTATCACGGTACATATGCTTTGCTGGACACGAGCCTTTAGGAGTGACTAAACAACATGTTTTAGTTTCATGGATGTTAATGGATTCGGTAAAACACACAGCAGCATCTAAACATAAGCTGGTTTTTTCACATTTCAAAAAGATCCATTGAAATGCGCTGCAGAGCACTGACGCACCAAAACAGCAGTTATGTTTACTGGATATCCTCTCTGTTCTAATGTTTGTGACACCTACGGTTCCTTGGGGAAAAAGTCAGACAGAGAAAGTAAGAACTAAAGTGGCGTTGATATTCATACCGCAACACGGATACTCGGCAAATAAAAGCAGAAAACAAAAAAAAAAATTTATAATACAAAACGTCAGAGAAAAACAAACCTGACAAGTATGAAAACACAGACATTGTATTTGTAGCCCAGATGCTTTGATATCATCTTTTTTGTTTGTTTTTATTTATTTTGTGAAATACTCAAAGGGAACAAAAAGATAAATTAACATTCAATAAATACTGTTTTCAATATTTAAATTAAATATTCAGGCTTGCAGATAAGTCATTTACACCAAAAGGAAGCAACCTTAACAACGCTGAATTCTGGGCAGATGCATGGCTGTCTGCTATGTTCATTTGGTATTTTCCTGACCTTGAAATTAACTTTGCCCAGCTGTGTGGTATTTTGGTGCCCAGCACCGAGCACATACTGCACAGGTTGAGTCTTGGGTCATGCTGCTCACCCACCTGCCGGGGGAGTCGGTCTGCCCGGTGAGGCAGCTTATTGCCACTGTTACTTCCTTCTCACGCTGATTCAGTGTTTTACCAACTGCTTCCTTTGCCACTTTGCTCTTAAAATAGTGTAGCCTGCTACTACAACATTTTACAGACTTGTACTTCACTACATACTTTATTTAGAGGTTCAACCACAAAAAAAAGTTTCAGAAAGGCTCTGCAGTTAATTTAATGTGAATTACTGGAAGTCAAATATTGTTCCACTCATCACAGTTTGGTGTTTAAACATTTACACCTCTTCTCTGCATTTTAACTTAAACCTTTGTAAGCCTGCAATGTTCACAACCAATGTTCATAACCTCTCTTTTATGCCTTTGGCTATTATATGTCAAAACTAATGTCTACTTTTTGAAAGCTAGGGATCGCACCGGCCTTTCAAGCATGAAGAGATACACACCTGAACTCTGCGGCCTCATTGAAGCTCTCCACACTTGTGCAAGCCTTAGCAGTGTGGCTGTAATTGGATTGTAAACATTGTCCTTTAAGCTGGAATAGACACAATTTTAGCTAAAATTGATTGCACAGTGTAATAGTGAGAGGAAACGGTGCATTCATGTTGAAATTGGTGCTCTATAAGCCTTCCTTCCCCTATCTTATTCTCCTGGCCACCAGACAGAGTTTTCATGGAAAATGCAGACTCTAATTTATGTCACAAAGGAAACACCTGATATCTATTGTGTTTTTCCACGCAGGGCTGCTTATTATGACATAACACCAGCTCTTAGAAGTGGGAACCTGTGTTATTATCAGCATCGTGTGACCGTGCTTTTACAACTGTGGCCAAGCAGGAACTGCGAGGGACACAAACGTTGTACGTTGCCTCTTTAACTATACCCAAGTGTATTCTCATGGAATAATATCTTACAGTGCCAAGGCTTTTACTACTCTGTGTACACTTGGTATATTCTTCAGCCCATAGCAGACCACTTAATGAGTTCCCCCCGAAGTTTCCTTTGAGGCCCAGTTTCATACTCTAGTGGTCATATCACCACACAAATGACTTAAGTGATGGAGCTTTGTGAAAGAGAATATTGTTATCTGATTGACGGTCAGCATTGGCAGTGAGCCTTTTTTAAGGCCCTCCCTATTTTTTAGATTGACTTCTAAATTCTTTTAAGAGAAACATTCTGTCCTTGAAGTTAAGGCAAATCCATTTTCAGACAAATTTTTTCGTGTGGTTGTAGTTTACATGTGAATATTTCATTGCACTTTTTGTGACTGTGAATTGGAGCATATTAAATCTGTCATACAAATTGTCCTGTTTCCCTATTTGTGTGAGATTAGTCATGATCTACTGCATCCTCTTAAACTCTCAACCTCAATCCTTTTTGCTTTCAAACAATTATTGGCAATTGTCACCGTTTTTATTTTCCTCCCAGATCTCTTGATTTACATTGTCCTGAATAATTGCTCAGTACTGCCAAAAATATGGTACCTTATCCTGGATTAGGAATCGTTTCTGCACAGGCTGTGATTTCTGACTATTATCCATTAGTGTCACTATGCTATTTAATGTTTAATAAAATGGGAAAATGCTAAAGAGTGTGTCTTAGGAGTGGGCAAACAAGATGCTACACAACACTGCAGCACTGTAGATTCAGCAAACAAGAGCAAAATTAGGCCACCCACAATATGCTTCCATTTTGTTTCTATTTGCATGCAGATGATAACTACATATGTCACAACAAGGGACATGACGCTTAATTACTTTGGTTCTGTTTACGCTGCTTTAAATACATTCGATTGTCTAAAGCAATAGTGTAGTCCAGATAAATGAAAACAAGCAGACCTTTATTTCTTTGACCACTGGCCAATAAAGGGACAACTATAGTGGGAGACATTAAAGTTCTGCTTTATGTTTATTTACTGTGTAACTAGACTGAGCTTAGTGAAATGCACAAGTAAGAGCACCATAACACTTTATGAGGTAAACATACACCTGCAAGCATATGTAAACCTATTAATGCCTATTACATAATAAACTGTGTGGATGCTGTACATCATCACAATGTTTCTGTATTATATCCTTCTTTAGCAGGAAACGGGGAAGTGCACATTTCTCACACTCTCTCACCATGAAAAACACATTCAAGGACTAAATTAGATACAACTCACTTCACAATTGTAACCGTGATGATTATGTAGATTGTGCGGTTAATTTGAATGGTAATTTTAATCTTCAATTTGTACTTAGGTTGAACTTGATTGGAATTTTTCCATCAGGGTTTTTGGAAAATTGAATTGGCAATTCATATGTTTTATTTTGTATACACCATCATTGTGTGGTACTCAATGGAAGGATTTTGGTAAGCAGTCGACGGCAAGAGAAATAAGAGAAAGTGGCCGTGACACCATTTCACACAATTACAAACTACTGTATTTTTGTAATATTGTTGTAATGATTCAGGATTTAAGAACCCAAAAGTCAGAAACATTACAAACTAGCAAGGTGCAAAGATCGGGATTTGGCCATGCCTCCAGAATATTTGACATCATTGTACAGAGACTAAATAAACTAAAAAGGCTTTTGCTGAGCAGCAATCAAGTTGTCAATCAATAGTTGAAGGACTGATGGATACTTTTTTTACTGTTATGCCAAATTGAGGGTGATTTTAATAAACTCTTAGAACTAAAATGCTATCAAATGCTATACATGCTATACATTTCCTTGCTTCAGTGCATTCAAAAATGTTTATGGTGGAGCAGCATGTCTGTCCTTAGAGCCTCATTAATCAGCAGAAATGAGTGAATTTCGAGTCTCAATGATTTGCTCATGAATTAGAAAAAGAGAGAAAATGGTAGCCCAAACACACCAGGTTGTAACAGACTATCATAGGGAACTATACTTTAACAGGAATTAAAACAACCAAAAAGATAAACAAGGTAAGAAACAACAGTACAGTAAAACATTCAATTATAACAATTTAGTCAAAGTGTGAAATTCACTTGGAGTTCATGATGTTGCCAAATGTTTGATCATTTTATTTTATTGCTCACTATCAACAAAAAAAACATCATGTTTTCTCTTTCGAAATCTTGATTATAATCTTCAGTTTAAAAAAAACAAACTCCAGGAACTTGCATACAGCATGCAATCTGCATATAAAACTAGATTCATCTACTGGTGGTTGTGAGTAATGAATATAAATCACAATCATGTCTATCTAAAAAAAAAAAACCCAGTGTAAACCCTGAACACAAACTAGATCATATATTCATAGTGTTAGAATGTCTGTTTGGGTATTTTAAAGCAATTGTCCCACTTTACTCTGTCTTCAGCAGCACTATACTGGACTCTAACTAAAGTGAACAGAAAGCTGAGGTGTATCGACCAAAGCCCCCCCGGAGAGAACAATAGGAGAAACTTTTTGCCTTCCTGCAAAGTGGTTCAGAGACCGAGCTATAAAACAATGACCTCAAACCTTCAAATTACATCACTATGATATTTATACACCTCTCTTCATCATTTCCCATCTGTCTGTGGTGTTTTCTTTCCTCAGCTTGGATCTGTGTGCTTCACTGCAGCAGGTACCGTGACCTATGACCTCACGATTGCGTCCAGCTGTGATGCTCATGTCAATATGGGGCATCTCCCAGCAAGTGCACTGACCAACAAAGACTATAGCGTTTCCTGTTGGTGCAGAAATCATTAATGATTCAAAATAGCATTTTTTTTCTCTCTCACAACGAGCTGCTACTCTTCTGTATAGGACTGAACCTGATGAGCCATTGCAGAGCTCATACGACTGCTACCGCAGCTCATCTGAACTCTGCAGTGGAACACACTCTGCAATTTGCATACAAATAGCCACACAACAAGAACGAAAACACTAGGTAATGTTACCTGGTTGATAATAGAACAGTTTTCTGTGGAGCACTGACTCGTGTTCTGTTTTTTCATTGCATTGTCTACCTGCCTAGTGAAACAATTAAAGTTGTAGTGCGTTAATGTGCATTACTTTCAAACCATTGTCACATGAGTTCACACAGTGGTGATTAAGGGTTTGGACACGGGATTCGTTAAATACGGGGAGGAGAAAACAAAAACCTTTGTGTGCGAGAATGAACTATACAGATTAGTCATTGTTCCACACACAGTCTGTACTGCACATCCACGGCTAGTTCTTGTCTGTGACTCTGTGTGGACTATGTGGTCACAGCACTTCTCTCTCCCTCTCTGTGTCTACACTCAGACCAGCTCTCTGCCCACAGTAAATACAGCTAGATGGAGCAGAACTGGCAATATTTCTCAGAAAGGAGTTAGGGTTATGCTAGCCTAGAAATCTAGATGCACCCTTGCGTCAGCAAATTTAATTTGCAGCCAGGGTTCCGTATAGAAACCCTCTGTTAGCTCGCGAGCTGCAAAATCCATTGCGTGCAGAGAGAATCTGAAAGACAACCATTTATCCTGCGCCTCGGATTGAGCCCTGCCAATTGTGTGTGCCTAGACCAGACATCTTGATGTAGGTCTGGTTTGCCAGGCTGGGGTTAGGCCAGTAAGTTTCTGCATTTTGATCATCACTTTTTAGTCTGAAAAGTCGCTACATATAGCTACAAAGTTCTTCACGATATATTATATTTTCTTTCTTTAATTTCTCTTCAATTCCCCTGGCTTCATTATGTCTCCTTTTCTGAGTTTTCCCTCATTTTAATAAAGGAATAAAATCTGCACCATGAAAATAATTTAAAAAATAAATTATCATCAGACCAAAAGGACTAAGATCTTAATTAAAATTGACCAAATCCATTTCCCCTCATTTCTAACCTACATGACATTTGGATTATATTATGCGCCCTTTCCTCTTTTATTGTATAGAAAACAATAGTTGCTATTTTTAGCAGGAGTCATATAATGAGTTGATCAAATGTCCATTATGTGAGCCCCATTTGCCTCAGAGAGAATCACATAGTGGACCTGCTGAGGCTGGTTTCATGCCTTACAGGATGAGTTGTCTGCCACAGCAACCATTACATGACTCATGCCTGGGCAGTTAATGACAGAAAAGCAATGGACAGCGATGTCTAGAAATGGCACTTGTGTCAGTGGAATAGCCAAGACCCAGAAAAAAGGCACACGCTGAATATGAGGTTGTGTGACAATAATTGTGGCTGTTTGATTGAAAAGCTGACAAGTAAAGGTCTGTTACTGCAGGAAACAGTGGCCTTTAATTCACTAACAAAGACCTAACACGCAGCCTTTTCCTCGCCTGACGTCATTCATCATGTTTACACGAAGGGCAATTTTATTGTGGATGAAAGCTGGCTATGACTGAATATCTAAATCCTTCATCGTACAAAAGTAAATCTCCACATTAAATATTAATGACTTAATATTCATTCTATTGGGAGGGTTTCTTTGGGAGCTGTGTCCTTAAGCTGTCCTGCTGCCTCTGTCTGGATAAAAATGTGGATAAACTTCATTCGTCTACTCTTTACTTTGTGTTTGCCACACAATCCAAAGTCATCAGAGGTTTCTTAAAATAACATTGACGCCCGCCATTACAAGCTGTCTTGGTCCATTTGTTACAGCTGAGCATAGTGTCATTGAACAAGACATTTACAAATTTAAGATTTAAAGGCAGTTTTTTTGTGGTTGTGTGCTAAGATCCTGCAGCAGACAGGCACTGCACTTTCCCACTTTATCTCACTGCTAGACAGCCTTTTCTGACCGACTTGAGTTTGTGACTCCATGTAAACAACTCACTCCTCCACACTAAAGTGCATCGAGAAAATCAGCATCACCCACATGAACTCAAGTAGCAGATGGAGATGCCCACACAGTCTGTTCTGCTAAAACTACTATGGCTATGCACAAGTGAAACAGACCCTTTAGCACTTCTTATATTTGGATTCATACAGTGGAAACAGTTCACCTCCAGAAAATATGAATTTTGGTGCCATGTTAGTGAGTTTGACTGGATTTTCTAATTAGTAGGACCACCATAATTTGGTTTCTAAGATATGTGTCATGTCATGATGATTCTGATAATTCATACATTCATCTTTATCCTCCACATGTGGGCCGTGGGGGGCGCTGGTGCCAATCCCAGCTGACATACTGCAGGGGGAAAGGTGGGGTACCTAACCTAACATGGACTGGTCGCCAGTCCATCACAGTGTCCAATTTGACTTATCCCTAAATCTGCATGTTTTTGGACTGTGGGAGGAAACCGGAGAACCCGGAGAAAACCCACACACACAAGGGGAGAACGTGCAAGTTATATAAATATATTATACTATATACTATGCTATACTAAAACAATCTTTTTGCTATGTTTGTTTTGTGGCAGTGAATATTGTGGCTATCTGGTGTGGGGAATGATTGTGTGTGATTACATATGAATGGAATGAATGAAACTGTTTACCATTTTGCATGAAAGCGTCAATGATGGAGTGTAAAATAAACAGGGATCGTGAGAACAACTAAGAAAGAGAGAGAGAGAGAGAGAGAGAGAAAGAGAGAGTGTGTGAAAAGGGAACATTTCAATTTCCATTTCAAAATTTTGATTAAAGACAAACACTTGCAAACCGCACAGATTCACATTTGTAAAATTGAGGTGGCACTGAGTTGAAGGCGGAGTCTTGTGCTTCAATCTTGTTTCTCCTTTAGACCTTCACCCATCACTGTCAAGGACAGATGTACAATTGGCTATGTTATTGGTGTGTGCGTGTGTGTGTGTATGTGTGTGTGCGTGCCTTTTTTTCTTTCAGCTCTAAATCACTGCTTTCATCGCTCCACTCAGCTACTTATGAGGCAGTCCATTTGTGGGAAACAAGTGCGTCTAGCCCTCGCCTCTGGCTCTGATTTGAGCAAATGGATTTGGCCATAGGTTGAATAACAATTGGCAGACAACTGTGTGTGTGTGTGTGTGTGTGTGTAGTGATGAGGAGAGGTGGAATAAGTGGTGGATGTCCAAAATAATACTTTTTTTTTCTCTTAAAATTGTCCCAACAGTTTGTTTGTTCTTGTATTTCCATCAAGGCGCCTCCTCTAACCTCCATGTTGTTGTAGATTAACTTTAACATAATTAGCTTTGTCCGTGCCTTTCTCACTTTGCTCACCTATGTGTATGTGCAAAACAATACGTGCAATGTATCTGTGTAAATTGTATGCAGGTACACATGCAGCAGGTCCACTGATTACTTTCCCATTTCTGTTAATCTCTGCTAATTAAGATAGATGAATTCATTAACACCCCCCGTAAACAATTTGTTTGTTTGAGCAAAGGTTGTACAGAATTTAAAGACCTTCTGTCAACCTCATTCAAGAAATATCTGGCTGGTTTGTGGTCTGCCTGGAATGTTAATGATCCCTGAGAGATCCCCCGGGCGGGAGCCACTCATAGTCTCTCCGCTGTCATGCTCACAGCAAAAACCAGGCAGCTGTTTAAAGAAAATGGCAGCCCATCATCGCAGTCACAACATCAGCTTCATTCCTTTAAGTATGTGTACAACCCTGTCTTTTGTATACCTTTATGGTGGTATTGTTTTTTTTCTTAGACTGAATAAGGGAGACGTTTATGCTGCAGCAGACAATAATATTTTAGACCACAGTTTTTTTTTCAGTGACTTATGACCACTTGCTGCTACACTTGGGTTCTAATTTTCAAAGGGCTTATAATTTCCACTGCACATTGTGTTTATTTAATTTTTTGATGGGTAAGACGATGATGATTTATCATCCTTTTTTTGGACGTGCATTGTGCCAGTGTACTCAACAGGCAGGTTTGTGTGACCTTATGACACAAACGCTGACCCTGTCAGCATCACTACACTTCATCGGGGCCAAATGAGGCAAAATGTAAATTCTGAGGTCCTGGTCAAAGTCATAAGAAACGCATGAATAAAGGTTATAGGTTAAGGTTAGATTTAAGCATGCAATGGTTAAGGTTATGGATAAAGTTAATCTGTCTACAGTTCATGTGAATAGTATATCATTGATGTGCAATGATAACTGCTCAGAAGTGTGCGTGAGAGGGAGAGAGAGAGAGTGAACAAGGTACATAAGAGTCCAGCAGCTTGCCAGCACTGCATACCTACAGGGACGGTTCAAAACTTGGACTCTTCACTCTAGGGAGCTCATTTGGAGCAAAGCAACACTACTTCTCTGTCACCAAAATTGGAGGACAAAGCTCCCACCCACCCACACACACACACACACACACACACACACACACACACACACACACACACACACACACACACACACACACACACACACACACACACACACACACACACACACAGAAACATGGAAAGTGCAGCACTGAAAGCCTATAAACTTCTCTTCTCGCTTCTCATACTTATTAGCTTGGATTTCAGTTTGCACTTTAGCACCAACACAGGCGAGTCAATTACAGGTGTCTCATTAAGAATTCATCCTCCAGCGTGCCCACAGCAAATCAAATTGCTGCAGAGCCAGAGAGGCTTCAGGGACACCTGTCAGCGTCTCTGCACAACTCCAAGGGTGTTGAACAGAGACATGCAACCTCGATGCCTGGTGAATGAATGTAGCAGTAATCAATAAGTGTTCAGGCATATGGATAGAAATCAAAGGGCAGAGCCTTTCAAAAACCAAACACACAGGTGGAAAAGGAGCAGAGGTGGTGGGGTGTAGGGGAAGTGCAGTGAAGCAGAATCACAGCTAAGATTGATTGGCACAGCGGTGATGCATCTGCTCAGCGATGCTCAGCTTCCATGCCTCAGAGGACCTCACCTCATCATGCTAATCCAGCAGCCCAACACATCAGGCTCATAGAAACAGTCACTCAGCGATTGGAGCCTTAAATTCACACTGCTAAAAGAGTGTTTGAAATCTCACAGTGATGTTTTTTAGTGTTAAGTGTTTCGACACCAAAAAGAAAATGTATTGTAGAAAAGCTGAGAATTGTTGATGCAGTGCAGTGTGAAGGTCAATCTAATTATGGCACAGCAGAATGAAAAAAAGCAACATTATCTTGAATGGCTCTGAAGCTCTCACAGCCTCCAGGAGGCTTAGCACATCTAAATGGTTCTGTTTGCAGCTCAATAGTCAGGGGAACTATTTGTACTTATGTGGAACAATAAAGCAAACAAACCTTAACTACAGAACAATATTATTTTCCTTGGAATCAAAACATACTTTAAGTAATCCAAAAATTATTATCTTAAGATGTATATTTGGGTATATTAAACCTTTATTTATTGTGTAAAAGAGGTAAAAGAGATAGAAATACCCTGCAGAGGACTCAAGTCTCTGCAACTCTGCAACCTAAAATCACTTAGTTATAAACAATACATCATAGTGACACATCTAGTGAAATAAAATACACACAATGAGACACACGCACACATAGCTGGGTGACGTGTTTGTGCCTTTTTGTAAGATCAACTGACTAAGTCCTTCGTTACTAAACTTCACTGGGCCTAACAGTTATCCTAACCAAAATACAAAGTAGTTCAGAGTGTGGCTATTTGATAACAATATACTACCAGGTGTGAGCTGTCTACTTCAAGCTGTTAGTACCATGTATTTCAAAAGCCAACTATACTTATTTATTTATATTTTATTTGGAAGGGATAGTGCATGTTAAAGAACATTAAGAATGTAAACACACCAGATTATAGCCAAAGGCTAGTTTCCATCTGTTGTTCCCAAAGATGTTAACACTGAACACATCCGTACAGCTCATCCAGAGATCAACAGCAGCTCGACCCATCCGAACCTTTTCTTTTCCTTGGTTCATGTTTGAATGAAATGTGTAAACTTTACTCTGGTCCGTGTCATCACCATCACCAGAGACTATTTCCAACTTCTTGTCAGTCCATTGGTAAAAAACCCAAAAAACATACATTACATTGAACCTTGCATCTGCCCAGAGACATTTAGTTGAAATTAATGTCAGCAGGGCATGTTTGTCATCCACAAAACACTTCAGAGAATATATTCAGAGCAGAGACCTATTTTGTTGCAATATATCTATATCTATATATAGATATAGATATATATCTATATCTATATATATAGATATATCACTAACAATTCAATATGATCTTTTAAAAGTGACCTTTAGCAGTGCTTTTGTTTTTACCTTTTCTGGCCATACTGTACAACACACTTGCAATAGTTTTTTGTTTTTTTTTCTTGGTAAGTGTTATTACAAAATTGATCTAACAAAAGGGCACATTGCACTACACCCAGGGTGTGTGTGTGTGTGTGTGTGTGTGTGTGTGTGTGTGTGTGTGCCCAAACCTCATGGTGAAAAATGATTCTCGAATGCTCATATCACTTGGACAAAAAGTTGAAGACCTGCGAAAAACAATTTACCAAAACATCACATTTTAACTGTTTCTTATAGTGTGCAGGAAAGGAAGAGCATTTTTATTTTGACTGACAATCGCTTGCTTCCGAAATAAATATTTTGGTATGAATACAGACAGTATGATGTTTGTCCTTTAACAGAAACATGGTCTAAAATAACCTGAAAGAGCTACCTTGTTCATCATTAACATTATCAGCTTTGAACGCTGAATTCCTCTGGCATTTGTTCAAATGTTTCGTAGCCCCAGATATGACATGGGGTGGTCACGAAATACTAATTAATAATATTAATATGATTCCCATGAATTACCTTGAGAGCTGCATAAACAAAAAGGGGCGCAAGAGTGCGGAAGACGCACGACGGACAGAGATAGTGTGATTGAGCTTTATTTCAGGATAGGAATGAGTTACAAAGATATTCTCAAATGCCTTGTGTGTTGCAAGGAATCATTATAACTAAAGTCAGAGCCGTCTTCCATTCTTTAAATGTCACAGTGGTAGTGAACATGATAATACACTATGATAATATGCAGTCCCTGCGCTTCGCTCTCACTGACGACTGAACGTAGAGATCACTGTAGTTTCTACAGCTCCCTGTGATGAAAATTATGTAGCTTGCTCTCGACTCAAAATATGTTTCGCAATATGTCACAACAATGTTGTTTGTGTTTGAATGTTGTTGATCCTGTGAATGTCTTTCTGACTTTACTTTAGTGTCACAGTTTCAGCGCAGTTGCGTTCCATTTGCTTACCATCCATCCATCCATCCATCCATTATCTACCACTTTATCCTCCACCTGTGGGTCGCGGGGGGTGCTGTGCCTATCTCAGCTGACAATGGGCGATATGCGGGGTACACCCTGGACAGTTCGCTAGTCCATCACAGGGCCACACATAGAGACAAACAACCATTCACTCACACTCTCACACCTACGGTCAATTTAGAGTGACCAATTCACCTAATCCCCATATCGCATGTTTTTGGACTGTGGGAGGAAGCCGGAGAACCCGGAGAAAACCCACACACACACACACAGGGAGAACATGCAAACACCTTGCAGAAAGGCGCTTGTTCCGAAGTTGTTCCAAACGGGGCTTAAACCCAGGAACCCGGGTCTTCTTGCTGCAAAGGCAAGAGTTTTTTTTAGAGTCTGTGACTCTGTAAAATGTAAAAGCAGCTTTCAGAGAAAACCTGCAAAAACATTAAAATAAAAGGAAATAGAGGTCACCTTTTTGTAAATGGTCAGCTTTTATTTACCAACACCCACCATGCTGCACAACACATCTGAAGCTAAACATCCATAATGTTAGCAGAATAAATTGCATTATATTTTGTGATACTATCAACTCTTGAGCCGTTGCATTTTTAATTTAGTTTGTGTTGACACAGACTGCAATTTGCTATTGCTGGTGCTCTTATCAGCGTGATGAAATGGAATTTCAGTGTGGGATATATAGGTGAATTTCCAGGAGCCAATCTGTCTCAGTCTGGAGATGCCTTATCTGCCATCAGCTGGGACTTTATTCATGTTTAACTGCTTTCACCTGTGCTTAGATTTGTGTTGTCCATGCACACATCTTCTCACCACCGCCCCAACGCCACCGCCAACACCTCCATGTGGAGTTGTGATTTGTATTGCTGATCTCCTGTGTTATTGAAGTGTAAAAGAAATGGTCACGCTTTGCTCATTTTAAAATATGTTTGACAAGCAGAATATTTAAACAAGATACAAGTATTTGCAGGCACTCAGGACTGGAAATTGAAATGATAAACACCATCAATTGTGTGTTGGATGAATTACAATGCAGTTGTAATTCACGAGTTAGAGGCTTTATCAAATGCCAGAGCACCACGGAGAGGTTTATTACGGAGATATGGGATTTTAAAGCTCCCTGTGACAGTCTTTATTTCGTCATGCATCATGAAAATTGCATATAACAGGACCACACCTGAGAAGGCACATTTGTTTGCATGCAGGCGACAAAAGCCGCGCAGCCGTCAAAGCAATCGTGACTTTTATCTGTCGGCGGGAGAGGAGAAAGTCGAGGTAAGTGACATGCTGCGTGTGCATGGGCGCATACCTTGGATTTAAGATTATTTGATCATTTCATTCAACAATTTGTGTGGTGTTAAAAACAAATGTACTCGACCAGGCTTCCTTCGATGTGTCCAATGTGTGCAAAACAGGCATAGATAAAAAAAAGTCAGAATTGCACGACCAATGCAGCCATTCCAAGCGACATGCAGTAATTGATGACGTCACAGCGAGTGAACACCCTCGCAATGCATGCAAATTGTACTTTTTCTGACATAACTGACTGTTCCTTGTACTGCGTGTGCACACGCATACAGAGTCATTTCAGAGAAGAGATAGACAGAAAGAAATTTGGAGGATGAAAAATGTATTTTCAGTTCGTACTTCAGGGTGAGAAGAAATTAAACAGAGACTGTGTACGCTGTGGCAGAGCATGTAAGTGAGAAAGGATGGGGTGAAAATGACCTGTGGGCCACTGACGTTTGTTTACTTTTGTTTTTGTCGGGGAATCTTTATCACCTTCGGGGTGGACACAAAGATGATGAATTCCACAGGTTTCAGACAATAATGACGAATGGTCACAAACTAATTCAGGTTCTTAACTTCAGTTTGGATAAAAGAAAGTAAAAGAAAAGGCAAAGGAAAGGAAAAAACAATGAAAAAGGAAAGAAACATTTAAGATTAATAGCCTGTCAGTACAAGAGGAAGCTAATAACATGGATCAGTGAAATCACAAGTTAGTGTTAGAGTTTCAGCATTGGATAAATGTTTGAGCGAGCACACCAAATGTTTGGCAATAGTCTTTGTGTAGGCTTTAGGGCTCTGAGGATTTTAGCCACAAATTGAAAAAGTCATCAGTAATTGATCCCTGGTTGGTGTCTTTCTTCCAAAAGACTTACTGTGCTGCTGAGCTTTTTCTAATTTAAAGTTGATTTAATATTTGTTTTCCCGTCCCTCATCCTGTTTCAGTACATCTTCACTCTCTCTGTACTACAACCATCACTTGGACATAAAATGTGCTGTGCACAATTATTCAGTGCATCTCAGAAGAAAAGGAAAATAGCAGTTTTGTCACAATAGGTAGACAGGCTAAATCACTATAGTGCAAGCTGATCCATAGCTCCTATTTTTAGGTCACAGAGTCAAGATAAGGGAGGTAGAGTTGCTGTTCTACTACCCTTACAGCTTCTACTACCCTGTACTATATATAAAAAAGTGGACATAGTCTTCAACAACGGGGCGACTCAGGTAGTTGAAAAAAAAAAAAAAAAAGGTCAGTTTGAAATTCTGACTTATGATTTGCGTCAGTTCATGGTCTCGATAGTTAATTTCAGGTCTTCTTCGGTTGCACATGATGTCAAAATGTGCGAATTCTGTTCTTATTTAGAAGAATACATATATATAATATGTAAACATGGCATATGTTGCCACTTGATTACAGCTGCACCCAACATCAACCCCAAATTACCAATGAAAATCTGGTACACATGACTTAATATGCAGAATCTTTAAAACATTTGCAACATAAAGGTCATCTGCAAGGTTGTCTTCTTTGGTATTTGACAGCAGTTGGCCTCCCCTGATGTTGTTGCATGACTTTGAAGATCTTAGCTTTAAACACATTTGTCAGATGATCATCAGCATCATAAAGAGAAGAGAAAAAACTCATGTTTAGAGAATCCCAGTTGAGAGATGCCACACTATTGATTGTGGAGAGAAATATTCCCTTTACACTCTGTTGTCTTACATAATCTATAGACCTTTTTTTTTTAAAGGCAGACATTACAACAAGCCACCCTTGGTAGATCACAGTGTAAATATCAAATGAAAGATGGCCGTGTTCCAATAAGCTGTTTTTCCGAGGCTCAGGACACTCATAGCCATTGTTAATTTTTATCTGTAACAGCTCTGCTTTTCCTCGTAAACATGTCAAAATGTCTGCCGTGAAAAAGACAGACAAAAGAGATGCTTTGTACCCTTTACTTACCCTTTACATTCCATTTTGTCTCTGCAGCCTTAAGCTGATAAAGTTGGTAAGAAGATTAATCTTGTTATAGAAAGTGACACTTTCCGTTGTCCGCTCTCACATAGGAGACAATACCTGCTACGGTGTTGACAAGCAACCAAGAATGAGCAACAATTAATCACAGACAAGGGAAGGTCCTGCTTCTCTGCCCTCCTGCATCACCTCTGCCAGTTCTGTAACTTGACACCCAAACAATACAACAGCATACTCCTTAATGGAAAAGCTTCAGAATATTCCTTCTTTATTTATCTTTAATCCAGACATTTAAATTATAGATTTAAACATCTCTGCAAATCCACTCTCAGCTCTGCATATCCTCCAAACATAGCAACTATAATTTTAAAAACCTAGTTATCTGTTTTATTATTGTCCTTTATTTTAATCTCATTTGCTTTAGTTCAGTAAAAAGATTTGGATTAGAGGAGGCAGAATTGTCATTGATGTATGCAGAAATAAAGAAGCTATCAATGCAATAAAATCCCGGTGTAAAATGTTCTACATACAAAATGATTAATTCAGTTTCAATTAATTTGTTTTGATAATTTCTGATCAGCAACAACATTTAAACAGCTGCTTTTTAAAGTTGAATTAGACATAGTATTTTTAAATTAAGGTCTACATTTTCTAATCCCAAAGAGGTATGGGCCAAATGTATTAACATGGTACAGATTTTATCTTTTAAAGCCCACCTTTTGTCATATTTACATAGTTTATAGTGCATTCTGTTGCAGTGAAGGATGCATTCCTCAAAAAAAACATGACCACAACTGCAGAAGGGATCAGGTTGATCATATTTACTTGTTTTAGCCAACACATGGTAAATAATAAATAGGTACTTTGACCCGGATGATGATGATCCTCACATCATTTTGCCTTGTATTAGTGTGAATCTAAGGTCTATTGGTCAGCACTGAAAGTCTCGGTAGTTCCAAGTGGGCTCTGTTGGCTCTCATCGCAATATCACTGCAATTGTTAAGGGGTGAGGTGCTGGACCCAAGGGCAGGCAGGCGAAGACAGTAGGCAGTAAAACAGTTTATTAATGAATGAGTTAACAGTTGAGATGAATGTGGAGATCTGATACAGACAGCGTAGAAGGTAAGGTAAGGGAGTCCTGTGCACGGGAAAGCACAGGAGTCAACACAAGCAGAGAAACAAGCAATAACTAGGCACTAAAGTGAGAAGGATCTTCAGGAGAGACGTGATGTTTACCACACCGAGGTCTGAAACAATCTGGCGACGAGTGACTGGAGAACCAGGAAAGTAGAGGTGCTTGATGAAGGGATTGGGAGCAGGTGTGCTCCTGTCGCAGGTGAACTGATTGCATGCAGAGATGAATGCAGGGGAAAAAGGAGGAGACGTAAGCGGGGATGGGGGCGGAGCATGACAGCAAAAACAAATGCTCTTAAATGGAGCATACAGTTTCTCACTGACATGACTGAAAATTCCTTCTTTCCATGTTTTAAATTGTGAACAGTTTGTCACTGAAGCATTGAGAATACGCAAAATCCTTAATCGTTGTAGTCCAATCTTGACCTGCATATTATTTACTTCTAGATTCACTAACAGTATCACGTTGTCTCTGAGAATTATAAAACGTCAAAAGCTGCAGTGTGCAAAAGCCAAGATTATTTCTCTCTCACTCCCACATTACAAATACCCAAGCAGAAATGACAAGTTGTGCTGACAGGCACACAGTGGCTTGGTACAGTTTAATTGCAGGATCAGCTGCAGAGTGACGCCACATCCACAAATGAAATGGGAAGATGTATTGATATGGTTGAGGGGAAGCAGGGAAAAAAGAAAAGAAAAGACAGGGGCACGTTATTGACATGCCAGTGCTGAGTAATTTCTTTGGCTTTGATGAGCGCTCAGTCAATACAATGGGTGACATCAAAACCCATTGAAGCTCACAATTAACACCCACACATCTATACAGATACGCGGCGCAATGCAAATATGTTCCAAGTATCAGAGTTTGCAGAGGCCACAGGCAAATATGATCAGGACATATCAGAAATCATATAAGATGCAACGACTGAGGTGGCCATAATCGTCAGTGCTGCATAAAATCTTTATGACATGTTTCAGGAAACCTGGAGGGTGTTTTTCACAAAGGAAGCTTACTATTGCAAGTTGAATACAGCAGAGGAAATATACAGTGTTTTATGTGATATCTTCCACGTCTCACCAATCTGCTTTTCATTACATGTTTTTCTCCAAACTACTGTAAAGATCTGGGGCTGTAGCATGGACACACAATGCAAGTTGTCAAATTTTAGTCTTGACCCTTTCAGCTAGTATGTCCTGAAAGGTAAAAATGGTCAAGTTTGGAAAACAAAGGAAACACTATTGTCAATCCTCACTCATTTACCATTTCAACCTGCACATGAGAGTCATGGGGCTGCTACTCCCAATCCCAGTGGACGTAGGGTGAACGGTGGGGTACACTCTGGACAGGTTGCCACTCCATCACAGGGCCAACACAGCGACATAAAAACATTCAGTCTCACAATGACACACCTGTGAGTGTCCAGTTAACCTCTGCTTGTTTTTGGACTGTGGGAGTAAACTACCTTGCCAGGGTACCCTATTGTCTTGATCTTCTAATGAAAATAAACGTGATCTTGAAAAAGCCTTTAATGAAAGCACAAATTATTGTGTCATAATTGTGACTCGATTGCAAATTAGACAGTTTGAAAAAGGTCATGCGGTGCACACTCATAAACCTGCACCATCTGTGTCATGTACACATGACATGTACCAAACTTTCCCGGCTTAAAAATATATTGGACTCCACCTCATTATGGCTGAGGTAGGACAGATCTGCTCATTTTTTTTTTCTTTAAAAACATCACACTATTCTCTCACTTTGGGAACCTCATTATATACAGAAAGAGAAAGCAGACCTATAATGGCCATGTGGAGAAGGCCAGTCAATGCACAGTGATGCATTCGACCTTCCGGGATAAAGAAACAAACAAAAAACTATCCCGCTGACTCTGTTAGCTCAAGGAATACCAAAAAATTGCTGGAACTGTGAGGGCAAATGCAGGTATGGGAGAGAGACAGTCATAAAGGAGAGTTAGTGTGTACAGACTCTGTGGGGCCTAATGATGAAGGATGCACTGGGGGAGTGCAGACTGGCTGATTGCTCAGCAGTACAAAGGAGCCTGTTAACAATAAGCCGGGGAACAATACAGAAACGGGCTCCAAGGACCCTCTAAAACACTGCTTTTGAAAAGACTTATTAGAGTGGGATTATAATAAATGACCTACAGGACTGACCACATTAATTCTTGGGGTTGGAGGCAAGAAGTAAGCACTGTGCTGTGGCCCAGATGGGTCAATAGCTGCTGTTTTCGGTTTGGCTTTATTAAGAAGTGATGTAGGAGATGAAGCCGGGCGGTAACACTGAAGTGTTACCAAAATAATCCAAACTAATCCAAGTGTAGCAGGTAGTGGTAGTGTCTCTCCTGGGGCACTGTAGATGTTTGTTTGCACTGTGATATATACAGCACAGGTGCAGCCACTCATCTTCTGTCTGCTCCCCGTGTGATTGTTCCATGTACAGTGGTTGCTGTATGCTGTATAATAAAGAGTTGCTGCATTTAGTTTAGTACAGAAACATATATTTAAGGATAATATTGATGTCATTTTCAAAGGTACACCTAGGTAAATCATAGCAGCAGCTCCACAGAAGGTACACAGCTGATGTGCTCCCCGCGTGAACAAGGGACTCATTGACACACACACATGCAGTGTGGCCCCGCTGTAATGCATTAAACATGCGTGGCAGCCTGTGCAGTGATAGAAACAACGAAACGGCATAAATCAAATTTGAGTCACTATTTAGCACCTGCAAATGTTTCGTTTGCATGTTACCACTGCCGAGGGCAAACATCTGGCTTGAAATTCACAGCATGAGAATACAGCTTTTATATGTGTGTGTCTAAGTGCACTCTCAGGAGGTAGCAGGCAGCGCTGGGGAAATCCATGCTTGAATAAATGCTGCTGTCTCCTCTCATTATATCTGCACTGTAAACCCATTAAAACAGAAGATCAGCACCAGTGGAGCAGTGAGGAGCTGCACCTGTTTGGTTTTTCTGTCTGTGTGATGGTGAGTATTCCAAAGCCTGAAATAACACAATGGCTTTAGCCTTAAAGCTAAATGATGAATTACTCCTCAGAGGTTGACCACCTCAAATTAGGTCAGAAAAGTTTGAAGACTGAGAACATTGTGATTTAACATCAAATAATGAATCTCAGGCCTTCATCAAGACACAAGAAGCTCCTGGAACTTATCGTCCAATCTGCCTCAAACTTCACATATTCACATATATGTCAAGATGTTATTAATTGATTTATAAGTAGAACCCTGTTAGTTTGGCCCACAGGTATGAAATAACTTATATGTGTATCATATCAAACAAGGAACCTGGCAGAAAGAAAGACACATTTAACATGTACATTGATTAAAGAACATAACTGAATGTGCACTAACTAAAACTGGGAAGATGACTAAGGAGAGACTGACTCCTTGGGAAAGGCAGGTCTCTGTGACACGGAACTGTGACACGGATACTAATTGCCTTCAGCTTCAAAAGCAAGCAACCATAGTGTCATGAACTATTTGGCCACTTTTAATTTAGCATTAACTTTGTGGCCATTGACACTTCAAATGTGGCATCTGGCAACTGAAAGCTGAAACTAAGACAGACTAGGCTTTAATGTGGACTTTATTGGCATCACTGTTTACCTCAGAGCAATGTAAAAAAAAAATCCCTACACGATGTTCTCTTTACAAAAATGGTCAAGGGGTGTATATGGATGAAATGGTATGTCTCCAGCATGTCTCCATAAATAATATTTACTGATCCAAACTCTTTCAGTTTCGGCTCAAGTCTTGGGGAACAGGCAAGACAGAATAAATCACTGCCTGCTTAGTATCACAGGGGTTTGTCAGACTGAGATTAAAGTGTACAACTAGTGTGATGGGTTATTTTTCCAGCCTGGTATAAAGTCTGTCTCTATTTCAGAGAATCTCTCACCAGACAAATGGCTCCTTTGCATAAAATGTAGCCTTCTGTGACTTTGTGTTACATTAGAAAGTGAGTATGCATGGCCAAATGCCAAGCACTGCATATATTAGCATTCAATAAAATCTGCCTTGGCTGCTGCATATATGGAACATTAGTCTCTTTAGCTAACATCATCCTTTTTTTCCCCACAATACAAGAGGAGAACTCGGAGAGTGTGAATCTCCACTAAGTTCACCAGATCATCAAAATGTATCTTCCTGGGACCAGGGCCTAGATTGGGTGCGTCAGCCGGTTCTGTGTCTTGTCCTTTTTTTTGTGAAAACGGAATTCCCACTTTTCCTGCAGTCAGTTCTGCTGTGTCAGTTTAACTAACTAAATACTCTTGGGTCTGTCATCTCCTGAATTGTGGACTATTATGTCAGAAACTATGTATGACTCGGGTGGAAAATGAAAAAGCTCCCTTGTGTGATTCAGAGGTGTAGTGAAGTTATAAATGTTAAGCAAAAGGCTGGAAAAAATCAGCAGATTTCTCCCTCGACCCATTTGTGGGTCCTGACCTAGTCTTTGGAAATCACTGTTCTAATTAAACTGATTACAATGCAGTCGCTGTGTGAGGGCTGAGAGAAATAAATAATTACAGCCTTGTAGGCACAGGTCAGGAGATAATAGAAAGGTTTTTGCTGATAATTAGTTCTAAGAGGCTTACCCTTTACTGAGAATCAAGTCAGGCATGATGGCTTGTTTTGCTGCAGGATGTTTCTATTAGTGCATTTAACTGTGATGTTCAAACACCAAAAGGGTCTCTTGCAATCATAGATTATAGTATACAGTGCAAAAATGGATCTATTCAAAAGAGAGGGTGTTTCATTAGAGGCTTACTTAACAACTGGCTAACACAAGTGGCTATTTCAAGCAACAACCTTTTTGTTTTATTAAGCTCAGGTGTGCTGCTTGTGTACAATGCTTACAATTTAAACTAAGAAAAACACATTCTTTTCCATCATTTATTTGTTAAGAGTTAACCAAATGTTCTTTATTAACTCATTCAACAGTTAATAAAAGTGCACACATTTTGCAACCCTATTACAAGACTATGAGGAAAAACAACCTACTTCTCACTAGATTTATGTCAGTCATAGAACAGGGTATTTATTGTGATTGACAGCTTGTATCGTCCTATGGTGTATGTGCAGTTGATGACCTGTCAATCATTCCCACCTCTGCTTTTACTTCATTGAAAACAACAACAAAAGAAACAAGATAGTGCTCAGATATGAAACGACACAAATGTTACTGTGAGTTGCCACTTGTTCGCAGTGGTGATTCTGCAGAGAAGGACCCAGATGTGCAGAGTTATGCATCTCTGCTCCCATATTAAATATATGTACAGTAAATTTTGTCACAGCTGTCAGGGACAATCTGCCGGTGCTATAGCTGACACGTGTATACAGCCTCTATGACCTGAGAACACCAATTCATGGTTTTACTATCTTCACATGTTTGTTTAGGCCAAAGCTGTCATCACACCGCTAAACTGAAATCTAAAATCAATAGTCAATAATGCAAATTCATAATACGGTTCGTATTTAGAGAATAAGTATGAAATCTGATGATAGCTGTGACAAAAAACCAGGGTTGAAAAAAACTAAATCAAGAAAAACGGACAGCCCTAAATATTTTTGTTATTTTCAAGTAAATGAGCAGGTGAAGAAACTTACTTTGATGACTTAGTGTTGCTAAATGCTCATGTAAGAACACAGAATAAAGTATCCTTCCTGTGAAGCAAACATCAGCACAATGTGGGTCTGTTCTGTTCCTACAGTCTCTACCAAGCTGTTGAGCTGCAGGTGATCATTATTTAACGATCACTGGATGATGATGTCACCAAACATAATTAAAGAAAAGAAATGACATTGAACTAGTCTAGATTAACATAATTACAGCTATAGTTTACCACAATAAATCAAATGGATGGGTTGGAGTCCTGTAACACATGCATCTACTTGGCATGCTATTCAACATCACGTCAGGCCAAAAAAAAAAAAAAAAAAAACACTCAAAAGAATGAGCTTCTTCCTCAAATCCTCAGAATCTTGCTGAGACTGCTGAAGATAGCAGGCAGCCTGTTGTGCCAATAGTTGCACTGTAGATTCTATCTCACCCGTGACACCAATAAGCAACTTGAGAGGAAGAAGAAGTCTCCCAATCAGACAGTCTCCCTACAACAGAAGCTCGACTACATTACACAACAGAGGAACAAAGTGAAGATCTTATCTGCACTTCACTAATCAGCAACTGCCAAACAGAGCAGCAAAGTCTGGCCACCTCCAGACATAGGGCTGACTTTATAAAGAATGCTCTGGCCAGTGTTGCCAGGTGAGAAATGTAGGATTATCGTACCAGAGACATAAAATGATCGTATTTTGAGGGAAATTGTCGTACACCCGTCATAACCAAAATAACAAATCTATTGATGCGCTATAGTCACTCTAGTGTTGAATAGCGTCTAACAGGCACTCACAGCTTTGTGGCGTCAGTACAGAATGGATTCATCAGCAGCCCCACAGTTGCGTTAGGCTAAAGTGTCCCCCATAAACAATGCCGGGTGGGAACTAATGAGCCAAATCATGAGGCCTGGAGGCCACCTACTGATAGGAAAAAGACATAGCACCAGGTTTACTTTTTTGACAAAGAGAAACAGTATTCATGATAACTGACAAGAAAATAAAGATCTGGCTTCACATATTAACATTTTATTTTCAGCGCAACAACATGTCTCTGTCATTAACATTTTATTTTCAGAGTAACCCTAACCCTAACCCAAGTGACATGTTTTGTGCCGTTTTTTTGAGTCACTAAATATGTCCTTGATAACATCCGCCAGATGGTCTGTGGCCCTAATTGCGATGTTGTGCTCTGCTAAAAACCCTGCCAGCTTGACCTCTGCTGTCTTTACCGCTGTTTCCAGCTTCTCCTTTTCTGATGTTCTTTGCAGGCATTGTGTTATGGATTTTTGTGTTGGCGCCAGATTTTTATCTTTATCTTTGTGTTTTTTGGATTTGCTGTGGTTTTTTAATACAGTTAATTCGGCCACCAGCTCTG
Organism: Microchirus variegatus; assembly: GCF_963457635.1. Classification (NCBI taxonomy): domain Eukaryota; kingdom Metazoa; phylum Chordata; class Actinopteri; order Pleuronectiformes; family Soleidae; genus Microchirus; species Microchirus variegatus. Next base: position 17,166,675 of record NC_139802.1, read on the forward strand.
CGTTGCAGCACCGACAGAAAGCTTTGCTCTCCGAGCCTGCAACAGGTCTCAACCACCCGGCGAATTGGCTCTCCCACTCTTTTCTGTAAGTTTGTAGGCGATGCTGCTTAGTGCTTACTTTGACTCTGCCCCGCCGTCTTCATAACCTCTCCACCTCCTCCTCCCCCTTTCCACAGGTTCTGTCATTTTCCGCGCATCTTCCAGACCAACTCTGCTTCTTCTTCATTTCTTTTTTTTCTACTTTTCCTCACTCATGGGGTGGGCGCAGCGGACTATTCAGCCAATCATGGCGGTTGTTCTGAGGCAAACGAATGCACGTCACTCGTAGCTAACATTTAGAAAAGCATGATTGGCTGGAAACTTGTCACATGGAAACAGATGCCTTCAGGGTTCACAAAAAAACTCCGACAGACAGTTGCGACGCTGATTACAACCGATTACAACCACACATTCACGGAATGGTCAAATTATCGTATATTTGGCCTTTTTTGGGATTATTGATCGTACATCGTACAGAGGGCAAAATTATCATACAAATACGATAATTATCGAACACCTGGCAACACTGGCTCTGGCTGAATCTTCTTTCGAGAGGACAAAATATTGTTTTTCATGGTTTCTGTGACAGAAAAACCTTGACTCCCTCAATCAAGGGAGAAATAGTTCAATGCAAAACAAGGGCTTGACAGTGACTTTGGTGGCCTTTGCTTTCAGTCCGAAGGCTATTTGCAAGAACGATTGAAAGTGTCCTATGTGCACAGTAACATGAACCTACTCAGAGTCTGAGGATCATATCAGAGAACATCTATTGTTGGACTATGTCTGAAATTACGTAGCATTGCCAAGTATAGCATTATGCATCACATTATAACTATATAGAAAAAGTTTTGCTGGCAATGGTGTTCTGAACCCGATGATGTCAGACAACAATCTACAATGTGCACTGTGCCAGAGGATTAGTGAACCACTCTGCAGTATAATGGTTACTTATCAGCTTCCATTGGAAAAATAGTTCAGGACCAAAGATCGTCAAGGACAACAGGAGAAGACAGATCATCAAACAGAATCATTACCCACCTGACTTCCACTCAGACCAAAGTGCGTGAATCACCATAGAACTGTCAATCAACAAACAGACCTAAGATCTTATCTTGAAAAACTACACACATCCACACGGGACTCACCAGTTGGACACCCAGGTAAGTCTGTGCATAGAACAGGTCCATGCAGACATATTATAACAGATTATAAAGCTGCACCATTTGTGAGCGACGCAAAAATTACCGTTATGCTGCACTTACATCAGTGCACCTGTCCTGGCCTGTTTTTCCTGTATGTTATTGCTATGCTTTAATATTTCAAATATTTTGCTCAGTCAGCAAAGCTACTTGTTACTACAAGTAGCTGTTGCTACTAGTTTTACTTGGGAATGTAGAGCTTCACTGGGAGTAGTACGCACACTTTATTGTGATCCTTTCTTCAAAGTATTTCAGCCATGTGAATTGACTGAGACAGACTGAGACGGCTGATTCCACCTCTGAAATGTCAACAAATCAGATGTGGGACTGTAGTGGCTCAAAAGTTGAGATAATTTAATTATCTCAACTTTCAACCTTTTGAGCAAGATGACACCTCTCTCCATCGACTTTTAAGGACTTTGGATATGGTTTGTTCCTTTGATTGCATTCATTTAACTGAATTATCTCCTGTGTTGGTGCTGCAAGGCACAATTCAGGGAGCAAAAATAGATAGAGTGGCTTCAAATGCATATTTTGTAAATGTTGACGCCTGAACAGAACCTAAAATCGAAAAGTGTTTCATTAATACCAGTCTATGGCACTTTATTAATGTCATACTGGCCATCAAAGTACTTAACTGGTTCAGTGCCTTACTTCTCTCTTTTTATAGATATAAAGTGGAATTAGCAGTTTGGCTTTAGTTGTAGAATTAGGAGTACAGTTGAACAAATTTTTACATATCAGCATTGCTTAGTTAACATTTAGAAGAATACAGTGTGTGCAGTGGAGGAAAATATGGGATCTGTGCTTTTTGCCTGATAAGAGATGAGTTGAGAGAGCCCTCACCTTCCTCCTCTATTGCCATTACAACCTCTCAACATGTGCCAGCAATAAGTGCAGAGCAAGCTTTCACTCATTTCCTTTTTCGTAAAGGACCATTCAATTAAATGACATATTCCACTCACTTATTCACCAAAGACTGGAACATTTGAGTTCTGTCAAGGACAGACAGTCAACAATTTAAATCAGTCTATTATATATCTGCATGTCAAACCATGAACCATGAACCAAGGAACGTTAGCAGGAACTACCAAACGGTCAACATTTCCCCCAAAAAAGTCCCTGTTTTGGGTTTCTTATCTTACAAAAGTAGTTGAACCTTGCAGTGCTGAATAGACCTCCACTTGATAATTTCTGTACTACCTCCTAAAATATTAGATACAGATTCATAATGACGCAGAGGAAACAACTTTATCATTAATATCGCGCTCATTGAAGAAAAGGGGCACTAGCTCCAATAAGACCAAAGTGGGGAAGTGGGGCATGATTTTAGCAGAGTTGTGAGTGATTGTGTGGAGTTTATTTATTAAAATTTAGCACGGTGAAGTATGGGAACAGTGGAGGAGAATGGGTTATTTGATGCTTCACAACAGGAGGAGCATCTGGTGGGGTAAGACTGATATTGATCTGAGCTTGCAGAGCCTCTGTTGGCAGTTGGTGCTGCTCCTGCTCCAACTGTTCCCTGGTTTTGGTGAGTGAAGTGGGCGATGGAGTGCTGGGAGGCTGTTATTAAGTTAGGTGTGATTCAATAACAAGTGGTCACAGGAGACACCTTCAGGAGACATTTTCATACCATAAGAGGTCTAAATGGAGGTCATACTACTTCTCTACTTTTGACCCTTACATATGCTTTTTTCGTGACTTGAACAGGTCAGAAACAGTTTTCTATGTGGTGAGGTCAAGCTGTGTTTGCTCCAACCTCTGAAAAAAGTAAAGTAAGTAAAAAGTTTAAGTAGAAATTTGAAAAAACTTTGAGACTTACCCCGGATTTCCACTGGACGCGGAACGGCCACGGAACGGCAGCGGCGCGGTTCTGCTTCGTCCTCTGCCCGGCATCAATCCCCACCGGGCGCGTTTCGGCAGCAGCGCGGAGCCTTGGGAGCCGGCGGTATTCACGGAAGATCGCGTGATAATCTCGAACGGACGCGAGTTCGCGAGATCCATCGATAGACTGTGTGTATAAAGGAAACAACAACAACACAGCTTCTTTTCATTCTCCGACGTGGAAGAACTGTTGATCTGGTGTCATCAATGATTTTATGTTTCTCCACTTCAACAATCAGTCTCTCGTCGTACATTATGACTCTCCGAGACGCTCTGATTAATTGTCTGTTGACCTGTCAGCACCGGTCACGACGTAATGTTGATGTGAAGTTGTGACAGGCTATATGACCTGCGTATTGTGTTTTATTTTGAAAGGGGGGCGGAATTGTTTTACTTTGATTCTGTGTCGGACTTACTGTCTAGTGCAATCTGCTTCGTTGAGATTTACGAGGTTCAGCAGCGGCAACGGAAAAAATAGAACTGATTCCTATCGATAGCGATGCGGCGCGGCGAGCCGCTTCTGGGCCGCTGCTGAGACGCGCCGCATCGCGGCCGATGGGAATGCTCTCATTGATTAGAATGGAAGCGATTTGCAACGGCGACCGCGCCGCTGCCATTCCGCGGCTGTTCCGCGTCCAGTGGAAATCCAGGGTTAGACAAAACACTGGGTGGACTGCAATAACCCATTCACAAGTGGAGGTACTGCAGGGTGGGTTGTTTTTCCTCCCCACTGTAGAATGAACAGTCTTGCGCTTACATTTGGAACAAGCTTGTGTCCAGCTGTTTTTGTTGTCTGTTTTCTTTAGGCATGCTGCTGACCAGCTTGTTTTTAAAATGTTTTAATCAGAGATATCTATCTATACGTGAGGGTGAGGCAAACGGTTCACGATACAATCATCTCTTATGTTATGGGAAGTAATGCCAAGGTAGATTTAAAATCATGAGGCCTATATATACTATTAAATGCATGCTAACACTTTGAACAAATAGAAGTTCTAAAGGCCAAAAGTCTAAAGCTGCCAAATACAAAATCAATTGGCAGCATGTCAAAACTAGCACAATTGTGCACACATGCATAAAGAAGTCCATGAAAGCATACATGTGACAGTGTATGTGCATCTAGTTACTTATTAAAGACGGGAGTGGCTTTCTTTGGAGGCAAAAACCATCATCTGGACACTTTGAACTATACTCTCATTTCTCATTTGCAAGCGGAACTTGTAATTATGGCATAATGGGAAGAACATCCTGAACTCAGGGTTTTCAGAAGATTTAAGAGATTATAGGTTGTGAATATGATGGAGTGTCATTGAAAAGGGGCTCTACTCATGAACACGGTGAACAACGCCATTTGAGCTCAGGATATTTATGTACAGGATCATGTGGTTCTGATGGAGTGATGGAAAAAAGAGGCTTGATAACAACACAAAGAGAGGGAGTGTGTCACTTTCTGTTCCAAACAGCAGTACAAATCCTGGTTCTCCTCTCTCCCTTGTCTTCATACTTTTTGTTTCACTTCCTGATCTATAAGGAGCAAATGTACTTATTTCCGTCCATGAGGAAATGAAAATAATTAGATTACATTGTTGGTGTGTTGAGTCTTTAGACAAAAAAATAATCTTAATGAGATTTGAGACCGTTACAAGGTGAATTTCTGAGCGTTATCGTGGAGCAGTACTGAATGAATGTGTGTGCGTGCATGTCTGATGTAGGCTGTGAGGAACACATTTGTCATTCAAACCCATCAAAACCCATTGTGAGGACAATTTCATCTTGGGGGGTAAGTCTTGGTTTTAGGGTTTGGATTAGATACATTTTTAGGTTAGGTTTCCGTTACAGGTTAGAAGGTAAGGTTAGAGAATGAAGAATTAGTCTATCAGTGTCCTCACTGAGATGTTTTACAGGAATGTGTGTGTGTGAGAGAGCGATATCTATGGTATTGCTTATGTTGTGGGGACCTAAATCTCTTTATACGGCAGATTGGACATACATATGTGCATGTGTTTATATGCCTGTGTGTGATGCAACTCATGCTTGCCATCTTTTTCCTTGAAGCACACAGCTTGCAGGAAATAAAACCTGTTTCTGAGTGTGTGCGACTGCAAAGTGTTTCGACGCTGACTTTTCCGTACTCCTGTGCCTTTCTCTAATGTACCTGTCACATTCTTGATAAATGGCTGCATGTATATTTTAAGGTTCACATGGCAAGCATGTCACCTGCTTTCCCTTTTTGGCATCATGATTGATCAGTGCTTTTTCCTGAGGTGTGTTCCACCAGATGAGGCTCTGCTCTGGTCACATGGGTTGGTTTGAATATAAATTGCCAGAAAAAAAGTAAAAGTACTTCATTCCTTTTTAAATATCTGTTTAATTTGAAGTGGCCAGTTTCGAAAGAAACACATAATGGATGATGGGACATGGGATATGGGTCAACTATGATTTCCTGCTAACACGTTGATGATGGTGATGTGTCTTTTTCATACGACAGGCATTTTCTGGCTATGTGTGACTTCAGCACGTGCAATTAAAATCTAAGGCAAAATACAACAGCATTATACACAATTATACATTATAACAACGTTTGGAAATGGCTACTACACACTTGGTACACTTTTAAAAAAGTGTCAGCAATAACAATCTTACATTTCTATAGCAGAAATGCTTTTAGGATGTGGCCTATTTCTCACAGTACAAACACAGCCAGTAATCTGATTGGAACCAGAATCATGGGTCGTCAATTTTTAGTCTATAGGTGGCACTTACTGCCAATGTTGGAATTTTCTACTGATGGGACTCATATCTTACTGGCAACTGTTTCATGGAATAGCACATCCATCCAGTAATATTTTGAGATGGCAGCACACTGAACTATGCCGTTTATTGGGCATTGAGATTCATGTTCTTTCTGTTCAAGTGCAGTACCACAGACAACCATCATTAAAAAGCACTTGATAGCATATGTGTGCACTTACGCTTGCTGTAAATACTACTTTGGGAAATGTGTGTTTGTAGAAAATGCTTTTAATGTCTGGACCAATGGTTATTGGGGAAAGGGCCCTGGGCAGTTATTGCTCCACTCTCATACTTTAATACTGCCGTGTTTATTAACTGTAAATGTTTGTCCTGTTTTGTAGGGTCTGTTTATTCTGTAATCACAAATCAATTGATTAAAGTGAGGGAAAGAATTGCATGGTGACAAAGAGAAGGCGATTTAAAGGCTCTTCTGTGGATGGAACAATTGTGTCCTACTGCTGCTCACAGTTTCAAGTCTTCTCTACCACAAGAAAAAAACAGAATGTATAGAATACAAAGTGTGGGGTTGTCCTGAATGTATGTCTGTGTCCCTCTAGGCTGATTCCAGGCATGAGACATTACACAAACATAACAGGTCAAAGAAGAAGACTCATTTATTTATGAAATAACAAGGAAAACAGAATTCATATTACAGCCCAGTAACCCAAGGGAATATGTTCATATCTGATCATTTCACACCTCTTGATTTACGTCCAGTGCCTAAATCCAGTGCCAATTCAGGAAGTAGTGTGTCCTTCATGGAGCACAGCAAAAAATAACGAAGGGGAGGACAGGGTGGTGTACACATGAAGGACGTATAGCTTTTACAAGAGACTGGGGATTACAGTACATCCCATCAAAGACCTGCAACAAATATTTTTTATTTATTGAAGTATACCCTCAGCCCTTCCCTAACCTTAATAAGACCTTTTTTTTTTTTTTTTTTTTGCAGATAGACACAATGTTTTGCACTTATCATGTCCTGGGGTTCTTGTTTTGCAATAGCAATGCATATTAGTTGGAAAGCAGCAATTAAATGGTGCAAAATATTGTGATAGTGTATTGACTATCATCACATAAAGCCAAAATACATGTCCATTAGTTTGAGACATCCATTAAAAACTTTAATAACACACACACGAAGTTGTAAAACCAATATGGTCACTTGTTTATTTGCGCTATTTGTCCAAAAACATTTTATTTTCACTGAACTGTTTGCAGAGGATTATTGTATTTAAATACATGGTGTCTTGACCATTAGGCAAGCAGATGCCCCAAGGGGTGCCTGTAATTTATAATATGCCACTGAACAGTTGTATTGCCTTTTTTTGTTTGATTGTTTTTTTTTTTTTTTTAATATATGTTGAACATTGAGAACATATTCCAGATATTGACAGATACTAAATAAATACCCCAAGCCTGGTAGATCCATCGACAGACCACAATAAAAAAGAAGGAAAACAAAACAACATCTAAAGTAGCAAATTGTCATGCATAAAGAAGAAAAATATCCATGGATACTGAAGTGTCCTTAGCTTGTATAAGCGTTTCAACCATCAGAGAAACAATGTTCATGAGCTGCAAATAACATTTCTTTAGAGTAATCCTGCTTTTTCTGGGAACATCATTGCATCACAACCTTATGTCTACCTGTGTTGTAATAAACACACACACACACGGACATGACTCATTAACAGGAAGACGACCCGCAGTGTTTTTGTCCTGATTACCCTTTAGCTTTGGACAGGGACACAAAGACACACAGTCAGAATACTGGCTGTTATTGGACGACACACGCTTCTGGGAAACTATGTTCTGATCAGTGCAAGGACATGTTATTTACACCTGAACACAACATTCACTACATCTCAACTCTGTGATGTTCAGACAGAAAAAGCATCCCATGCTGTGTTCACCTCACTGTGCCACAGGCCACTTTCCTCCAGGACATAATCAATGATGGTCCATTGTGTTCAAAGGGGTTTTTAGTTTAGTATTTACTTTCAACTTCATTTAGTGACCTAAAGGATTAAAACCAACAGTTTATAAAGTTTAATCTTCAATATGAAATAACGAAATGCAATATTTTTTTGGTTTGGATAAGAGCAATGTGTAATTACTATTTCATGGTTCAACTAGGAAAGTGGGAGAAAACTTCAATTTGAACACTTTAACTGGCGGTATGTCAGTGCCAGCCTCCTGCAGAGGGGGTGCATGGGTAATGATCACTCAGGGCTATATTTTAATTCACAGCAGATTGCCACCATATTGGGGGAGCAGGGAGATCAGAGATTAATTGCGCTTAGCATATTTACTTCCTTCATATTTACTTCCACTCATAATTTTCTAAGCTCAAATACTGGCTAATGCATGCATCGAAATTGCTTGTTTTGAGAATGTTGTGCTGAAACAAATGCGCTGAACTGCAATAAGGGGGAAATGGAAAACAACTGTAATAAGCTGTTGCATACATATTCAGAGTATATGCACTACTGTGCATAATAACCTTGCCTGAAGCTGCTTCATTGTTCTCGAGCTGCAGCTCCTCTTAACTACACGTTATTTCCACCTACCTGCTTCTCCGAATAGTGAAATAATTTTGTCACAAAAGCTGAATTGGCAGATTTTTTGGATTTTTTGGGGGGGCATTTAATGAGGAGTTAGTGAAGGTGAGAAATAAGAAATATAATAATATTGTCAAACTGAGGCCTCTTATGTGAAATGGTGCGCACAAAGGATTTCACTTATTACGCTAATGTTAATGACTTACCTACACACATTTGGGACCGTAGTTGAAACCTGTTTATTTATGTGGTTTATGAAGCTACTATGTATAGGCCAGTAATAAACAAGTTTTAAATTCTTATATTTGTAAAATGCTGACCCTTATCCAAAGTAAATAATAATGATTAAATAGAGGAACATAAATACATATACTAAATGAAAAAGCGCTTGTAATGACAGTATTTATACTCTTTATTGTCAAACTGATTTTAAACCGAAAGAATGCCGACTAACCAGCTCTTACAGTACATGATATAAGCACATTGTACACATAGTGCTGTTTTTCATTGAAATATAACAGCCATGTACTGAGTCTAAACTTTTGTGCTTCTATGTGTATTTGTAGTTTTACAAATAAAGACCCCATGACAGCAAGTGCATGTTCTAAGTAATGGCACTGTATGAGGACACTGTTGGTTGATAGTAGAGTGAAGGATTCGGAATTCTGATGTGTTGATATGAACAATTTTTTTGCTTTGCGACATTTCTCCCTCAAGGGCACATTTCACCAAAAGAAAAGGAAGTGCCAAGAGACACTGAAGGAGGTTGAGGAGAACCATGAAAGCAACAACCCGAAAATATTCTGCCACTGTAGGAGTGCATTCCTCTTAACCCTAAAGGCTCTTGGATTCTTAACAGTGGAGGGAATCATCTCTCTGTACTTTGCAATCATTTTATCCATGTTTATCCATGCTCTTATTTAAGCATAAAGATATGGATACACAGATAAAACAGAGCAGTACCTCTGGAAACCATGTGGTCACTATATTCAAACTGTTACTAAGAGTTGACTAAAAGACACAAGAGTTAGCAGGGCAAAGATGATGCTGTATTTACGACAGCTATACCAGGGTAAGGTCTCGACCTTAGAGATAATCTATGTTGTGATTAGCCAGTATACAAATAAAATAGATTTTATATGATTTGACTTTGGGCCTGTGAGATGATTATTGTCATCTTGTGTGATGTGCTGTTGGAAAGCACTGGGCACTCACTCGGTGAGCTGCAACTTGTTGATGTAATGCAAAGTGACACATAGATAACCAATTCTGCAGTAATCATCTGTCCACATATACAAACTGACTGGCCCGTTGCGGTGTCCTCAGCTCTGGAATGATGATGAATGGAGGGGTGAGGGGTTGTCATGGGAATTCAAATTAAGGTAAATTGTGCTGCCTAAAAGTGTGGTTTAGATGTACTTCTAAATCTACACTCTCTGTACCCCCATCCTTTCAGTAACAGTTCTTACTGTGCTCTGCCATCAAACTTGCACTTAAGTAAGACAAAAGGCAGGTACGAGATTACAAGAGAGGTCCAGTTGTTTGGATAGGGGTGCTCTTTAGCAAGGCAGGTAAAAAACGGAAATTGACTATAAAGCTTCATCAGGGTCTCACAAGCATCTAATCAGTTGAGGCCCTGGTATACTACCGCGTACATCGCATATCGTGGACCCTGGTACACTTGCATCTCAGGGTCCTGTAGTATCCCACTTCACCATCAGGTAGCGGTACATGTCTTGCTGGAACGCTGGGAATAGGACGCATTCAACGAAAAAGTTTCAAAGAAGAAACTTTGGTTTTCTTTTCTTTCTTTGTGTTTTTTTCTGCTTGGTGAGCGGGGCAGAAACAACACTGAAAATTCAGTGTGCTCATCCGCAGTCCACAAGCACCCAAAGCACTCTTTGAGCGTGCTTCCAAAATCTGGGCTCTGTTGATGACGCAATTTGCGTCATGCATATGGTGCGTGTTGGGTCAGCGTGTGCCATGCGTGGAAGTCTCAACAGATATGGCCTGTACCCTGTACCATGCATAATTAATGTAGCAAAATAGGTATACAGAAATTGAAATTTTATCGCAGTTTATTGCATATATACTAATAGTCTGTGCTATTAGGTTGTGAGAGATAGTGTTGGTTCAAGTCGGGTTCAACCTGCCAATCTGAGCAGCTTCAGGTTTGTGGCAGAAGATATGCTGACGGTGTAGATGGTGAAAGTGTAGATGTAGAGAGAACTGTCAGTTATACAGTATGTGCATTTACAGTACTGTAAAATACTGTGCTGCCTTGAAATCAATAAAAGAACAAAGCACAATAACTTTCCACTGACAAGACAACAATGCATCAACAATCATCTCGCTTGAAGGTAGCTAAGACACTTGTCATTCTGTGTAAGGAAGATGTTCTTTTATTCAGTCCCTTTCTTTAAGTTCCTGTAAATTGCACATCATAGAGTACATTTTGCTGGCGGTTGAGATCAATTCTCGAGAGCGGACTCAACTGCACTACTGTAAAACAAATAACAAGGGTTCTTTTATACAGATGTAACCTGATCTTTGTGACCGACAAGTAATTTACACTGAGGTCTAATGTCGTTAACAGAGTAAAGTGAAACACATTGACAGAGCCTTTGAGAGTCTTTCTCTCTCTTTCCTCTCTGAGCATTAAAATCCTCTTTGTTAAATGCAATAAGCAAGTGCACAGAAAATTGGCAGAGTAACTGTGTCAGTTGTTGCTAGCACATGTTAATGGAGTGTCACATAACAGCAACTATTGATGGCTGAACAGCAGCTTAGGACTCGGCTAAAAGGATCACAATGAAAGGAACAACCCACTTGGGAGCCTTTCAGCCGAGGCTTTCAGACAAAATGTTTGAGTATAAATACAAGAGAGGGGTCACAGGAACATTTATTGGCCAAACAGATTACTCTCATTTGGACAAAAAGAGTGCGACACATAGGGAATCCCCATGACAGCACAGAGTTCTCATTGTACAATCCAGATTATTTCTTGAAATTCTGAATCAAACTCTACTGAGCTGTGTGGCCACTTCCTCAGGATGCGTCTGAAGCGTGAAACTATATATCTATAAATTTTTATTTTTCTGCATTTGACAGCAAAATAGACTGTAGAAATGATCTTTCACCGCAGTTAATCTGTCGCATGTCTCACAACACAACATGACCAATTCCTATTTCAAAGTAAAAGCTCTTTAGCATTTAAGTTCCCTAAATCTTAAGTTTTATTGTGACCAACAGATCTGGCGTGCTGTCCTGGTAGCTAACCTAGAGCTTTGTAAAAAATATACTGTATTTAGCAGGCTTATAGCAACAAGTTCTGAAAATATTAATTTTCTTACTCATAATTTAAACCAAATGTAATCATATTGGGGACTGGGTGATCATCGTTCATCAGAACAAAAACAACAAAAAATGTTGCATGATTCAACCCTTTCTGTGCTGTCCACATGTAGACTGTTCAGCGAAGTGAATTATTGTGTTGCTCAGGCCAACAAAGACCGACACAACCATGTGGCTGTGAATATTTGGTAGAGTCACACACAATCTAATCTCTTGTACTGTGGCTTTTTGTTGAGGACCACTTTTCCATACGAATAACCTTCCTTGTGAGCTCTAGTGCCTATTCAGCTGAGTGGCTCGGTTTGAAAGCAGCAGGTGTCTGTCACAGTGGAGGTAGGGGGTAAGTAAGGGCCGTAATCTCACTCCATCCCCCCCACCGACATGGCTCACTACAACATCATTTATGAAACGCAGAAGGGGAGGTGAGAGGGGGGAGATACCATCTGAGTTTCTGGGACAGATGAGGTGGAAAATAGAATCCAACGCAACATGGTGACACAGCTGAAACAGGATGTGGCTGTGTGGGTATTAAAGAGGTATATGTGACAAGAACCCACAAAGGAAAACTCCAATTTGAATTAAACAAAATTAAATCATTTGAACATACAACTCACAACGCTGGACTTGTGAGTTGCATGAAATTAAACAAAAGTGAATGTCAAACTCAGCAGAGATTCACATTAAATTCACAATTTACAGGCGCAGGATATTTAGTTATTTGTTACCCTAATACAGGCGTCCCAGTGGTGCAGACAGCAAACAACACATGCACAACATCCCATCATTCTACAAACAATCCAGGGATCAAACCACTTTCATTCTGCACATCCACAGCCACCCCTATGTCCAAATCTACTCTCATGACCATTTATTTTTGTGAACCATTATTAAGTACACAAACAAGAATACACCAGCTGATTATTTCAAAATAATTGTGTGTAAATCATCACTTAGAACAACATGCTTATAACCCAACGACCCACAGCTGAAAATGTCTTTCTGAACCAAACAAACTACAGGGATTGACCCTAATTTATTTGAATAAAAATGTTCTTTTAAGGGTCATAGCCCAGGAAATGAAGGTGTCTTTTCCTGCCACGTGCTAGTGCTGTGACTGTATCGAGCTGCTGTGTATGTCCTTTTGCTCAGGGTGACTAACTCCTATTGATTTTCAACAGCGACCCGTGATAACACTCATTTGAGTGATATTGAATTGGGGGAAGTGGAAATTTGATAACAATTCCGGGCGAATTAAAATTGAGATTGTGCGAGTTGTTTGGTGGCATTCTCTGCCTCCTTCTCTCATCTCTGATAAGGCACAACAACCTTGATGTCAACAAGGTCACACATTAAGAAGCTGTCTATCCTGGAAATGAATTGGATACATGTGACAATGTATCAATAGTGGCAGAATAGGGACAGAAGTGAAGCAGGGCAAGCTCCCAGGGACAAACAGATAAACCCAAGCTGCCACGTTCGTCAGATATATGGAGAGCCCTCTCAAGATGTGAAGAGTGCTCTAAGTGTGGGGGAAGAAACAGCATAAGAGATACCCTTCATTTTCAAATTAACATTTGGGACGTGACTTCTTTGTAATTCTGGCCTAAGAGATGAAGGCTCTCCTTTCCACTTTGTATCTCTCCACACAAAATATACTAAAACATGGACATACGAATGCACACACTTTCTAAGATACTTATTGTCAGAGTGATAAGAAGAGGAGTGTGTACTCCAGTCCTTTGCAGATTGTAGGACCAATTATGACGGACTGAGATACAGGATGGAGATGATCTGCATATAAATGGATCAGACAACCACAAGGGAAAGGGGCTTTATAATACATAATAGGGCTATAACGTTACACCAGAATACATGTATTCAGTGTATGCATTCTACTATGTTTTAAATTGAATTTGAATTTTCTTGTGTCCAAGGACTGTGTTCATAATTATGTTGCTATGACTATACAATTATAAAAATGCTCTTTGCCTTTTAATATATGAGCGCTCAGACTTTTCAGACCCAAATGAAGCCAAGGCAAACACTATCTCTCTCCCCCCCACCCCCCCCAAAGAGATGGGCCCTTTTTCGATTGCCTCTTGATAATCCTGTGATAAACCGACTGCTGATCAAGAGATGTCCACTTTGTAATCTTGAAATCCACAGGTAATTATAGTGCAATCTACAGATAATCTAATCTCTTACCTTCCCCACATGTGACATAATGAGAAATCAAAGCAACGCTTCAGGTGACAAAGTCAGAGGATGGGGGATGCTTTACCATATATAAAATGACATGTTGGGGTCCAGCAGTTTAAATCACACTCCATCCCAATCATAATGATGATATTTTGCCCTGCGTGTACAGTAGATAAAGCTCAGCCTGTCAAATTATATACATATAGATAATCATTTGCACCATTTAACAATGTCAGTGATTTGAGTCCAGGTTGTGGGACAGTTTGTTTTGTCTGATTCAAGGGTCAGAAACACAGTTGCTGCACAACTTATTTTTCTCCTAGAAGCGCATCTGTGAAGTTAAGTGGGATGTGGGAATCCAGCTAAATTCATGACAGTTTTTATCTCATAACGTGAGTAAGCAGTTATCCAGCTATCTGCAGTTTTCCACCTCCAGCTTCAGCAGCACTTTGACTTGGATCGCTGTGCGATCAGCCCCCATGAGATCTGGGCCTTTACAATACAGATACAACGTAGTCAGTACTTGGGAAGTAAATACTGTACTGTTTCATCTAATGTTGGATCACATTGACAAATATATCAAGTGTTAATAAGCTAAATAATAACCTAATTATGAAAAATGTTTAAATCCTTCATAATGGAAGTCTTTGTAAAGTGGTAGGGAATGTACTGACTGAAAGCTGAACTTGTTTTTGAAGAGATAAAATCTATAACATCGCTGATTAGGTGAATAAAATCAGTTTGAAAACCTCATTATGCACGCTGCATTCTTAATGATACTTTCGGACATAACGCACTACTGTAGGTAATATTGATTTTAGAAAAGTGTACAATAGCCTGCTCAATGTAAACAGCAAAGATACATTAAGTTGTTTTTGTCTTTTTTGCCATTAAATGTGTTTCTCCCCCACTTTTTTTTTTTTGTCATTTTCATGCTCCGTTAAGAAAATGTGTAAAAAGGAGCTTGATGACTCAGTAATGATGTTAGGATGCACTTACTGGCTTAAATTTCCATATTAATGAGGGTATCACAAAGAGCTTTTTACCTCACACGACAAACACAAACACTAAGTTCCCCTCAGTGACAGTGACTAATTCGAAGGCTGCACCTTTAAAAGCAGCTTCTCCGGGAAAGCCATTTGCAGCAAGTGCAGCCCCTCGTTTGTTAAAATGAGCACCCTGATGATTGCCATCAGTGCTGAAGTGATTGAGCTGAGGGAATCTAAGGTAGAGAAACTCTGTGGCCAATGTGGAGGGAATGAGGCGAAAAAATTGAATTGAAAACAGGCACATCTAAGAGCAGCAATAAAACTAAAAAAACTGCAACAAATAAAATAGGAGGCAAGAGTAATGCGTAGCACGTGTCGACTGCACATGCTCAGGCTATCCACGCATTTCCTCATTTTAACCACGGTTCAGACTTTGTCCAGGTATAATATAACAATATTATATTATATTATAACTGTTTCACAGTTTTTGTTTTTAAAATGCTTGCTTATTTTTGTTATAGATCTGCTCATGGTTGTTTTACAATGGCAAATAAACACTACATAACAGCTTCAATTTTATTATTATTATTTTTTTTTTTACAATTGGGAGACAGCAGCAATAAGCTGTACACCCCAAACCAATGGTCAGCCATACCCTTTCAATCCAATATTGATGGCTTGTAATTGGATAGTAGCAATTTTATTTTATTTCCCCTATTTTGCCTTTCACCCCAAACGGTCGAGGCAGATCGAGGCTGCACATCTTTGAGTCTGGTTCTGTCAGCGATTTATTCCTGTTAAAACTTAGTTTATTATATTCACTGATGCCCATAGTGCTTGGCCATTGTGTGAATTGTTGGGTTTCTCTGCTCTCTATTGTGTTGTCTATGTAAGGGGCTTGAGATGATGCATCTTGTGATTTGGTGCTATACAAATAAAATTGAGTTGAATTGAACTGAATTGAATTTTAGTAGTAATTTTACATGAAACAGTTATGCAGCAATATTTTCATTTGCCCTGTGTTCCATGTGTGTTCCCTTAAATTCTATATTCACACTCACTTAGCTCTGGTTTTTGTCTCTTCTCCCATGGGAAACATGTGGCCCTTTAGCTGGTAAATGCTCCACTTTGTTCTGCAGCAGATGTTACCAGTGTGTCTGCTGTTCAGTCGTGAGCAGCGAGTGGCTTTCTAACGGCTGACTCACATGCACTCGTCACTTTAATGCTTGACAGTGGGTGGGTGGGCCTGACTCTTGGGGATGGAGGCAGCTATCGGAGGTTAACAATGTTGCAAGAGTTGCTCATGTTGTTAAAGTGATGGTGATGGGAAGTCCACCTTGTCTGCCAGTCCAGCAGTGAGAGCAACTTTCTCAACTCCTGACCCTAATCCTGAATAAAGTGAAGCATGGACCCACAATGCAGTTCGACAAAGCTTGACGCTGCTCCTTTCAAAGTCTCTTCATGTGACATAAATGTTGTCATCCACATAAGTCTGTGATGTCTTGTGACAACTTCATTACTGACACTGATGTTTGAGCTGCTCAGTGATAGATCACCATGCCCTCTCACTGTAGTTATTCATAGCAATAGACTGTGTATAAAAAGTTTGAAGGGAGGTCTATGGAAACATTACTTATTATTATTATTTCTCACTTGACTTCCGACGTCAGTTAACATTCCCAGTCTAGTTTAAGGACCATCAAACACTTCACTTCCTCACCGTAGCAATAGCAGTTGCAATAGATGCATGCTTGTGGTTATTTGTTGACACTCCCTTAAATAAGAGGACTGTATTTTGTTGCTTGTTATAGTGTATTTGAATAGTATATTTTATTACATGCCATTGTGTTGCATTTTCCCATCATGTTAACTAATATTTCATTATACGTCTTCTTTCTTTTTGTTGCATATATGTTCAAGTAACCAAACACAAATTCATACGTTTTTGAGTAATTGCCCAGAAATGATCAATTTGGTCAGTGAGTGTGTGTGTCCTGATTTGATATCTAAGTATAATTATCACCATCATTATGTTCTAATAGAACTATTAGCTAGCCAGCTAATCAGGATTCATTGAAGTCAAAAGCGAGACATTCAGAAAACAAGCTATCATACACAGAGCCTTATTTTGGCATGAATGGATCCGTGGTTATGTGTAAAAAATTTAAAATTGCAACCCTTTGTGGACACATAACACAGGCTGAGGCTTCTTGGGCTGCTGAGGTCAGTGTGACGTCAGCTCTACCAGGGAACATGTCACATAAGATGAGGCATGTTAACAGGTGAGACTCTGATGGTTCTTGGCTCACAAGAAAGTGTGGCTGCTCTAACCCGAAAAACATGGAGACAATGAAGTGAAAAGCAGTGTGGCTCAGGCCTTTTAGACACACACACACAAAATTGTTGTCTGCTAAACCCAAGCAACGCAATCTTTCATAAACTTTTACTTGTTGCTTGGTGGCGATTTGATAGGAAATCAACTTTGAAGATGCAATTTATTGTGCTAATTATGCCCCTTGCAAAAGACTAGGACACAGACTCCACCCCATGTGTCTGTTCAACAGGCAGCTCCAGTGAAGAGGACAGTGCAGACCCTGAAGATGTTATATCGTTATCGTATACAACTCCCTCTCGCAGAATATTTAACATCCTTTGTGTATTCACGGCAACATTGCTCTTCACCGATTAATCCACAGAGTGTTTTTTCATGTTTTACCCAAACGTGGTTCTAAAGAAGACATGGTGACAGAGAAGGGTCCTGTGCATATGAATGGCCTGTTGCTGCGACATTGCATGGTTCGCTTGCAGCGTGGGGGGAGTCTGAGCCACGCTCTAACACTCTGAATAATTTACAGTGGAATTAAAATTTAAAGCAAATGTATAAGAGTTTGTTAGCAAACTAAAGGAGGGTCAGGGCTTCTCTCGTCACAAATGATCTTGCATTATTTAATAACGCTGTAATTATGGCTCAATTAAAAATTTAACATAAGCTTTTTCTTTACTGTGTTGTTTACTCATGGACAATCTGTTGTCCCCGTTCTCTCCTGGCGAAAGCATGGTGAAGGACAGAGCCACAGCCATGCTGCTCCTGAACTGACTGATTGTCTCCTCTCCCATTGTCCTGCGAGGAGTTTGCATTGCTGGTGTAAATGGTGAAAAACCAAACAACTTGGCAGAGCAGAGCATCATGGAGTGTATTGACAATGTCACGGTGGTTTCTTCCAAACGGAACAATATCAGATCACTGTTTGAATGGTGAACATTATTACACCATGCTGGAAAAGGTGCTTGAATACCTACTGATGTTGCAACTTGGCATCATGTTTACATCACTGCTGATCACAGCCAGAACCTAATGCAGAATAATTTGACACCAGCAAAAATGCCAGTTGTGTCTGTTCCAACTGCAGATTAAAGCTAGATGTTGAGGGGGGTTGGTGTTTTTTTTTTGGACCAGTGAGAACGGGGCTTAGCAGTGTCAGGAAACATGTATGAGAATGAGTTGTGATCTGGTACGTATTATGCACCTGTGTTGTCCATACAGGGATGTTGGTGCATTTCAAACAGAAAGTTAGGGTTTAAACGACACGCAAAAGTGTCCCTGGGCAAGACACTGCCAGCACATTGCTCTTGGCAGCTGTGCTGTGCAATGTGAGGGTGCGATGTGTAATAAATAGATTTAACAGATTTGTTGTGTAAAAGTGTGTGTGAATGGGTGAATGGCAGAAATGTCTTTGCGTAAAGCGCATTGAGTGCTTGTCAGAACTTGAATGGCCATAGCCATCCAGGCTATTTAAAAATAAAATAGGTAAAAAAAGCCAAGTGTATGCAATCAGATTTTTTTTAGTGCTCATGACATTTCCACGGGGCCAAGGAATAGTGGTGAGAAAAGGAGTTAAAGAGTGAAGTCCTCTCAGTGCTGAGGGTCTCAGATGGATACAACAGCTGCTCTGCACATATTCTTTTTGTTTTCTCTCGATCAGATGAGAGTCCTTTCATACTCGTTTTCATTTTTCTCTGTTTTACATTACATTCTGCATGTTTTGGCATTGCATTTGTTTGATGTCATTTAGTGCTGTCACCTATACAAATGTCTCAGCAGCCTACATTCCTTCCCCGCAGCGGTTCATTTTATGGGCCTTATTCCTCATTTGTTAAGCTGTTAGTCCAGATTTTATTTTCTATTTTGGAAATGCTGTTTGAGCACCAGCCTTTAGAAATAAATTAAAAGTCTTGTGCAATAGGTAAATAACTAAAATGACCCAGTTTTGCTAAAAGGCTGTCATGCACTAAGATGATTTGAGGATTTCTACTCTGTCAACAAGGATTCCAGGATGTTTACAGATTAGGGGGATCATTTTCTAAATGCATCTCTGTTCTCTCAGGCGGTAATAATCCAAGATGTTCTTTTGACGCCTTTTAGAGGTTTGATGAGTAAGATTGAGCTTGATGTGTTTTTGTTCTGCTTCGCTCCCTGTTTTCTCCCTTCATCACTTGATGTTTATTTGTTTTAAGGTTCGCACACCCACTGATGTGAATTCTGCATTTCTACTTATGGCCCAGTTTTTGCACACGAATAACGCATAGCACAGATGTATGTCAAACAATGCAGCCAGTTTTCTTTCTGAGCACGCAGAGCTTTAAAACACACAATGGCTGTTAGTTTTAAAATAGTTTGCCGCTCCCATTTTACTTCAGCGTCTACTGCGACATTGGCTTTGTGAATCACTGTGCTGATATTACGGTAAAATTAATATTAGTTTTAGTCTGATAATCTGCTACTATCAGGGGAATAATTTAATTTGCAAAACTGCTGACAAGGTGCAAAATTTAATGAGAATTTTTTAGAAAGTGCTGGTGCAGAGCCGCTGTCTGATTGATGCAGCCTCAGGTCTTTGGAATAATTTTGTAGTGTACTGTGGATTGTGTGATGTTTCACTATCAATGATTGTTCAGTGTGAGATATGCTAGGGTTTTTTTTTGTGTGTTTGTTTGCACCAGAAAATATTTTTTTCATTCTGCATAATGCATGGAATCTCAAATGCAGGGCTGTGATGTTGAAATAGCAGGTCCGCTTTAGTAAGGAAGTTAGGTCATTATTTATTTCGTGGCAAAACAATGTACTAATCACACTCCTGTCTCCCTCTTCAAACAGGCAGCGCACTGAAGACTGTAAAACACAGAGCCACAAACCTGAAGACATTAACATTTCAACACTTACTAGATGAAATCATTAATGGGTAGCATGGTATGGTAAGACTTTACTTCCGCTCAACCTGAAGTTTGTGAGCGCTGCATTTTAAAGTTGATTGACTGTACTAAGCTGAGGAGATCACTCTGCTGATGACATAGCAGCCTGTAGTGTTGATCTGGTTATGAACATGTTTGTTCTGAGGCCTTAGTGAGGAGAAAGAGCTCAGCGACCAACAGACTGGAAAAGTCACATGCCAGCTTCCCTCATAAAGAACTGGCTGGCGTCGGGCTCTCATTGGCATGTGAACAAGTCTTGTCTTCCCATTTTACTGCAGAAGACCCACACTGGACTCAACTCTCTAGGAAATGTTGATAAGGCTGCACTTGTCAGTAATGAAAGCATTAACAGGTAATATTAACATCTTTGTGTGTGTGTGTGTGTGTGTGTATGCAGTCTGATAAGAGACCACATTATCGGACTAGTTTAAAATCAAACGTTGCTAAGCTTTTATGGAGTTTACGGTGTTACAAGAATGAGGAAGAGGATGTTGACAATGGGAAAAAATAAATCATTTTCAGCCGGTTTGTTTCACTAACTCCCAAATCACGATAAAGCAGGTGTACTTTGTACGTGAGCCTTCTGTTAAGTGGCTAAAATCTGTTCTCCCATCTGTCCCTGGTAGCACCCATGTTATAAGTGAGTGCGAGTGTTTGGGTCTCAAGCTGGTTGAAAAAAAAAAAAAAAAATGAATACCATACAGTATTTTATCACTCATTTTAACTCCCTAATGAATCTAATTCAAGAAGGATGATTAAACATTTTTTTTAATCATTATTGCTTTATTATTATGCTTTAATTAAGCCTTTTAGAACAGAACTTTTAAAGTAATCCGCTATTTTGTTTCATATTGCAATTTATATTGGAAATGAGAGAAAGGCTAGTTTTTTTTCAATATCATGTAGATGTTGGCAGGGATTATGGTGCAGTTCAGATTCACCTGCTTTTACAGACTTTTACAGCTCTTCCTCTCCTGCAGTAGACACATAGTCCAACATTTAAATGGTGCACTAAAGTCTTCCAGGCAATGTGATAAGAGTCTATCTTTAATGTCTGTTTGTCTTAACCCCCCCCCCGCCCCCTCCCCCCCCAGGCTCACTACAGTAAACTGACAAGTTATGTGTTTGTTTCGACTTAACGGTAGCGTAAGCACTACCTGCTTTCATCAGCACATTCAGCCATTCTTTTTAAATGAGTTTCTGTTGTTTTACATGTTTCATAACACTTGCATTGGCAACGTACTGACAGCTTGTCTAAGTTACAAATTAAAAAAAAAGAAGAAGAAAAGACAAAACCAAACAACAACAAAACTGGCATCCATCTGGAGAGAATGTAAATGTAGCATATTACTGCTTTGTCAATTCATTAAAAACAACTTTTTTCTAACATGACAAGAAAAGAAAGTGAGTAATTGGATACACCGGCATCATAACTGCAGCATCCACACATCAACACAGCACTCCCAAACACAAGATTTAGTAAGTTGTGTGATATCAAGCGGCTCAACAATATATATATATACATATTTATGTATATACATATATATAAATAGAATGATTTTGATTGCACTAACATATTTGGTTGTTTTCCGTAGAGAAAATAATAAGAAACAGCATGCATATATTAATCATCAAATCTTCACCGACTTCTACCATTTTCTTCAATTTAGAGACCCACACCTGAGCTGATGTTTCACTACCTGTGGTTTGTGTAAGCAGTGACTCATATTTTCATAATCAAACATCACTTATCTCAGGTTAGATGCGTGGAATGTTTTATGTCCATAAAGACACATTTATAGATCCCAAGTTAGCTCCTTTGTTAAGTTTATAGATGAAAAATCTTTTGTTGTCCGACATTGATCACAAATATTGACTGAATGGAACATTTTTTTCCAAATGACCACCAGCAGGATGTGTAAATTATTTATCTTTTCTTCTGGAAGCGTCATCAGCAACAACATCATGAAAGATGACTACTCTTCTTATTTACCCTCATCAATTTTCATAAAAAAACAAACATTTAATTTTAGCAACTTAATTAAAGATAAAAGTTAATCCAATAATCATAAATAAATCATGTAAATGGCTGCAATCGTTGCAGCTACAAGTTAATTAAATGCAATATAAATATTATTGGAATCGACTTAACATGTATATATACTTTGTGAGTGTGATTTGCTTGAATTTATATATCTTTTCAGAATTGTACATTTTTCCAACTCAAAAAAAAGTGAACTATATAAATAACTATTTATAAGACATATTGCCACAGCAGCAAAGACAGTACAGATAAAGTTAGAAGATAAAGATAATAAATAATAAACATGCATTATAGAAAGGTATTAACAATGTGACTATAAAAAATAAATTCAATGAGAACCAAGCAAACAAAAAAAATTCAGTCGTTTGACAAGAAGCCTTAAAAGCAGTCACTTGAAACAGAGACGGTGGCTTACAGTGACTCTAACCTCTTGGGTATCTGGGCTTGTGGCCAGTGGCCCTGTTTGATAATCCATCCATGCCTCTGCACTGTGCTGTGAAACTCCCTCTCTTCACCTTGTGCCAAACACGGCTCGTATCATTGGTGATGTGCTGGCAGTCGAAAAGAGAAACAATATATTCAAGCAATAAATTGTATATTTAACTATTTTAACTGTAAAAAAAAACCAAAAGAACATGTCGGATTAACACACGTACTTGTCCTTAAGGCTACGTCCACACTAGTAAAGTATGAGTGAACTAGAATATTTACAATGTTCCAATGTAATATGACATTATTACTACATACTACTTCAATGACTAAAAGTATAATTACCCTGAACCATATATTTTTCTCCGTGTTTAGTAAAAATGGCCTATGAAACGCCCTGCTCTGGCACATCAAATGTGCAGACTCTTAAAAAATTTTTTTTTTCTCCTTGGTGTTTAACTCAGATTGCGCTGGACTCACGTTTGTTTTCATGTGCTTTTATCACACAATGTATATCGTTTTAATTTTTATGTTGTTTTTTTTTACATGTTTTTATGTTTTCTATTTGACTGATTTTTATCGACGCCATTGTGTACAGCACTTTGGCCAACCTCGGTTGTTTTTTTTTAAATGTGCTCAACATTTTAGTGGAGCTGAGTTAAATATGTAAAACCATTTGAAAGTATAACCACACTCATAATGTTATATTGTGCGCTATATAACAATATATAAATAAATAAATAAAACAGATGTATGTTTATATGGCTAAGGGAGAGATGGTGTTTATATTCAATTCCATTCAATTCACTCAAACAAATGTTATATATGTGTGTGTTTTTTCTAAATACAACTTTTTGTTTGTCTTCATTTTAAATTGTTAATTTAAAAACACTTTTTTAACATGCAGTAAATTGCCAGATATTGAAAGTTATTCTGGTAAAAATGTGCAAAAGCACCTACTCACAGGACATTTTCTGGCCCTTTTACGGTTGAAATAAGCAAAAAAAAAATACCAGACCAACATTTTGAGGCTTTGGTATTAAGGTCAAAAGTTGTCAATAACAATTTCATTCATTTCTTTTTAGGAAGTAAACAGCTGCAGATTACAGTCTTCTCATGTTCACACCAGCATCAGCAGGGCATAATGTTCATAAATGGTTGTCTTATATACAATGCCAGCTGTGAAGGACACAGCTAATGTACAGAGCTGAAGTGCTTCTGTATATAGATAATGTTTGCTTTCAAACGTAGAGCTATGGATGTAGTCTCGGTAGTTTCTCGAAAAAGCACACGAATGCATGAGGACACAATCTTCCACAGCTTTTACACTTGCAAGATAAAAGGATGCAGGGTTCAGGTGGGCCTGCATGAAATTAACATTAAAGATGACAGGAGAGGGAATCAGGGGAGTCCTAATTAGCTCCCTCCTCTCCAAAGCATGTGAAAATCCCACTTAAAGGCATCGCAGGATTTAAAAAGGTGACGATGGCATGGGATCGCTCAGTGTGTGTCACGGGGAGATGAGATGAGGGTCTGCTGAGGGGAAGGTTTCGTCACGAAAAAGGGCAAGACAGAGTGAGAAAAAAAGCTTGACATCACTCAAATTGGATACATTTAATGTCATCACTCAATTATTACAGCCACTGAGCAAACACAAATAAACAATATCCCCCCCACACACACACATTTAATTGTTTCCCTGCTTAATTTGCGTGTGAGTGATCAGAGTGACCTGACATCACAACGGAGGACACATGGCTTCCAGCTGAGCGCTGCAATTGGCTCACCCACCCATGGGGAACAACACTTTCTGATTGGCTGCTCTAGCCAAGGGTCAACAGTTGCAACATCCAAGGTCAGGCTCAGCAAGTCACTTCAAGGCTTTCTTGTTTTTTTTTTTGTTTTTTTTCTATCTTGGAGCTGATCAAGCTTCAGGAATATTCACTGACTGTAAAAGGAGCAAAGATCCTTTAAAGTCTGTGCCATCTCAGGCTTCAGATTGTACTGATATGGTAATGAGGCAGGATTTAGTCACAGGGCGTCCTTGCACTTCTTTTTGTTTGAAGATGTTTTTTTTTTTTTTTACTCTAAAGCTCAACCATCATAGGCGATATGGATTTGATTTGAACAGATTTTGATTGATTTTGAACTTGTGTCAAATTAATGATTTACATTGACTGTTTTAATCAGCAGTGACAAAAAAAAAACTTGTCCTAACAATACAAACATGTGAGAAAAATGCTTACTTACAGTTTTGTTTGTGTTATGAATGTTTGATTCCTAGGCTCTGATCAAGGTATTGATGTTAAGAACATGTCTCCTGCTTTTCAATGGATAGTGGGCTGTAGGGGATTTTTTAAGTGGGGTTGCATGAGCTACTTATAATCGCTCTTATACATCTGTTTCTTTGCAGAGAGGCACTTGTATTATGAAAGCAAGACCAAACAACTGACTTCTCAACTCTCCAACTATTAACTCTCTTTCAAAAAAAAAAAAACTTCAGCACAATGACCTCAAGAGGGGCTTTCAACATTTATTCAACATTATAAAACAGGTGGGGATATGAAGATTTGTAAATCAATTTTAGACTGTACAATACATTATATACATAGTAAACCTCTGATAATTAAACTTTGCGCGCACGCGCACACACACACACACACACACACATAAATATCATCCTGAAACTGCAACTTTATTGTTTGTTTTTATGTGCTCAGCTTCCAGCTCAAACCAATATGTCATAAAATAGAAGCAAGCTCAGATTTTCCCTCCATATACTGTATATCTCTCACCAACAAGTAAAGACAGTATAAAGTGACTAAACATTCAGAGAAGTATCGGAAACTGTATAACAGGGACCGCACAAAATCAATAATTACGGTACACAGAAACAAGAGACATTACAGATAAACTTCAACCATCACTTTAACCCCCACTGCAGATAACCAAAATTATTAATCCAGTCTCTTTCTCCCAGACTTTGTTATGTTTTTTTGCTGTATTTCGCCCACTCATGTCAAAAAAACTAAATTCCCAATTGGAAAAAAAACCCAAACCTACTTTACCTCTGATTGGTAAGTACTCATTGCCGTTGGGATCAGAGCCATCAAACTCTGCTGTCACCTGCATGTACAGGGAAAGGGAGGGAATCCTGTGTCTAATTAACATATCGTAAACATCTGCTTGACAACTCCTGGAGCTGGGAACAAGCCCAAATATGGTACACTTTAGCAACAAGCCTCAAAAACCTGCAACTACCAATGTGTGTACGCAACTTTTCAGAGAAACAATCCCACAGTTGCTTATGATAAGCTGACTTGGCAACTATGACCTATGATCTCTGAAAGTGATGACTCCTCCAGGCAACAGTTGTCATTGTGACGATGGTATCTGGTGCCGTTTACAGCCTGGTATTCCACTGTCAAGTGTGTCTTAGACAGTCAACTATTTCAACAAAGGCACAATGTTGGAAGCAAGAACACTATGAGGAACTGAAACACTCTTGACACAGTGTGTGGTGTCTGACTTCAAAGCTCTCCACGATTTGCAACATAAACAGTCTTTGTTAAATCATGTTACTTTGTGACCTTGGCGTTTGAAAGCCTTAGATGGGATTTACCTGAGTAAATCAAACTTAGGATCTATAGACAGTGGACTAGCAACTCTGGGGTCATGCAGTCTAAAATTGTTGTTTTTTTGTCAATGCACTCATGATTTTGGGGGTGAGCAGTTTACAAAGAGACACGCAATTTAGTTTCCCGCTGTTAAAGGCTGTCAATAACAGTGTGAACAGTGGCTTCTGCATTGTGTAACATGTTGATTTTCATTCAGGCACTCATCTCCTCATTTTAGAGCAACCTGGTTGTGCACTCCACATCATCATCGACTCCCACTGCTTGCAAATAAATGGGAAGGGAAACATGATGGCAGCCACCAGGTATCTAGCCTGGAAATAAAGAGATTAAACTGAGGATGCTGGGGATTGTTTGTCTGAGATTTGAAGTCACAACTCAGGGGATTGAACAGCAAATGCCTGGTTACTTTTTTTTTTTTTACCAACAAGATTTAGAAACTGTCAGTAAGGCATTGCCAGAGGTTCTTAAGCACATTAAGGCTCCAAGTAACATGGCAGATTGCAGATATACTGTAAACAGGAGCCTGTAAACTTAGACTTTAAAAACAGGTGGATAACAGTAAAAGAGGAAAGGAAATATTTTGACTTTTCCTAGCATGTGTCAAAAGCCTGGCAGTGCAGTACTTGTTGAAGTTGTCGTCTTTGGGTGTTTTTGTAGTTTGTACGCAGCAAATAAAAATCTTATTCAATAAAAGGTCACGTGCAGAATGACCCTAAATGTGTTTGAGGCTGAATTGTCATGTGATCATCTGAAATGTGACAGGTCTGTCACTTGACAGACTGACGTTGTAACTAAAGTTTAATGCACAACGCAACCAGTGGGACCAGTGACTGGTTACACTTCTGTATCTTTCACTTTACTCCCTTTCTAGTGACCCTCTAGCTCACCATGTTGCCCTTCGTTGATAAGCAGTAAAGATAATAGTCAGACAGATGGATGGCACGTCCTCATTTCAAACAATTACACATGGTGGATAGCACTTGTATCCATCATTGCAGACGAAAGCCAGATGTTAGCAGGTGTTTGTGGCTTATTTTGACCAGTGTGAAAGCAGCTCAACAGGCAAGAGGTGACAATTACCCAAGAAGGAACAGTATCTTTGAGTATCATTAGTACAGTATGTGTGTAGCATATACTCTTATAAAGCTGGAGAACTGATAGCTCAGCTCTTGGTATTACTAATTGGCCCACTAATTAGACCAATTCATTAGTTTAGAATGCACTGAGAGAAACCAGGGAACACGGCTCCATACTAAATATATTCTCCCCTGTCTCCAGTCTACCATATTTAATGTGACACTAGCACTTTATTGCAGATATAAACAAATTGGCTCAGGGGAATTATGCTGCAGCCTCTATGCAGAGTAGTCTGTTACCACAGATATGATATGAGAAAGACGAAGCTAAAGCAAGCTGGCATTTTCTCTCTCTCTCTCTCTCTCTCTCTCTCTCTCTCTCTCTCTCTCTCTCTCTCTCTAAGTAGTGCATAAAGTAGGTCATGAATTTCAGAAGTGCAGATTACCATTTCCATACTCAATCCCATTAATCAACACCTCCAACCACTGAGTCCCACCAGAGAAAACAATGAATAAGTGTATGTTACTTTGGAATTAATCTATTAATCAAATGGTGCATGAAGAAGTACCTGTGACACAGCATTGGCTATGGGACAGTGCACAGTGGGCCGTGGTAATGAGCAAACTGCATCTCCACCTTCCTTTAGTGTGAAACACTGAAGGGGTGAAGTTTTTATTAAGGATACGGATTAAGACTATAACTAAAAAGAGATTGTACACTTCACACTGTAAAAAATTGAGGGAAAAAAAAGGTAGGTAGAAGTGAAATAAGCTACATAGTCCCCAGATGACTTATACCTTAACTTAGCCTATAGGTCATATCTGACCTGTGAGACGAGCTCCACCTGTCTGTTAAACTATAGTGCAATGACTAGTGACTCCATTACTCAGGGAAACAATTTTTACATTTCTAAAAAAAAAATCTAAATCGATGCTCAATGAAAAGTTATTATTATTACGATGGTGTGAATTGAAATCTCTCTCACTATCATATTGCCATTCTTGGACACATCGAAGGGGCATTGTCTGGCCCGGTTGAAGCCACAACAAAACATGTCATGGTCTGATGTTAGCTATTGCATAATCCAGTGGTCAAGAAGTTAGAAGCTAGAACTTCTGTGACGCGACCGTCAGCCATCAGTTTCATGCAGATTATTCTCTTCTTTAAAGATACTGGGTTTTTTTTTCAAAGTATGACACAAAGAAACATTTCATTCAACAGAAGCACAGCAGAATAAGGTCATCATGGTTTTGTCAATGTGGAAACAGTTGTTGTAGTGCTTACATTCATACTTGTGTACACCTGGAAGACCTAATGAGGCCATTTTTGTCAGGTCATTTGCTTCAGAGGGTTAAAAAACATTCCCAGAAGCAGCTCTACCACTTTCAGTATTATGTTTGAGAGGAGGGTGTTTCAGAAAAATTTGCAAAGCTTCAAAAAGTATTTTGTTTAGTCAACTGGTTTTCAGGGGTATACGACACATTTTGGTCTTTATTTTTCCCAAGATCGCTGTAAGAAATCCCATTTTGACATTTGAGGTTGTCAATACAAATTACCTTCCCCTTCACCACCTGGCACAATAACAGTCATGAAGCTGGATGTAAAGCTGCACCTGTGCCCTAACTACAATGTCCGCTAGTGATGTGACATTTGCAAACAGCTGCAGGAGCCGTTCCTTTTTTAATTGTGTCCTATTAACATGAGCAGTGAGAACACAAGCTTTTTTCTCAATGAACCAGAGAGAGATGTTTGGGAAACCTCAGTGAACTGGTATGATACCTCCACAGTTCAATGAGGGAGAGAGAGCAGTAGTGGTGATAGTCTAAGCTTGTGAGTAATGGAAGATAGTGTGTTGGCGCATGTGAAAACAATGTAAATCATGGAAAAAATACAATGTTTATACCGCATTGTCTTATACCATGATAATAACCAGCTTCAGCCACAAAACCGTACGTTACATACTAGTGCGTCACTGGTCAGTGAATTAAAAAAATAAAAAAGCAACACAGGTTTGAAAATGTACTTAAAGATAAAGTTAGGAATTTTCCCAAAAAAGAAAAAAAGGTTTTGAACCTGAAAATAATTCTGAAATGTCTTAGTTTCCCCCAGTGACTGAGATACATTTTGAGAACTTTCTTAAAGGTGAAGAAGTCCAGACACAGAGTAACTGATGTTCATGTTTAAACTTCTAATTATAGTCTTCTGTATCTTTTGGGCTGTCTGCAGTAGGAAGAGGATGCTCCTTTGCTCACTCTAAACCCTAATAAACGACAAACTGATTCTATTGTGCAGAAGCAGATAGAGAGAGCAAGGGAGGTCATTTTCAAAAAGTTACTAGGTTTGTCCGGGCTCAACATTTTTACACTATTTGAGTAGGATGGCTTTTATAATGCCTGTGCACACACAGTTTTCAGTAGGACTGATTATTATAGAAACCACATAAAAGACATAATATCCATTTGAAATAGTGTCATCACTGCAAGTTCCCTAGGTGTCCTACTGTTTGCTGTTTGATCTGTTAAAGTCTGCTTATATCCCTTAAAGTGTTTTCAAGTTTGATAACATTAAAAACTAAAACTGTTTGTCTTTTCCTCACTGATTTCTTTTTCAACTCAACTATAATAATTGCAGTAAATTATAATAATGGTCCGGACTTTCCTAAGGTCAAAAGTGGGGCAACAAAACATATCAAAAAAAGAGACCCCAGAGACTATATTTTATCCTGTTTTATTTTGAAATGCTCACCGCTCTGTCTCGTTGCAGACAGCATCACTTCTCGCTCTTGTCAAAATGTAGCTGCATTTTTTGACTCATAAATAAAATTAATAATCAATATTCTAAACTGCATTTTATTTTTCAACTTCTAGACTGCTTATTCTGTGCCTTAATTATAAGACTAAGCAAACAGAGAAATGCTTTTTCGTTCACCGCAAAAAGTGTTTCATAATTCAAATGAGTTCGCAATACGTATGGGCGCAGGATAGTGACGTCACTGGCCACTCCCCTTGTTCTTCCAATCGTGCTGAGCATAGATATGCAAAGTATAGATGTCTTACAGCGGAGTGTCCAACGACAGTATTGGCCAGCAGCGCGGACGACACATCTACCTCTTTTTATATCTATGATGCTGAAGGGGTACTATGCGTGATATCGCCACTTCGCCAGACTGCCGACGACTGAATGACCAGAGTGCCGTCACAGGAAAAACAAGTCTTACACAACTGACTGTAGATCAGTAAAACTAATGTAACAATCCCAAAAAGTCGGCTCTCCTGAGAACTCCTACACAAGGATTGAGCCAAACAATAATGCTGAACTGTAGATCGGTTAAAACTACTTTAACAATCCTAAAAACGTGGGTTAATCGACAATTATCAGGGAAATGTCTGACATTTCAATATTTAACAGAAAAGCCTGGTCTGCGATGTTCCTCCACTCGTTTGTGTGAGTGTGTAGCAGAGCCAGAAGAAGGGGAGTGGTCAGTGACGTCACTATCCTGCGCCGCTCCGTATTGCGAAACGAAAAAGCATTTCTCTGTTTGCTTTGTCTTTTAATTAAGGCACTAATGCATTTCAAATTGAATTTTGTTACCTTTTTGCTGGAGGATGTTTTGAAAATTAAATCTTAAATGTCATTTTCTTTATCATTTTAATTAAGTCACAGAATGAGCAGTCTTGAATTTGAAAATGAAAATGCATTTTGAAATATTGATTATTCATTTTATTTATTTGTCACAAAATGCAGCTCCATTTTGAAAATGAGAAAGCATTTCTGTTAATGCATTTTAATTTGAATAATGGCACAAAAAATTCTGATCTTTGCCTGAACCTTGATGTGTTGATGTGATTAAAATAATGAATTTTGAACGTTTTATTTAGTTTTTTTCTGTAACACACTTGGTATAACCATGTCATCAAGGCTGCATTACATTCCTCTCAGTGAATTTCCCATGGTCACACTCATGATAAAT
Source organism: Microchirus variegatus (assembly GCF_963457635.1). Taxonomy (NCBI): domain Eukaryota; kingdom Metazoa; phylum Chordata; class Actinopteri; order Pleuronectiformes; family Soleidae; genus Microchirus; species Microchirus variegatus. The sequence goes on from NC_139802.1 coordinate 17,198,104, forward strand.
GATCACCAGGAGTTATGTGTATGTGATGCAAGACATACTGTCAGCAAGTGACGCAGGTCCTTCAGCTCTAATGATCGCAGGCATCAGGCTGCTCTTCAAAGAGAGATTCAGAGCTGTGCGGCTAGGTCAAAGGAACCTATTGACAGGCTCCACCACCCCACAGTTACTGCTGAGAGAGTGAGTCAGAGCTGATGAAGCTGACCCCCCACCAGGAGTGCTAGCTCACATGCTAATAAGGAACTAAACACAGTGTTTCCATGGGCAATCACACTCCTGTTTCATCAGCCGGCAGATAGCATTGATCAGTACGTGTGCAGCGGCAATGTTTTTAATCAACCCTGAGAGAAAGGCCAGTGTGCTAAGAAAACGTTTAATGAAAGTAAGAACAAAGTGGCCTTGGCTTGCACACCATAAAACATGCATAGAGTACAATAGAAGAGGAAAACAAATCAGCTTTTGGAGCATGCACGCTTATTTACATACTGACTAGCATTAAACCCTGTTTCCACTGGTCATACCCCCTAACCCTAACCCATAATAACTGACTTTTGTCTGCAATGGGAATTGATTCCACAAGTGTTTGTTACCGTGGCAGTGATGCAAACATAACGCCAGAGTGAAAACATGAAAAGTCTGTGGTCACAGAATCTGTACCATTCCTGATACAAAGTTATGACGTGTCCTTTATAAGCTCTGATCTAAAATATTTTCAGTTTTGAAGAGGCCGGAAATGAAAGATAGAAAAGTGTAACGACTGTAACAGTAAAAACATGTTTTTACTTTTTTTCAGTGGTAGGACCAAAAAGCAAGCAACAGGCACATTTTTAAAATAAGGACAGAGTCGAGGAACAAGCAAAAGGTCACTCATTGGAAATAGGACAGGGAAATAAATGGCTGGAATCAAACAGATGAGACAAACTGCCGGGTAAAATCGAGAAGAAAGGTTGAGTGGTAAACAGGACACATGGTGCAGTAAATATGGGTGTGTAATAAGAGAAGTAGGAAAACTACATGAAATATGAAAAAGGTGTCAATGAAAAAAAAGATTGCAGTAGAGCGAAAAAAAATAATGTTATAAACAGAAAATCTGTGATAATAAACTGAACAGCCGCTGATGCTGTCAGGTGTGTGCTCAGGACGTGTCCTCCAGACATCACTGAGCATCACCTTGCTTTTCTCCAAATTAAAACAGGAAATAGATAATCATGACCTGAATACTACAAAACTGGACTCAAGCAGACACAAAAGATGATGCGAGACAAAAACAACAGCCAAACTATCACAAAAGCACACGTGGAGTTGTTTTCTGCGTTTGCCACTTCCCCTACATTGGTTGTTGACAGCATGTTTGTGGTGTTGAACACGATTCACCAAAAGGAAAAAATAAAAACAAACAGAAAAGGAAACTTGCAATGCAGAAGGAGGCAAGTACCTTTTTTTTTTTTTTTTAGCAGGTCTTCCGTGACACATGAACTAGCACTGCATAAACTCACAGCGTGGGTTAAAAATATTGTTTCAAACTAATGATTAGTAATTAATGATTTAGGTTTGTGGATTGAATACCATTTTATCATTGGTATTAGGATGCTCCTCAGACAGGTAAAACTAATTATTCAACAAACCAGATGAAGTCCTCACCCGTTGTCTTTCAGTGAATCGCAGAGAGATGAGAGAGCTTTTGTTCTTGACAAATCCCCCTCTTTAGATCTGACAAGTCACCACTCATTTGGAATATGTGCTTGCGTGCTTCATTTATGCACAGGGTTACTGTTTCACACAGTGCAGCGACCACAGGCTCTTTACATCTGATGTGAAGATGAATTCTTATCAGCGGGGCTGAGCAGCTCACAGGATGTGTGAGATTGTCTTTGAGTTGGTGTTGACAAGCAAGTGGCAGGTGACCGATGGCCTGGTGCTCAAATCACGATTGAGGTGCAAGTTATACGAGGGATGAGCTATTCTTCCTCAGAGAACGACTGGGGAGGGACCTCAGAGATGCTCTTTGAGGTTTGTTTATCGCCTTTGAGTAGCTAAATTCAGTTTGCAGCTCAGGAGTGAGTCAAGCCTGCGGATGTAAGACAGGCAGCGTCTCACACGGCACTTCCCTTAGTGACTGAGTTAAATTGTCGCCTCTTTCTCAGGGGATAGATTGAGTAGAGGTCAGCTCTCCTGGGGAGGGTCATCACAGACACAGATCGGCTCGTATGTGTGTGAGAGAGAGAAAGACCATTTAGATTTTAGATGTAAAAATAAATATCTCCCCAGGGAGTGGAGGAAAAAACTTTCGAAGATATTTTTTGCCGTGTTTGTATTGTCTGACATCAAACATGTTTTTGAAAATGTCAAGTAAGGAAAAGCAGACACTGCATTTTAAAGACATTATCTTGACATTATCACTAATGACGTTGGAGTGTGGACACAAGCTGACATCAAGCGCTCTTTCTAAATGCCTCACTGGGAACAGAGATGGCCCCTACATTTTATTATTTGCACACTTCTTACTTTTAATACAGTTGGCATGAATTATTCGACCTACAAAAAGCATTGATTTGGACAACTTAACCAAAGCATTATCACTAATACATTGGTTAATGCCTAACCATGACTGGATTTCTATCTTACTGTCGTTATTCCCCTAGCCCCTGACCCAAACCATAACAACACTGAAATCTTTTACCGACCTACATAAATGTGATGTTGATCCAACAAAGTCTTAACCACCAAAAAAGCTCTTTGAAGCTGTGAGCACTGACAAACATGTCCTACTGTCCTCAGAATGTCAACATAATGATAGCCTTGAGCGAATAAGTACTTGTTTTATTTTTAATCAGAAGTGAAGAAGCTTCTAGGTTGAGAAAGTTCTTCGAGAATTAGTCCATGCCAGGAGTCAACAGTCCAGACTGGTGCTGGTGTAATGGTCTAACATTTAAGGCTTTTATTCTAAATTCATCATGATCTGAACACTACAATCAACTCTAAGTGCTGAGAAATAATGCTCCATTTCATGAAGTAGCCTTTGCCATTGTTATTGCTGGTGACATTTTACATTTTAATATGTTTTGTTTTGTTTCCCTTATCAAATAACTTCTTTTCTTTTTTTTTCTGCTCAGGGGCTACAGATGTAGGCTTAAGAGGATGTGGAAGGTAAAAGTAAAGCAAAACAACAGATGGAGGAGGGGATAAGGATGAGGAAGGAGATAAGACATGTAGGCGGTAATGTGAGATTATACAAAGACCTGGGGTTATTTTAAAAGCACAGGGAGGTCTCATGCTGTGTTGGTTATAGTGTAATTTATGCTTCTTTGAGAACTGCACTAAATTTTGGACATTTTCCAATGACGGAACATGCATGTGTGAACAAACATGGCTGTAGAAATCTGTAGAAAATGACATATATGTGATGTAAAAGTGCTTTGCGAGTGGACTCCATTTAACAGCCTGCACACATACAACTGTTTCTGTGCCCGCAAAATGGAAAACATATACTATGTGCGATGTTTACAGCCAGTTATTTGCTCGGAAAGCTCCTCTCCATCAGGCCCATGCCTTATGCATCATAAACTGCCACTGGAGGTGATTGAGTGCTCTGTGGACTGAGTGATTATGCTAATCATTAGCTGCTTCTTGCACGGACAGCTCTTTGATCGTGGCAAAGACAAAGGAAAAGAGCTCTTTCAGCCTCCATTTTACCCTCCCCATTGCAGCATAGGCAGAAACAAGACATCCAGCTATTTGATCACCCAAATAATCTCTATTGCTTTAGAAGAATGCATGCATTTTAATCTGAGTTTGGTCTCTGTAGCCTCCTTTATAGACACAGAATTTGCAGGATTAATGGCTTCATTTATTCAAGTAATGGCTTTTGGGGTTTATGGCTCTCTGTTACGTAAATGTTCTGTAAGGACTCCATTCAGACATGAGAGGAGTGTTTCACATGTGAGATATTCGGCGCCTGAGGGCATCATCACTGCTAAAGTGGTGAGCTTGACAATAATGATGTAAAGGAAGTGTCAAAGGCGACATCACTGATGGGTTTTAACACTTTCTCTCGCTGACATTTCTGGTAAATCGCCACATTTAGCACTTTCCCACAAAGCGCTTTTCAACTTGCCTCGTACTCAACACACCCGCACACCCTAACATACATGGGCGCACAGACAAACACCCACTCAGTGCATTTGCATGATATTATAAACTAAACTAAACTAAAATACATATAACAAGTTAGTTTGACTGAAATTTGACTGAAAAAGTACTTTTTAATTTCCTCAAAGTCAGACTGTAACATTCAGATAATGCAATTGGGAGTTCGGATCAGCAACAGTATACTCGCTACAATAGACTACACTACACGGGGGGTTATTAGAGCACATTCAGTTGTTATACACTACCTATACCAGGGCTGTCAAACTCATTTTAGTTTAGGCGCCACATAGAGCACAATTTGATCTGAAGTGGGCCGGACCATTAAAATAATAGCATAATAACCAAACAACAAGAACCCCCCCCCCCCCCCCCTTTGTTTATCATTTAATGAACTTGAAATTTCTTGAGAAACCAATATTACAACAATATTAATGCCTAAATTTACCACAGATTTACAACAGATCACACTGGATCTAAAGGTACAGGTATCTGAAAGTGAAAAATATCTCCCATTATGACACCCCTGACCCATACACAACCTGACTTTACAATCACCTGCTATCCCTCAAACTTTGGAAAAAGACGCTCTTTCTGAGCATTGTTTACCCAGCAACTCAACTTTTTTTGTGACACAAGGACACTTCATTGTGTCTAGTTTAAAAAACGCCAGTGAACACAACCCATGTAGTTAGTTGCCCTACAGAATGTACCATGGAAAACCAATTTGATATTGTGCGATGTAATTACGATGCACCTGAAAGTTGTAATACGCTTGAGTGTTTCAAAAATGATGAAATGAACCTCCCAGACTGACATTGGCACTATGGCACATTCTTTCATTACAATCTTTTTTACAAACCAAACATGTGCTTAGCAGAGCCAAATCAGCGAGGCAGGCTGAGATTTGAACAGTTGTCACAGGAAGGCCATCTGAATGTTAAACATGGCTGCATTTGACAATAAGCCTTCTGTCTCTTTTGCCTCTGTCTGCTCCTCTCTAATTCAGAGGGGTTGATGCTGGAGCACAGCTTTGCTGTTATTGCTTTTTCCCAGCATCTTTAATCAAGGACTGTGTAGGACAGGCATGAAACACTGCCACAACGTCACTTAGAGTGCTCGGCACCATCAAAATAATAAGTCATTCCAAACAACCTTGACTTTACTTGCCTTTGAGAAAAGCCTTTCTGATTTAAATATTCTTCAGCTCCATTGAGAGCAGATGAAATTCTGTTGGAGTGGCTGAGGGGTTTGTGCAGTTTCAGGACATATCACTGTTAAGATGAGGAATGGAAAAAACTGTGAAGAAAAGTGTTCAACAGTAAGTCTCTCCATCTCAGTCTATTTCTCCTCTTTTTTTTTTATCCGAAGTGTATTTTCTGTTATGCATGTGTCCCGTGGAGCGCAGGCTCTCCACATTCCTTTCCATATCCAAGTCCTGTGGAGAGTGGATGGCAGGTATTCAAGCTGATCACTGAAAAGTGAATGACTTTGACTTGGGAGAATTTAAACCTGAAGGCAACAACAACAAAGCCGGCAGCAACTTTTTGTGGGCATATGTGGATACCGGGAAAATTCTTTGGCAGATCTAAGGTTAGATTTCACAGAGAAATCTCCCCGGAGAACAGAAGTGGCTCTGGAGTTTGTCCAAAGTAGCATCTCTGCCATCTGGTCACAGCCGTCTGACAGTGATTATGAACACGCACCAAATGGATGCTTTTCCTTTATGGGCCTGTGTTTTCAGAGCAGCTCTGTGTTATATTCAGAGGATAAAAACAAGTCTGCAATATTCCTCAGCACAAAGAGAAAAGAACTTTGCTTCACAAAAAAGAAAAGATTGGCATTTTATTTACACTGAGCGAAACTTGGTTCAAATGTAACTCAGACTATTTATTATACATTGCAGACAGACAAATCCACCCCTCCATCATTATTGTAATGATTAGTGGCGTGGACCCGAAAGCAGACGGAGACGGAAGTGGCTATTTCAAAACAATTATAAATTTATTTAAAAAAAACGTATAACACAAAACGACTTCCCAAAAGTGGGAAGTGATAGGGGATAGATGGAGAGATAGGTGGAAAATTGTCCTTGCAGCTACTGCAGGGCTCGGCAGGTCGGCGGTGATCCAGAGTGGAAAACAACTCACGAACGTGGCACAGGAGATCCCAGGAGTGTAGGGAGACCGGAACAGCCAAAGAGTTGAAGACCAGCAGGAGACGTGACGACCTGGAGCGGAGACGAACGGGTAAGTATCTTTTTAGGTAAGTACAGCGAGAGAGCTAGCAGCATGTCTTTACCCAGTAGGATTGAAAACGATCTGACACCGGTGAGGAGGAAAGGCTCCGCCTTTAAGCCCCGCTGATTACTCATCTGGAGCAGGTGAGGCGGAGCCGCGCAGGTGTAGTTGATCACCGGTGTCTTGGAGGAACTGGATCAGCCACGCCCCCTGCTGAGTCAGAGTGAGGAAAAGAAAAAAGCAGCAGCAAACAAAAACAACACTAATAATAAAATTTGAGGAGAAGGTGCAGGTGAGATCGTAACAATTATGTCCGACATTTACACTATGTTAGTTTTGCTTGGTCAGAAGTGAGATTAAATGTGATATACTATAGGTTACCTAGATTACTAATGTTAGGAGATGTCTTTCTCTAATACAATGAGAAAATAGTGTTGCTATCAAAGAATTTGTTGTTATTATTATGGCACTTATTTCTGGGAGCACCTGTTTTAACGCAACCAGCTACAAAACACTAAAACAGCCATTCCCAAACATCCCCAAATTCATGTATTTAATATTTTTTCAGTTCACTTAACTTTATTTTTGAACTTGAACATAATATTTCAACACATGCATGTGGTTATTACAGCTGGGCTCCATGTAATATTAGAAATGTTTCACGTCCCAACAAAGTGCTCGCTCTCAACTGTTAAATACCTGCTATACTAGGTCAGCTAAAAACACATAATTTAAATGCTATGGATTTGTTTCATTCCTTATAAGTCAATTAAAAACATATTTATTTATCTTTAATTAACTTTCTTTTATTGTACTAGTTAATATATTTTAGCCCTCTAACAACTACCGACCACATTGTGCGAACATGTGAAAATCAGACCGAACAGCTCACTGAGCAGATGCATGCTATTATGTCTTGTGGGATATTACAGAAATACTGAATACATTTTCAAAGGGCATAAATATATAATGGGAGGAACTATGTGACTCCACTGAATATGGACAACTCGACAAAAATTGACACTTTCTAAACTTCTCAGTTGGAATTATGTGATGGCGAAATGTTATTATTATTATTCTGAGGGGTGAAATATAAATATGAAATGCCACTGTGCATAATTCGCATATGGAGATTTTCCATCCAGTGAGATGACTCAGAGAATGTTTCCCTCCCACTGGCCTCAAGAGAACAGTCCATTGAGATGATAACTGCTAATGATCTTAATTATGATTTAGATTTTATGCAAACAAGTCCCTTTAATATGTGTGGTACAGATGTTTGCGGGTTAAATCATCGAGATTAAGCACAAACAAATAAAATCTAAGGTCTACTCACATTTGTTACCGACGCTGCAGCGACAAAAACTCAGCAAACAGGGGGGCGTAAATACACAAGATTATAATGAGTGAATAATGAGTAGCAAAATAAATGATGGAAATTATATGCGAGACACAAAGGCTTGAATTCAAAGATGAACTCGCTGTTACTTGGAAAAAGGAGTGACTTAATCAAGCATAATAACATTTATTAGTTATGGTTATTAGTTACGGAAGCACTGAGCAATTTGAGTTTAGGTTTTTGTGGAACACTTGAAAGCATCGGAGTCCTCTTCTAACGCTTCAGAGATGCGTTCAGAAAACAATCCTGAGGGATTTGCAACACAATGTCCTCGAAATTACATTCTAGTTACATTTTACATTCATTAAAGTGCATTCTCATCAACAGTGCTCACAGTGTATATAGTATAGTAAAGTGTACTATAATGTATTACCTGAACCAGTATGACATTACTTATTTATGTCTGCAGATTTGCAGAGCAAAGTAATAGAGTTTGAACTGCTTGTGGCAGAAATAAGGTAACGAGGGTAAGGTTTGATTTACATACTTATTTTGGAAAAGTATTTTTCCCCAAATTCTTGCAACTAGTCAAAAAATCCCGGACAATATATAGTCTTTACAAAACAGAATTTGTCTGTGCAGTTTTGTCATATGGAACAAAAAAAATCCTTGAAATTTTTGGCCATTAAGAGATGAACTTCTTAGATCTCTACTTGTCCTCTTGTGTTACTTTCCTCTTATTACTCTTCCGTGGGAGATGACTGAGTTTTTGTTTGGTGCTTTTATTTCATTTCATGAAGAGTGGGCAGACACACAGCTGCCCCCGACACTGGTATAGGTTTACTTCTAAAAGTTAGACTCAAAGTAAAAGTTCATTTGAAGTCTAAACATGACTGCTCTACTGACTATGTTTTTGACAAAAGACTGATGCCTTCTTTTCTTATTTATTTTTTACATTTTAGTCCATTCTTCTGTCACATTTCTTACATATTTTTATTATGCTGATGTTCATGTTATGTGAGTTAAGAGGAGGTTATTTCTGTGTGTATGATAACTTTGTATGCAAAAGATTAATTAATGACTAACGACAAATAATATTTAAGTACTATTGGACGGTCTGTGGTGCCACAGTTTGAATGCTGCGGGCACACACTAAGCCTTTAAATGTGAATATAAGCCACAGGTATCATAGTTCTTCAGACTTGAGAGTTGATTAATAGATGGTTCTCATTCACAGTCCTGGAAGCTGCGGGCTGGCCACTGCCTCGCCTTCATTTTAACAATGTCTCAGTGTGCTACACATTTTCATGTTCGGCTTCTCAGGCTGCAACTGATATGTAGTCATGCTGATTATTTTCTCCTCGGGAAAATATGAATAGCTTTGCATAAGTATAATATCTGCACATCACAGTTGTTGCCATGGTTACTCGGGTAGGGTTCCGTGTCAGAGGTGCGAGGTTCAGAGTGGGATCTCACCATTTGCTTGAGCAAAACACCAAGACAATTCTGTCGGTGTTCGAGAAGCATAGAACTACATTACTTCAGTGTAAAATATTGTATGTTGAAAATGTTTTTTTTTATAATGAAAATTAAATAAAAACGACTTCTTAGAACAGTTCAATAACAAAAAGAACAAAGGTCAAAGTCTTGTCCAAAGTGCTGTGGAAACAGGTTCAAGAAGGGATCAACAGCTCTAGAGGGTAGTGGCCACTATGACAAAGTTCAGTCACTGTTTAAATATTTGGACTTCAGTAATATAACTGATGTGGCCGAGATGACACAATAGTTCAGAGATGCAGACTGAGGCGAGCCAAAGAGTTTTTTTAAAGAATCAAAAGAGTTTCTAAAAAACAATGTTGTGGTTGCTCTTGTTCAGAATCAAAAGTACTACTGGGCCTTTATCAAGAGTCTTAAAAGAGCTGAGTGTGGAGTATATTCTACCTTGAGTTTTTACTGCACCAACACACCTGTATCTGAGAAAGCAAGATGTGCAGTTTTTTTGCATTTTGAACCAATCTTTATTGAGGTTCTGCTGTGTATTACTCAGAAATGTAGTGGGTGCATTTTGGAAGATTGACTCAAAGTGGTGAACAATGGATTAGAAAAATGTTAAGTTCAATTGACAACTTCAATTGGTGACTTTCTGTATGTGCTGTTCAAATTTCATACATGTTGGTCAAAGAACAAAGGATTTTCAAGACTTGTTTTGAGGACTGATCCACAGGATATTTTTGAAATAATGATAATGAAGGCTGTCAGATAGAAAGATCAGTCCTTGGCTGTGTGGCAGACTTGCAGGACAGTTGACTGAGACCTTGTGATTGAAAGGGATAGGTCAAGTTTTCATGCGTCTGAAATTGTGTCATTTTATTTTGTCAAAGAAAACATTCTTGTCTTTAGTGTTTGTCTCTACTTCATTCTTTGACATCTGAATGATTGGGGACTGAAATAAAGGGATGGTGGCATAGTAGCTCAGACAGGGTTACAAGTAACATCATTATAATTCCAAAAATAACAACAAGGGTCCAGCCTGAGTATCACTGCCGGAGAAAAACATGTTTGAATTAAAGCCAAACTAATAACTGCAGACTGACGGCCTTGATGAATCATCTCTTGTTTGAATTTAGACTGGAAAGGGCAAACTATAGAATCAGACAAGCCCAAGACTGTTCATCAAAGAGAATTGAAGGAGACAGTCAATATGCTCTGTAACAAAGATAGTCAGGCAGTCAATTAATATTAATGACAACATTTTATTCTCACATTCACACTTTTGAAGGCACATGTTTCATACCCCAGAGTTCATAAGTAGAGAAAGTTTTTATTGACTAAATTAAAACAAATAAAGGAAAAACATTTTACACACACAGTAGTTACATGTTGGATAATTACATTTGTATTGTGAAAAAAGTAATTATAAAAAACCTTTTAAATTATGTTTATTGTTACCTTTCTTTTTGATAGGAAGAAACTGAATGACCAACATTTCCATGGAATAGTAAAGGTACAATAATGTAGGGTCTTTGAAAAAAGACTCAAATTAACTGTGTTGTCTTTATCTGCAGAGAAGTACCATGCCCAATACTATTTTGTCTTTATTTCCAACTTGTTTATGCTGTGTTCACTTCTAGGTGTCAACCCTCTGAGCGGGGCCAGTCCGGGATGGATAAAACACGTCCAAAATGCCATAACTGTAGTGCTTTCATCAAATACAGATGGGGGAAAAGTGTGTCATTTGGAATTGCAGTTTGCAAAGTCCATGACGTTGCCCCATCCGTACAGTTTCCACGTTGTCTGGATCTAAAGCTCAGTAAGTTTTACAATCTGGACAGCGAAACAATTAGCTAATGGATTTGTTATTGGTTACAAAATCATTTATTAATTATTCTGTAAGCCTGGCTCTGAGTCATGAATAACAACAAACTTTGTCTTTCACCTTGAAAACAATCTCTGTGGCGGTTGTTTGTCCTACAACAGGACACTAATGCTGTTTAGCTCATTACATCAACTTCAAGTAAGACATGTTAGCTCTTATACTCCCTGGAAATGGAGTGTATCAGGAAATATGAAATGTGCGTAGTTTAGTGGATAAATACTGGTGCGCTAAAAATGTACCTATGGGTCGTATTCAGGGGATGACCAAATTGACAGTTGGAGGACAGGTTGATTTGGACAGTATAATGCTGCCCATGCACACTTTTTCTTATCATATTCTTAGGTCCAGCTTAATGAGTCGATATGTATCTATTGTCAGAAATATGTTAAACTGGGCAACAGCAAAAAAAAGAACCAAAGAGACTGTTTGTAAAACCTGGCAAAAATGCTTTTACGAGCTTACAACTCCTCTAGAAATCAATTATTCATTAACAGGTAGTGCACATATCAGTCATAACCTACATGACACTCATAAAAACATTAATTGGAAGCACCTTTTGCATTTCTTTTCAGGAAATACCATACATGAATAGGAAGCATAGGACATGCAGCATGTGAGACAGCTGGCTGTTTTCAGTGAAAACATGTTCCTGTCATCGTCGCCTCCTCTTTCATACACGTGACTGGTTTTACAGCGTGTGTGTGTGTGTTGTATACTTGTATATTCATCTTTGGCCAATCAGCAGTTTGCCAGCACATCTGTCACCATCTCAAGCAGCTGAACAATATGTCTCTCTCCTGACCTCAGTGTATGTGATAGGAATTTACTCTGGTTGCCAGAAGTCATCAGCAAAACTAAAGAGTCAGGCTGATATGAAAGAGGACACATTCAATGACATAGTGCGTTATCTTACTAGATAGGGTTTGTATGTGGTGTAATAGAAATATCACACTGTTGAATTTGTGTGGCTCCATGCAGCCCCTTGAGGCTAAACATAGGCTCTGTGCCACTGCCTCCATTGTTGGGCACTTTGAAAGCCTCTCTTGTGAACATTTAAAATTTAATCGACCCTGTGACATAAGGTGGGTGAGAGAAACATCGGTTTATCGTAATCACTCAAAAAACAACAAAAAGAAAAGGCAATCCATATCAATATTGGCCACATTTGCAAGAGTCAGAGTCAGGGATTGTCGTGAGATGTCATTCAGAGATAATGATTGCGTCTGCGCAGTGATTTAAGTCACACAAACAAAACAAAAACATTGACTCTGGTTAAAGAATCTGGTAACTGAGATGAATCATTTGAATAAAACAATTACCGTCTGATCTATCACTGGCTTGCTTCAAAGTGTCACCTCATTTCAAGTGTCACCTGTTCAATGAAATACAATGTTGAATATGGAGATGTAACTAATTTATATATATTATATATATATATATATATATATATATATATATATATATATATATATATAAATATACATACTTAAATATAAATATACATCAGGCTTCAAAATTGAAGAGTTTCGGAGTGCTGGTGCCCTCAGAGCAAACTTTTTATGCATGTGGCCACTCGTGGAAAATAACTTTAAAGCTCTGTGCTGTTCGTGGACACTTCTAGTGTTTAAAAAACAGAACTGAATTCCACCTGATCTGTCCCTTTGTGTATAAACCTTCAACTCCCTCCGATACTCACGCAATATATATTGCAACGTTTATGTGAACAATGCTGCCTTCGTTGCATTTGTCCACACATATTCGGCCGTTAAAAGCAAGTAGATATGACGGCTTCAGGAGCTCCCTCGCTGTTTGGAACTGATGTAACTTTTTTTTCTTGCTTCCCAGCTTCTGCTGTTGTTTTTCGTTGTTGAACCTAATTGTGTAATTTTTGTAGCCATGTATGTTTCTTGTTGTAAAAGTGGGTTCTTCTTTTCTTATTTACATACCCATGTCTATCTGTGTGTGCTGTGGGCATCGCCGTAATCTCCGACACATTCTTGAAAAGATAACCTGCTTTAAACTAATGGTAAATATATGCTGGCTGATCCGCAGGGGAAGTGTCAGAGACGGCAGACAGGCAGGGAGTTTATAAAACCCAACAAAGCCCCCGTGAAAGAAACGGTCTAAATCTATAGCTCTACAGTAAATCAAGAGAAAGCAATGAGTGAAAAAGGAGAGTGGGAATACTCTACTCTAATATTTATGAATCATTCTTTTGTTGTGGCAGAGCTGCTAGACAGACAGGAATCCATCCCTGGAGCTGCAAGGTATTTGAATGTTGAAAAATGCATGAGCGCTTTTATTGATAGAAACACAGCTCGTCCTTTGATGGATGGCACAAGATACCTCGACACAAACAAGAGGGTGTTTTTTTTTTTTTCTGTGGGAGGAAGTGAGACGCGTGCTTATGTGATTACTCTCATTTCACTTTATTTTTAAAGCTCCAACTTGGGGAAGAATTGTTGTGCAAGCAGGGCCTCTGTGTGAACCTGGGCAGATAACATAGATAAAAAGAAGAATTTCTTGAAAATGGGAGAATTTGTCTTTAAAAAAAAAAAAAAAAAGAGGAAACATCAGCCCTGCAGTAACAGAATAATATTTTAGTATTAGTAGTATCAGTTTAGTATCAGTTTACCAAGCAGCACAGTGGGATCATATACAATACATTTGTATCAAAAATACAGGGTTTTATGCCAGAAACTGCAGCTTTTAAAGCGACACTGAAACAATCCCTGAAAAAACAATTACAAAAAAACAAAAAAAATATGTAGAACAAAACTATGTATGGTTCAGAGGAAGGTAAATAAAACAAGTATATGTTTTGTACTGAGAATGACCTGACCTGTGAAGTTTGCAATATACTTATTCTCTATATTTACTATAAGTTAATTGGGTAAAAGTGAAACAATGACACTGTTATTTTCTCTTGCCATTAATCTTCCCTTTGTGCTGATGTATAAAACATAAACAGTTTTAAATCTATTAGATATCTTTTACGATACGATGTTTAATATCATTACATAATATTACTGTATATAATTATGTCTATGTCAAAACAAAATTAAAAGGAATTACTTCTCATGGCAGACGATTCCTTTGAACACATTCCACGAAGAGACCACTCACTCTTATCTGATCCCTGCCATTTGTACTGAAATGAAGCTCACCTCGCTGATCCACGCTCTGAGTTTGAGTCGGACTCAAAACCAGCAGATAATAATTATTCTTACACAAGGAGGGAGACAAAGAAAAGGGGGAAAAAAATTGGATAATTGTTCATTCTTTCATCTGCCGTTGCTAAGCAGCAGTCATCCAACCGTAGCGATTCAGACAGGCCAACCACTCCTTGAGTTTTATCACTGGGGTAACAAAAAGTCTGACAGGGCGGTCAGGACTGACCTCAGACAGAAACACACTTGGTATAGACACATTATGCCCAGAGCCGTTGAATTGCTAAATCAAATCAATGTATTTGAATAGTGCCAAATCAAATCATACATACATTATCTTAAAGCACTTGGTAAAGCCAGGATTTTACCATGTCATAGAGAGAAAGGGAAACCCAGCAGTTTACCCAATGCAAGCAATCGTTATGATTGCTTGACACACAAATGCAGTTTTCCTCAATATGCTACATTCTATTTGTTCACAATCTGCAAACAGCTGTAAAACATTCGTAAACCATGCATATGGATGAACTATGAAGACCATCTCGCTTTAATCCAGCACATTTAATTTGAAATAATATATTGGATATCATATTTAAATAGCATATAAAATATAAACTACAGCATGAAAGTAGCTTTTTTTCCCCTCTGCTATGATATGGCACAACAACCCCTCTCTTGCTTCACACAGAAACAAATAAAACAAAAACTGGCTTTGTAGTTTGGTTTTATACAATGCAGCTGCACCACATCTAAGATCTGATGGACACTGGTGGGTATAAGTTGATATATTTTCTATATCACTTTTAGTTCATAAGAAACAAATACGTTGAATTATGAATGAGAACACAGTAGAAGCAGCGGCCGCCCTCTCTGTACCTGTGGTGTCGGAGGTGCACTGTAGGTGGGAGCGCAATGCACGGCAAAAAGTTTTGAGGTGGTATTTGTTCGTGAAAGTGTGAAAGATGAGTTTGGCACAGCTGGTGCACTCTGTATTGATTAAGCTCAGTTTGATTGCAGGATGCATAAGTTTTAATTAATCATCAGGGTAATCAAAATGGCAGCAATAGTCCAGGCTCGCAGCAGACTTTTGGGAACAATCTGAAGTGCTATTGATTAACAGCCTTTGCCGTTTTCCTCTAAAGAACCTCTCTTGCCAATGGAGGCTGAGAGACTGACCTTTCACACATGCAAACAAATGATCTTCTCCCTTTTAATCTGTAGTGTGGAGATGTCCGCCTTCCACAGCATCCTCCATCTGTGCAGTGATAACTCTCCAGAACTGTTACAGCAAAGTCTTTTCAAATGCATAGTGATTTGATGTCACTTATCTTTGGAGAAGGATTAATTATTTGCATAAAGTACCATTTTGATTATCTGTTGAGGTCTCAGAATGACGTAGACCTATAGCTATGAATAATTGTACGGGTTCTAATGACTAGAATAAAACATGTAGACATAGATCGTCTAGATTTTGGCCTCGAGCCTTCTTCTCCATGGATGGTATGGCTTGTTTTTCATCTTGTCGCCAAGCAGGAGGAGTTTATGTTCCTCAAGGATTTCAACTTACTTGTTTACGATCTTATCTCTGGGGTCAGATGCCCTTGTGCAGATGGGTATTGTTCTTAATGGGGCTTGGTACCCAATCTGGGAGTGTGAGGGCATCATTGATGATGCACGTTGTACCTCATCGGTCCAGACATTAGAACACTGAACTTGCAGTTGTTTATTTTAGCTTACAGCACCTGGTATTCACCGGTTTTCTCCCATCCAAGTACTAACCAGGTCCGACCCTGCTTAGCTTCCGAGATCAGACGAGATTGGGCATGCACATACAAAATAGTTGTTATGCAGTATCTTGATGTGAGGACACATCATTAACATGGTGCGTTCCCTTGTCCCTTACATTCACCATCACAGCTAGTGCCTAATCTTGACTCTTAACCTAACCCTAACCTAAACCCAACTCTAACCCTAACCCTAAAACCAGGTCTAAACCCTGCAAAGGCCCTTTAAAGTTGTGGGCCCCAGAAAAAATGTCCCCACAAAGATAGGTTTGGACATTTTTTGGACCTCATAAATATATAAATACAAGTACACACACACACACACAGCAGACAGAGCAGCACTGACAGAATACAAGTAAAATCCTAAACACTGTGGGGAAATATGTTGGGAATTGATGAATAACGTTCAATTAAAATGAAGAGATAATTTTCTCTAATTATGGAATAGGTCCGAGCTTCAGCATCAATTGCCATGGTGAATTACCTCGATAAGAACTTAATCAGCTTTGTTTGATAAAAAACCCAGATTTAATACTGCTTCATAGTCCATCTAAATTCTGTAGTTACCTGATGCATGCATAATGTTACGTGTCTGTTTTCCTGATGGCATGGCCGACACGCACAGTCAAGATCACGTTTGTTTTAGTGTGACACGCCGGCGCTCAGTTTTGCATTATTCAAGCTACAGGCAAACCACACTGTCCCATCACCATAACAAAACAGTCCAATGCTTAAGGTGACTGCAGCCATCTTTTTTCAATTAACACTTTTGGCAGTTGCTCTCAAGGAAAGGGAAACAGTGTTGCATGTAAAAAGAATCTTAAGTCTTTTGTCTCTTTTGATATAAAACTTCTTAATCATGAGACAGCAAGGTTTATGGCGCCTGCCAACAAACAAAGCACACAGCACTTAATATTTATCACTTAACTATGTCCAGGTTGAATGGAATGTGTTTATTTGTATTGTGCTATTTTATTATTTTATAATTTTTATTTATTTTAAATTTAAAGGTGAAGTAAGTAGTTTATAGTGCCATCTAGAGGAGAGGCTGAAATTTACAACAAAGAACTGCTGCTCTGCTCACCCCCTCCCTTCCCTGAGCGCTACGGTATCCGCAGCTGGTCAAATGTCGTCCTCGTTGTCTTTCTCCGTGTCAGCAGATGAGGTTCGTGAGGTGAGGGAGAGGGCGAGCTACCGCGGCCGTAGCAGACGAAGCGGAGAGAGAGGAGGCGGGACTTCCGCTACAAGTAAAGAGACGCTTGATTTGTTCTCTCGCGTTTGTCCTTACAGGCTCCGGTAGAAACATGGCGTCTCGCTGCTAACAGTGGCTATGCAACCGCGGCCCGCGACCATGTTATTTTACATGACTTTTTGAAACACTACGAAAATGAAACTAAAAATATTATACAGCGACTAGACAATGCAGGAGCACATAATATGTATAAAAAAGTGGATTTTGGGTTATATAAACCCATAAATACTACACATTGTCCCTTTAAAGATGATTCTTGATTGCAATGACAAAAACATTATCACGTCTCTTTCATCTTTGTCAACATAAAACATAGCCAGAAAGTGTTGCTATTAATATTTTAAGTAGGTCAAACAAAATGTTCCTATGAGTGTTGAGCAGGAATTGGCAGACGTATCCTGACACAGGGCACAATGCTAATTTTTCACAGGCTCACGATGAAGCATAAAACCTGCCAAGTGCTGTCTAGATGTGTGCAGTGTTTGTGTAACCATATGGCAGCTAAACAAACACAAACATCATGGGCAAACTGGTGCACCACATATCTGCTATCAAATATTCTCATGAAATAAACGAGGGGAGTACCTGCTCTGGAACACATTTGCTGTGACACCAGTTTACACCTCGGCGCTGTTCATGAGGATGTGAGATAAACAGGGAAGGCAGTGGGCAGAGAGTAACACCCAGTGTTGATAACAGAGAATATAAACATATATTCTCCTGCCCATACTGACTGTTGCTATCTTGCTGCCAGCTCTCTGTGTAACTGAATATGTCTGTATTTAATACATTTGCCAGAAAATCATATTAATAAGGCCGGGGGTAGGCAACATTTTTGGCCATATCAACTGGGGTAAGACATTAAATGGATTAAAACATGTCTCTGGTGGGAGTATCTCTGAACAGGCAACCATCCCAAAACATTACTACTATTTAACAACCTGGGTATGAGACCCAACCAGTTTAGCAATTTGTAATCCAGCATAGGACCTCTCCTGTTACAGAAGGTCGACATATTCATAATTTCTCAGGTAAATTGGGTAAAGCATTAAGGAACGTGTGTGATGGTTAGTGAGAGTTTGTGCAGGAGACAAGTCAAGAGGCATGGATGGGAAAAAGACTAACTTTGTGAGATTAACAAAAGCAGTCTTGAAAGGATGACAGTGGCCAGTGACATTGATATAGAACAACCTGACATTGAAAGAGCATTTCATTGTGGTTTAGCCTAAGCTGAGTACAATGTAAATAACAAGCTGTTGATCTGTCTGTACCTCTTGGATAATAGAACATACTTTACCTTAGTTTATGACTTAGAGGACGAAGTGACCTGCACAGCCTTGGTGCTCACGTTTTGCTATTCATATCTTTTCTAGTGCAATAAACTCTTGTTTGTATCAGACCTTGACAGTATACTGTGTTTTCCCTCAGCTTTGAAAGACTTCATTTGATATTGCAAAAAGTTATTTGTGACAAATATTTGGGAAGAATGTCAGACCTTGTCCTGCCTCTAGCTTGTTTTCGTTTTTCCTTTGTCCGAAAGAGCTACTGAATCAACCACTCCACAAAGGGAGTTTGTTAGCTTAATCACCAAAGCAATAAATACTTGAATCGTTTCCTAAATGAAATACCTTTATGCACAATACCTTTTTGCTCAGGAATGATTATTTTTCTTCTGTGGCTAGTCATGCTGCTCTGATGTCGTCTGTCTAAAAATACAGCCATAAATAGGGACAAAGCCTGTGTACAATTTCCTGCCCTCCAAATAATAAGTGACTATTGACTCAGAGAAAAAAACAGTATAAGGGCAGAACATTATCAGTATGTTTTATATTTGCAGTTAGTTGCTTTCTGTAATATGAAGAACAAGAACAAACTTGAGGGGTCAATTGCATGACTTTTCACTTTTGCTTTTGTTTCTGAGGTATTCATAATTTTAAACAATTATTTATTCCTCATTCTTACTACATTTGCATGTTTATTTATGCTTTTGATAAAACTATTCAGATCCTTTTTTTAAATAACATCCACCCACTTATAATATTCCTGTATAATCTATGTGTTCTTTTATCTCAGCTTTCCCTGGCAGCAGGCTTCAATGCAGGCCCCTCTCCCCCTTTCAAAGCCCATATTTTCCTGCTGACTTCCCACTGTGCTCTTTCAGATGGCAGGGGAAGCTGTCAGCTTCAAAAACACCTACAGTTCAACCTGAAAACTCTAAAGCAGCCCTTTCATTCAGCAGCATATCTGCCACCACTGCTCCAGCCCCTTGGTCACACCCACCTTTACCATCAACACCCCCCAATTCCTGCTTGTCTTCTCTCTGAAAGCATCACTCCACTACGTTTGTGCCTGATTTGAATCACCAACCATGCGTGAAGTTCAAAGTTAGGGCGAACAAAACAACCCAGGAAATAATTGTGAATGCAGACCTTTGGTGCACCCCCTGCATCTTCCTCAGACTTCAAGTCCAAAGTGGAAAAAAAATAAAGGCTTTAATACAAACAATAAATACATAATGAGGACAAGATGTTTGAAGTGCTCTCTTCAGATCTAGATGCTTACTGCTTAATACATTCCTAGGTCTAGGTGTGTACTTATGGTGCTGCCTCCCCCCTCCCGTTGCCGTACCTCATTTCTCCCCTAGAGCTGTCAGATTTGCTTCCAATTAACGTATATCTGTTCCAGTCCAATGGCTCAACACAAGCACTGCTGCTGCTTGTGCTGCTGCTGCTAATCACAACTTCTCAAACTTTCTGCTGTTGCTATGGTGTCTGTCTCCTTGTTGCAATGAGCTGCTTGCCTCAGTGTTGTTCAGCTCTCTGCTGGCAAATAAAGTAAGCTTCCTTTCCAATATGGGAAAGGTAAACAATGCAGAAACAAAATATTCAGTGCTTTTCACATTTTCCAAGTTCAATGTTATGATTCCAACACTCTAGATGTGTGAGCACACCTAATTGAAAAATGAACACTATCAACATTTAGTTAATTTTAAAGATGGCAAATGAGGTGCAACATGAGTAGATAATTGTTCCCAAGATTTGTGGGAAACAATCACCAAAATGTGATGTGTAACATGTAATTATTGTGAAGAATTAATATCATTATTGAAATTATCGGATATCAAAATTGTTCATTTGAGTACAAATGGTTGAGATTCACCCTGTCCTTAAGGCTCTGGATGTTGTGGGGCTGTCCTGGTTGACACACCTTTGTGACATTGCATGGACATTGGGGGTAGTACTCCTGGGGTGGTGGTCCTCATCTTTAAGAAGGGGGACCAGAATGTGCTTCAACTACAGGTGGATCACACTACTCAACCTGCCTGGGAAGGTCTATGACAGGTTTTCGTCCTGACCATGGACTGCAGATCAGGTGTATACCCTTGCAAGTTTACTGGAAAGGACTTGGGAGTTTGCCCAACCAGTCTATATGTGCTTTGTGAACCTGGAAAAGACAAATGTGTCTCTCGATGTTTGAGTACTCCAGAAGTTTGGTGTGGACAGCTCATTCCTATGGTCAAACTCGTTCCCAGTAACAATTGGACTCTGCGAAGGATGCCCTTTGTCATTGATCCTGCTCATAACCTTTATGGTCAGGATTTCGAGGCATAGCGGGCTGGTGGAGGGTGTCAGGTTTGCGAACCAGAGGATTCTGTCCCTGCTTTTTGCAGATGATTGGGACGAGGATCAGCACCTCTGAATCTGAGGTAATGGTACTCAGGGTATCTCAGGGTCTTGTTCATGAGTAACTGGGTGTCAAACTCTGGGTAGTGACCGTGATCGTGGATACAAGCAGCAAACATTAGTTTTCTCCGCAGGGTGTCTGGGCTAATACTTAGAGATACGGTGAGGAACATGGACATTCGGACGGGGATAAGAGTTGAGCTGCTGCTCCTCAACATCGTGAGGAGCCAGCTGAAGTGGTTCAGGTATCTAGTCACAATGTCTCCTGGGGAGGTGTTTCAGGCATACCCGACTGGAAGGAAGTACCTGGGCAGACCCAGGACAAGCTGGATATATTATCTCCTGGTTGGCTTTGGAACAGCTCGGTGTCCCACAAGAAGAGCTGGTGGAGGTAGCTGAGGAGAGGAGTGTCTGGGCCAAGTTGCTGAGACTGCGGCCCCATCGACCCATAGTGAGGGTATAAAAGGATGTCAAGCACAAAAGAACATTATATTGTATACAAATTTAATTCCTATGATTTAAGGTTATAGAAAGTATCATATTTGACATGGTTGTAGTAGACTTAACAGTAATACCTGTTGTTATTAATAGATATCAAAATAATTGTGTAGTACTTGTAGTCTAGTGTACCGTACTACGCTACTCTGGACTAGTAGTTTAAAGCCAGACTCAAGTCTTGAATTTCGGGACATGAGATATTTGGACTTGGACTCAAGTTTTAAATTCCTTGCAATATGTACATTAACATGTCATATAACATTGAATTATTACTACATTAATGGTACTATACTACAAACGCCTGAAGAGACACCCCAGATTGTAGCTGTGCTTTACATCAAACTCCTGTTACACCATAAATAGTGACAGTCATTTGTGTTTGTAAAACCATTTTTAATTTGAGATCTGAATTGTGCACTTACTCAAGTCTTTGATGACTTGATTATGGACACTATCCTCTAGATATATCCTCCCTTTATTAATATGAAGTTAGGGGGACTACAATTTTGGATAACTGCAAAAAATGAAGCAACAAAGCAATTAATTTAAGAAATATTTATTCAAGTAAATTCACAAAAACGTTATAACCATAGGACAGATAAATACGTTGCAAATCATAATTAACTATGCATTCTGATCTCTGCTACATAAACATTGTCTGTTATAGACTCAAGCTGCTTTAATGTGTCACCTCTCATACACACTTGGAGGATTTCTGCATCAGGGTTTTCATATGACACCTGTAAAACTAAAATAAACTTTTTTTTTGCTTTGACTAGGTGAAGAACTTTGGAAAAAGTGCTTACTCAGTCGCTAGCTCTGCATATTTCTCTTACTTTATTAGCATTAATAAAAGTGATTCACAGTTGCTTTTTTTATAAACTGTGGCTGAGGATACACATAAACCCTCTCCAAAAACACATCAATACAATGCTGATGATTCTGAATTTCTAACATATAACATAAGTATGAAAATCACCATTGAAATGTTTGCTCATCCAAACAAATGCAATTAACAAATTCTCTTGTGAGATATTATGACCATTACGACCTTGAGGGAATTCTGACAGGGCTTCAAACATTTTGTCAAATGTATTCTGCTCATTTGTAAATGAACAGCATTAAATAAAGATTAACTGTTGCGAATGAGTGTCTGCTACTACGACGAGTTCCTAACAAAACCAGTGTTTCCCTTGAAGATATACTCCAGGGAAACTGGGCCTGTGTTCAAAATCCATAATAATGAGGAAATCCTTCAGGAATGGCAGTAGATACTTTGCAGCAGCAGCATCATTTAAATGGTTTCAGGATACGCCATTAAATCTGACTAAGTCTGTAAAAACAAAGCAGAACTCTCTGGAGGTAATGATTTGCTAACATTTTGAATTGTTTGTTTTCTTCTTTCTTCTTTTTTTTTTATCTGTCACTACAAACATGAATATAAAACAGAACAAAATCCAATTTCTACCCATTTTGGATTGTGCATTCATCCTATGTACCTGTGTCTAATCCTGTCAGTTCTTACACAATCATTGTGACAATGATTATTTTTAGAAAAATCACTTAATTGTAATCAGTGGTGCTAACTATGGCTATATGAGGACTAACGAGTCTTTCCAGTCTCCTCTAAACTAATACATTATTCATTTGACGTGCAGGAGCCTATTTCATAACAGCAAAGGGGAGAAATGATTAATTAATCAATTTAACTTCTAAACTGATAAATTTGATTTTACTTGCTTATCATAATTAAATACCCCCATTGTCAATACTGTCCTATTCTCACACTGTGGGAGTCATTTCATGGCATTTGGAAATGTTATTGAATCCAAATTAATCTTGCAAGACTCCAGTAGTTGGATGAAGCTTTGTATAATAACGCTGAAGGCATTTAATCCTGGTTAATAAGTCTCCATCTCCTCAGTGAGTAAAAGAAAAAAAAAAAACAGCTCAGAGGAGTTATACAAAGGACATAGATGGTGGGAATACAAATGCACCCTTAAAACCATAAATAGACTGGTGATTTTTTTCCATATTGGACTTCAATAACTTAAGTAAATATGGATAAATATGCCATGTGTTTCCTTTATTCAGACAAAGGGTGAATGCATTTCAGTCAATTGTTGTGTTATAGTTGTAGGCAACATTACATCTGTACTGATCTGCTCAGCAAATGGTTAACAAATCAAAAGATGATTTAAATAATCAATGACCTTAAATACCTTAAATGCTACATTGACAGTGCACAACCTCCAAAATGTTGTGCCACGGGTTTTGATTAAGTTAACAAATAACCATATGCACCATATGGAGATAAGCAGTGTCAGAGAAAACAAAGACAAAAAAACAACAATTGTTTGTTGTTGCTGCTGTTTTTTCTGATGGGATCTCAACAGTAAAACATAGATAGATTTATCTATCTGTGATTACACATAAGCAGTAACTTAATTTCCATCAGTGTTTTAGACGATGTAGCCATGATGATGATCATTACTTTTCTTTGCAATTAATTGCTAATTAATGTGTGATTCTGACTGTGATTCTGACGATGTTGTATCACCAGTCCCATGCAGCATTTCCTCCTCCTTTGCTGGCTTATTGTGCGGGTGTGTCTGCTGCCTCCGCACCATACCATTAGACAGGCTGCATCACAGAGGTGACGACTGTAATTTTCCCCCTTCCCTTCTCTGTTTGCACTCTCCAACACTCAGTGGTTGAAAATTGCAGTTGGAACACAATGTTGTGATGTGACTACTGATGCCTCACAGTTTCCCTGAACCAGGACACCCGTAGCTTGTCTGAGATGGTCTGAGACAGACAATTTCCCTCTCTAATCTGCAGGCTGCAGAGACTGTATTCATGTTTGTACAGGTCTGCTGTATGCACACAGTTGGTAGTTGATTGTGTATACGTATATCATTAATGATATCTGGTTTAGTTTTTATTGAAGTGTGTGACACTTTTTGAAAACTACTTATGTAGTCTGTGGCTCCATGGAATTGCATTTATTTCCCGACGAGAGCCTAATATCATCAGTGAAAATACCGATAGTCGAGGTAATAGAAACACAACATTACAAGGGTGACACGACTCGACTTTGGTTTAGTCTACAGTAGAAAACCTCAAGTAAACTGTTGCTGCACTGCTTTCTGCATTTTCATTTTCATTTTCATCATTTGCAAGATACAACATACAACTTCCCTGTCCCTGTATGTGTAAAGGTGCTTAGAGGCTGGTAAGGGATACAGGAACTTTTCCTCAAGGCCAGTGATGTATTTTAATGGGAATGTCTGCCAAAATAATCCCCATCACTCGTTTGAAATAATTGCATATTCTTGCAACAGGGGGATTTTTCATGCAGGTGTGCTTAATGTGAGCTTCCGGGGAAATTCTAGCTAAATATAGAAGCACATTTAAGTGTATTACATAGGAATAAGAGAGCGTAGTAGCAATTCTTTCAATATCTGTGAGGTTCCACAGACATCTAAGGTCACCATTTCCTCAGAAATGGAAATATAGGCAACTGGACTTGCTTGAATTGTGTTGGAGAAACATCACCCCCTTTTCCAAGAAACGTCTTTAGATGTAACTGACAGGTGGGAAACTTAAGGTATTTAGCATTTCAACGTAGGTGCTCTTCTGTTGCGGAGATTTGATTATTTAGAGAGTCGACCAAACATGGAGTTTCCTGGAGTCCGAGACGAGTTCAGTTGAATAGCTTTATTGGAAGCAACTCAGATCTGAGGAGAACGGAGACAATGCCGAACATAAAACAAGTATGTTAACAGTTGGGCATCCTCTGTCAGTGTGCCTGTGAGTCCCAGAGTTAGGACATTTAAAGGTGTTACATTGAGCTGCCCTTGGGGAGGACTGCGCCATAGCGTCAGTCATCTGCCCCAGTCTGGTTAGGCTCAGCGAATTCTGTAGACAACAGACTGGTGCCAGTGCTACACCAAAGCTGCTGTGATTAGATATTTGCGGCACGCAACATTCTGAATTGTTTAGGCTTGTGCTTAGGAATGGGAGCTGATAACTTTAGAGAATTCTGAATATTGTTTTCCCCTTACAACTTCAATCCAAATGCTTAAATTGGTGAAGTTTGTTGACTTTGTATCAGTAAAAAGAAAATGTTGGAAACCAGGCCCTTCACTTAATATGCTAAACAGTTACAAAGATATGATTACACCAGCTCTGTTTACAATTAAGGGGAAAACAAATGTTATACCAACATTTGATTTGGTTAACTATAACTATTAAAACCTTGAGGGAATTCTAGTAATTAACTATAACTGCACTTGATTAACTACACCTCATATTCAATCAAGTGTAGTTATAGTTAATTACATACATTAGTGCAGGTTTTGAAATGACTGGACAGTGACAGCAAATCTTTGAAAAATAAACAGACACAGTAGTATTATGAATGCTGCTTTAAGTTTCATAAATACTGTTGAGGGAAATGAATACATTGTCCCCAACTCATTTCACTACACGGCACACCATGGACAGATTTATTTTGGATTTCACACTCAAATGATTCCAATGCAGGGGAGCTTTTAATAATTCTTGGCATTGATTTCTGAGGCAGCTTTGAATCATGGCTTAATGTTTTGAGGGAATAACAATTAATTTGTGGAGCTGATTGATGTCAGGAAAACTCATTTTGCCCTACAGGAAAAAGGAAACATCTCTGACACGTTCAGTGGCAACCTACATTTTACACTGGCTTATAATCCAATTAGCAGAGCAACATTTATAGAGGGCCCATGCACAGTGATAAATCTGTGTCTCACTCACTGTATGTAATGTGCTATATAACAGAAAATGTAATACTGCTGAAAATGACAACACTTGTTAAAATTATGGAAAGGCACCTTGTAATGAATGCAAGAGATATGGGTTAGAAATGCAAGAGCTGCTTTTGCCCCTTCTCACCATTGCAGAACTTTTATAGTGACACCTCAGTCAGTACATTTGCATGCACAGTTGAACTGAGCTAAGGCCATAGTCCGACTAAGTCAGTAGACAGGGGAGGAAATTGTGGTGCATGCACAGAATGCCAAGTCCCACTCCAGTCCGAGTAAGGGTATACATACAGGAGCAATCGGATAAATCACATTACCCACTTTTGTTAGTCTGACTAAGGCTAGCTCGATTTTCGATCACAACAAAAAAGAGGCACATTGAATGGAAATGTACTACTCCAGATTAATGACTAAATCAAAATATCCCCTGAATATGTGCTGCCTAAAATGTAAATAATGTGTTGCATGCAGGTGTTGTGTGTAAATTACATAACTGAGATGAAATATGGTTGAAAAAAATGGGTCCACTGTGTTCTCACCCATGTCATTGCTTGGCAATTGAAGTGCGGTGTGAACAAATTAACAAATGGCAATATCAGGTCTAAACAAACCCAACAATATATGCACAAAAAAGAAGTACAGCCCTGCAGCTATTATTAAAATATGTATATGAGTGTGACTGTGTACATGTATTTTTTGATGATCAATCAAATGTATTGCAACAATATTGTTGACAGGATTGTTTGTTTTTGCGGTCATTGGTGTTTTTTCTTTCTCCTCTGGTGTGTTCAGCCAGACTACAAAAAAAGTTTAAGTGAAAAATAGTTGATGAACAGTTGTTTTTTGCTGTGAAGATTAACGTGATGTCTATCATTAACGACATGCAGGCGTAAGAAACAAATAAGACTACACAACGTGCCATGTTAAACCGTGGATATTATAAAAAGAAAAGTGAATTAGGGAATGTTTTCTTGCAGCACAACAGATGCTCCAATTTGAGGAACCATCTTTAATGACAGGTGCGCTGCTGTAATATGTATGTTCTGTTCCATCTCCTCATCAGAATCAGACAAATTTGATGTGATCCTGGTAAATGCGCAGCTTGAAAAGACTTGCGTAAATGTACAGTATACAATCTTGAGGTGTATCTGCTGCTGTGTGCATTCAGCCCTTCTCTAAATGTGAATTATATATTTTTTGGGGGATTTTTTAACTATTTTGTAATACATTAGCACATTGCATTAACAAACCTACAGTAAATACGCTGCTTTTGAGTGCAACTCTTTTTTGATACTTTACATACATTGTCCCACTGTGCAGCAGCTACTGGCAGGCTTGGATAGTTCTGAATTACTGGCTAAGTCTTCTCTGTGACTGTCTCAAGATGTGACTGATTCTGTGTCCCGCTTCAACAATTTTATTATGCTGATGAGTGTTTTGTCCTAATGGAAAAACTATTAGGGCAAATACGCAAATGAAGTGCTAATACTTTGTTTGTGGCCCAAGGGTGAGTTAAAGAGCCTCGCAGTTTTCATGAAATGAGCGTTACTTCACATAATCTCAGGGTCCACTGTCCTCACACAGGTGCTGTCATGGTACACAGACTTGTGTCACTTGACCCTTTCTTCTTATCTGAGGTCTGACGAAAGTGTTAATTTAAGTTTTATTACTTTTCTGGGACACAAGTAAAGTTTCTCCTGGATTTACTTAAACCCCTGACACTGAGAGGACCATCTCATTGACCATTCTCTTGATCATTAAGCTGACAAACTTTATCTCAAGTATTTCACTTATAGCATCTTGGAATATACAAGTGCTGTTTGAATATTTTAGTTTGAGGTTTCTGGTTTTGCAGATGCTGGCACTTTTGATAAGAACAGAAGCATTTTTCAACTGAAAGTAAAGCAACGAACAGGCATACTGTATTTCCCAAACTAAGCGAGTTGTCTTTTAATAGTCTATCCATCTCCACTTCACTGACAATTTGTCATCACTATGCAGCGTTGCATGTTGTACCGTCACTGCAGATGGACCACTTCATCATGTCACTGTATCCAAACATCACATCTGTCTTCCTGCATGTTGCGGTCAATGTCTCCAAAGTCTAATATAGCGAACAAACATTTACCTCATGAACGTAAAGCAAAACAACACAACGTCGACATCACTCT
This sequence comes from Microchirus variegatus, assembly GCF_963457635.1. NCBI lineage: Eukaryota > Metazoa > Chordata > Actinopteri > Pleuronectiformes > Soleidae > Microchirus > Microchirus variegatus. Next base: position 17,226,565 of record NC_139802.1, read on the forward strand.
TTATCTCGTTGTGCTTTGCTCAGCGCTCTGCAAGTGCGCCGAGTCATCCAGGATATTTATCAGCTGCGATGCAGAGCTGATGTCTAAAACATGTTGTCATTAAACAGCCTTGAGATTTAAACAAATGTCCACTCATTTTTGTTTTAGCATTTAGCGCAGTGTGAAGACTGAGTTGAACGAGTCACAGACGCCACAAAGCCCCGCGCTGCACTCAGGTGTTGTGATTGAGAGAGGATGCTTTCAGAAAGTGCAACACTAAGCCACAGTGTATTCATGGTAGAAACTGCATGTAACGTCAATAAATGGCTTCACTCTCCGTCACACATACTCAGTGATATATGAAATACAAATTACTGACAGAGGATACTGCAGCTCTGGATTGGCACTGTTTCCATGGAAGAAAAAAAAACGGCAAAACAAAAGCAGATAAATATGTTTACTTAATAATGGCTTTCTGCATTTTTATTTTTTTTTTCAGATTCAAGACTTCCATGTAGTCACCCTTATTGCTCTCTAACATTCTGCATCCACTCACTGAATCTCAGAGTCTCCTCTGAAGAAGATAATCACATCAAGTCTGTGTAAAAGCAATAAAAAATATATCTCGTCTGACTTGTCACCCCACATAAAATGTGTTACTAACCATCTTGTTAAATTTGAATGTTGCAAGTTAAAATTAGAAACACACACACATGTAAGTGGGGTTCAAAGCAGCTTTTTTACAGAATATAAACACAAATGTGCTTCTGCATGGTGATTGGAGGAACTGTCTGTCTGAGTTGCAGAAACATACACAAGATCGGAGCCTTTGGATTCCGCGAGGGAAGTCTATAGACTGGTCGTTGTGTGTTTTCGTTCATACATATAAAACAGAGCTTCTTTCAAAGACCAGCAGCCACCACTGCTTGACACACACTTTGTGTTTATAAATGAGTCTGACATTGAGTTACGCTGCATCTATTGACAGACATGTATAGCTCTGTATTCATCAGAAATAAAGGTGCATTCAGTGCAGCCTCAGCAGTTGCTACCATGACAGGTGATTAGTGTGAAAGCTGCTGAATGGGATGATGAATCTACATGCTAACATCCTGGCTGTGGCATATATGAGGGAGCAAGTGGCTCCCGCTCCATCACAGATGAGCTTCATTGCTAGTAAATATCCCCCAAGGATATGGCAAATGTTATGTTGATGACAGAGATGCAGTGCATGTGTATGAACACTACAGCATGCATGCCCGTGTAACATGGGTGTGTGTTTCTGTGTGTGTGTGTGTGTGTGTGTGTGTGTGTGTGTGTGTGTGTGTGTGTAGGATAGGATGCATTATCGTGTAATAATGAAAAAGAGAGGAGCACCTTGCATGTTCTGATGTGCAGCCATCAGCTGAAGGGCTGTTAGGGCTGCAGCTGCTCCATTAGTGGGATAGATAGAGATGAGCAATGGCATTAAGTCAGTCAGTGGAGATCATGAAGGACAGTGCACTGTAATGGCACAAATAGACTCATCTGGTTGTCACTTTTTATCCAAATTTGACATTCAAACTCATACCTAAAAAACTGTTTGAGTTCAAAGTATACAGCAAATCATGCATGGTCCAGTAGAGGGCACTGTGAAAATAAGACAGTGAGCAAGATAAGCTGTCACAAGCATCTGAAAAGCTCTGTGTGGAAGTAATTCAGGTTAGATGGCAAAATGAGGAATACATCAGCAGATTCATCAATTGTGATGTTAGCTTAACTGTTAGTTTCACCCGAGTGAAACGGTGCAAGAGGCATCAGAGGTGTGCAATGTAACGACTGCCTTATGCATCCTTATGTGACTAAAATCAATAATAAACTAGGACCGCTCGTGGACTCGCAGTCATGAAAGGGCCCTCGCTCTGGGCAACTCGGGAAGCACAGCAGCTTAACAACTAGTAATTTTTTATTTTTCATAAAAATGGCCATCTTCTGGGAGGGCGGAGCTAATGGAAGAAATTTGTTTGGAATGATGAGAGCAAACACTGTACCAAGTTTGGTTCAAATTGGAACAACTATGTGCGACTTAGATACCATTTATTTTTAAATGTAGCTTTTTTACGCAATTGTGACTACTTTATCTCACGTCAAAAATTCCCAAAAAATTCCTCAAGAAAATTTGGACTTAGCCTACCACACTTACCAAATTTTGTCCCAATCAGACTACTCTTGTCAGACTATAGTTCCTTCAAATTGAAAGACTAGTCATATTCGTTTTTTACAAAATGGCCGACTACTGGGTGGGCGGAGCTAATGGAAGTACATAGAAATTTGTTTGGAATCATGAGAGCAACAAATGTACCAGTTTGGACCAAATTGGAACAACTATGTGTGACTTATACCCAAATGAAAACAAAAAAAAAAAGCATTTTATGCAAATTTGACCACTTTTTCTTTCGACAAAATTTGGAGTAAGCCTAACTTCTGTGGGCGCTATAGAGCCCTGGGGCTAGGCATGGGCTGGGTACCTATGCCACTATCACATTTTTTGTCTACCCAACCTCCATGACAAATTTCAAATGTTTTTATGCATGTTAACCCCATCAAAATTGAGCACGATTTCGGAGAAAAATGACCAACTGAACAGGAACAATAGGTTTGTTTGTGTGTGTGTGTGCAGGTGGGGAAAATGTCTGAATATCTGTGTGTTATGTAATGATTGACAGGTTAGGGTCAGCTGATTTGCAACCAATGGAGATTATTTGAACAAGCAAGAAAGAAGAGGAAGATACATCTGTTTGTGCTGTTGTGGGAGGACACAGACAATGGAAGGACAAAGAGAAAGAGAAGGACCAGTTGCATTCAAGTACTGTCAGTGGTGTTTTTGTCAAGAACCTAAACATATGTGTGCCTTGTGTGATTGGTTATTTCACTCTTATTTTTCAGGTAACAATGGTAAAACCAAAGCCAATATTAGTATTTAGTGACTGTAAGGATCTACATCTTTATTGTAGACTTTGCAAGTATGCGCATGTAAGCCATTGATCATTATAAGGTCCATATGTTTCTGTTTAAAACAAGTGTTTTATGTATAGTGAATGAGAATTAGTGGCACTGAGCTGAAAGTTATTTCATGACTTCATTAATTCCAACACCATGGTAGTGTGTGTGTGACTTTTTCCAACTCCCTGTGGCAATAGTTAATATTGGTTATTGACTGTGGTTATTGTGTTATTGCATAGGTTTTATTTTGGGTATTTGGGTTGAGCATTCAACTGTTTAAAATACCATGTATTACCTTATCATACCATAACTATTGAACACAGGAGCTTTCGCTTATAAACAGTCGTAATTCAGCTTTACTTGCTGGAATGCACATTGGCAAAATCGTTAATACATTGTGTAACTTTTCAGTCTCATCAAATGATGTAACCCGCAGTTTTAGTCGAAGACAGCTTGTGTTTGCAGTACTGAATGAAGACTGATGAGAGCAGGTCAGGCCACGGTGAAACACGAAACACAGAATATCATGTTTGTTTTTTATTGTTTCATTGGTTAAGAATCACCTTTCTCCTCAAACTTGGTGCCACCACGGAGAAGACTGAACAAAAGGTTACTCAGAAAGGGCTTCAATGTCTTGCTCAAGGGCATGTAAACAGGATGGGTGCCTCTAGGTGGCTCAGCTCAGGGCCTTTACATTCACTGCAATGAACATTTGTCTCAGAAAATAATGTAATGGAAAAGAAAAGCCTGATGAAATTGAGATTTAAATGAGACATATATTGTTTTATTTAACATTATGTTAGTAGCATCTGTTTGTGTGTCTCCCACACAGGATACATTATAACAAAATGTTGATGGAAAGATAAATAAATAAACATTCACTGGATTTAGGGAGATGCCTTGGGGCAAAGTTTCATGTTGGCTTGCTATAAAAAAAAAGAAAAAGAAATCTACCTGTTGTGGGTTCTCCTGCAAGCACTCTCTTACAGGTTTTTCTCGTTTTCTTTAAAGAATAGCTTCTTTTATTTAAGTGTAGTTGGAAGCGGTATTGGCATACTATCAACACTGACTGACACGTTGAAAGACACAGACTCTGGATTTCACCACTAACATGACACCAGTGAGAGACGGAAGGAAAAAAAAACTGATTTTAGCTAATTAACGAGAGGATCACCTAATAATAACTTACTGATATCTAACTTAACTGATATCTTAACTGATCATTCATTAATCAACACAAACACTCATTCAACTGCCTTAATTAATAGTGATTAGTTGCCTCAGTGGAGCCGTCATTGGTGTGCATGCAAAATATTTGTTTATTGTGTCAGATATTGCACGCAAAATGATCCATTCACTCCACAACATACTCAACCAAGTTTGGTTAACATGGTGACAAGGCACCTTTGCATTTGAACAGTTCACTGACTAGGTTTTAATGGGATGTTTTGGGTGAGTTACTGTAGTACTTTTCTGCAAACCTGCCATACAATTGTGATGCCTCAAACAGTTTTGAGGCATCAGTCAACCACCTTGGCTGTATTAGGAGATAATATGACTGTGCTGGTTCTATATGGTGATATGTTAGGCAGAAAATCCAACAGAAATATCACTTGAGCTCTTTTTTCCTTTGTTTCAAACAACATAGAAGTAAACAGAAGCTGTACTGCAAAGCCATGGGTCTGAGCCTACACCCCCCTACTGCTCGTCCACAGCCTTGCCTGAAGCCAGGCCTCAGCACTTTTGATTGATTAACAGGCTGAACATGTTGTTGTTTTCACCAGTGTGTAGACTGCTGGGAGAGTAGACCTCTGACACCACATGTGTCCTGTCCTGTTTGGTCTGTACTCGATCAGGGACTACAAATCTGAGTGGGAGTCTGCACATTGATGTGCTCAAAGCCACACAGGACAGGACACCTGGATTACTCTAACAATTAATCGGTGACATCCGCATGGAAGGAAAAAAAAAACAGCTATTCAGATCAATAATTTGCAACAGTGACTCAATCTGTCTTCAGTTCATCAGCTCTCATTTTGTGTTGGGTATCCCCTGTCCCCTGACTAGTGTAGAGTAGAGAAGCGCAGACACATGTACTGTAATTACAAGTAATGTTGATATTTGGTTTGATTTATGCATCAGAGGGATTTACAATTCAATGTTTAAACTCTACAGTCAGTCCCTGTGATGGTGATGCAAGCTCAGAAAACTGAGGTGGCCCGGGCTGCCAGGTTTGACCCTCTTTGACTTTCAGAAAAAGGATGAACAATCCTTATTCAATTTTAATATGCGGCAAGCATACTGAGAGCACCCAACCTGTACAATAAAGATGAAAAGAGGCTGGTAGAGGAGTCAGGGTTGGGATGGTGGGGGTCGAAGCTGAGGTGGGCTGACACAGCTTCTGAGCCACATGATAGAGCTATAATTTCCCAGTGAGCAATGATAACAGTGGATAGCTGCCAAACCATGGGCGCAAAGGGCTGATAATAGTAAGACTGCTTGAATATTAAAAGCAGCTTTCTTCTGGAGGAGATATAAGGTAAGGGATGAATAAATCAGGGACATGACATATTTTTTGCCTTCCATGGGTTTTGGTGAATAGTTGGCTGCGTTGATCGTTCTGCTGGTAAACCTAATACAAAGAACAGATAATTCTTCTAAAACCTTTAATTGTAAAACCATAGAAATTATACAATCTTCAACTGCAGATATGATTTCGGTCCGTTTCACCTGCTGGTTGTTTTTGAGTACTGCATCTTTGAAAGCAGTTGATCCTGCACCAGCCAAACATAAAGAATACTGCAATCAACCCAATTATGAAACAATATAAATATAGTACAATGATGTGCAGAAGTCTTGTATATAAGCAAACTGTCAGTGTGTTAACACTCATACAACATATGTATTTAATGCTCAAGCATGTCTTTAATTCACTCTGGTGTAGTAGACAGCAGTTTTTCGACATTACAACACATATTTTACCAATAATATTAATAAGGGTCTAAGAGAGTCAGGGTCATGCTATTGTTCAAGTATAACGGTAGGTCACACTAATATTTGACATTGCTAAAACAACAAATCCAGTGGTAACCAAATACTTGCTGTAGTTCTGTTCTGTACTTTATATGGTTGAATGCATGATACGCTCTACTAATCAGAGGAATACATGTTTAGAATGGAGTCAGCAGCTAGCGGTGTCTATTTTGATTAATCCATACATCTCGGTCTGGCAATTCAGGTGGTTCAGATAGAACTCTACCTGAAACTATGCCATGATGGCTAAACATTGAGGTTCAGCAGTTCCTCAAGTTGAAATAGATTTAATGGTTTCTAGTGGCTGGCTTTTTTTTTTAATACAAATTGTCATTGACTGTGTTTATTCAACATATGTGAATATAAAGATTATTTGTGAAACCACAACTGCCTCTAATTGATGGACTGTGAGGCTGGCTGCTTACTCCATCTATTTCTTCCACCCGTGTATTCTTGTGTTCTTGTGTACCGAGAATAAAATAAAGAAAAAAAAACTTCACAGGGTCAAGCATTGATTGCAGAAAGCAGATGTTTTGCAGGGGAAATGTCTTTGTCAGATGTATGTTGCTGAGAAGGGAAAGATTACGACATGTTGTCCTGAGGCTGCTTTATGTTGTCTCAGTTATCGACAATCTGTGATGGCATTAAAAAAAACTTGCTGACCAATCACAGTTGTGGTCCCACTGTTGCATCCCGAGGCCACTATAGACAGTGAAAAGTTACATTTTAATGAAGGCACATGGTCTATGGCTTCACCATAAATGATAGTAGATCACTTTAGTGTTTCGTTAACCCACGTTTTAAAGCTTTAGTCTGTTATTAGTTTCTTAAGCACACTTCATCTTCAGCCACCAATGAATAAAGGTATCTCGGAAAAGGGAATCTCTATCTGCAGCTTCTGTAATACTGTAATAAACACAAACAATTATTTTCTTCAGACTGAATGGACTGCTAGGGTTCACATACTTGTCACAAACCAACCTGTCTACCTATATTCATTATGATCATTTACGTAATTCAGCACTCAGCATTTTATACTACTCTCTGCTTTAGGCAGTGTGTGCTCTTGAGGTTTTGCTGCTTTGACACAAGAACAGACAGGAGTGGCTTTGATGCACTGGTTCCAGTATAGCCTGTACATTTGTGTATTTCCATACACAAACAAATTATTGTAGCTCAAATATGCCATTTGAATGGTAAATGATCTGCATTTATATAATACTTTTCCAGTTTTGATGACCACTCAAGCTGCTTCACACTACAGTTTTGCCATTCACACTCACATCTTGATACAACATCTATTTGTGGTTCAATATTTCTTTTCTATTAAGCAACTGTTATACCCATTCACACGCTCCGCGGAACAGTCGCCAGGAGCAAAGTTAAGTGTCAAAGGTTAAGTGTCTTGCCCAAGGACATATCAGCATGTAGAATAGCGGACCTTCCAGTTGAAAGACGACTCGCTCTACCACTGAGCTACCGCTGACTACTGTCCTTGTCCCAGTTTACGTGCACTAGCAGGGAATGGATGTATAGAATTTAATACGTTCACTCCACTATGGGGAAAAATATCCTCTCTCAAGCTTGCTAGTATAAAATGGTTTCAGGCTTAGCTTGTGGCTAGTTGCTAGCATGTCCAGAGCCACTCAGTGTCTTCCTCCCAGTTATTGACTATATGCACAATCTCCTCCTGGTTTTCAGAAAGCCAGGTGGACTATAGTGTTAAGTGTCTGCAGAAGTTACCAAGAGTGTTTACATTAGATAGAATTGTAGAATTTGACAGATTCCTCTCAATGACAATTGACCTGAAGTGAAGTGTATTGTTGTGAGTGATGCGTGCATAGTCATGCAGTCAATTGACTCAGCAATATCCAAGTCTTTAAGCTGATAGAGCATAATATCAGAAAAATGTATTTAGTACAATTTCAGTCAGATTGCATTTTAAGGTCTTATAGTCAGACTAACACAATCATTTTTTATTTCTAATGTAAACATACTGATACTGACTGTATTCCTTCCAGTGTAACCACTATATGCATCAGATTATCAATGACTTCCTGTTTATCCAGACAAATGTTCATGTGAAAAGGTACACAATGTCCTGTTCATGTTGTCCACTAATCCAAATATTGCAGTATTACATCTGTTCATTCATAGAGCACAATCTCCTTGTGATCAAAAACCTTTATCACATCCGCATCTCGTCTTCTAATTGCTTTGGTTTCATCCGATTGCTGAAACATAAAACAGTCCACGGTATTTTCAGCTCTTTGAATATCTGACATGCTTATCACTGAGTAAGATGGATCACGGGGAAGTGCCATTTCACTCAACGGCAGATTAGCACAAATAGTTGTTGTGGCCCCAAATGACTGCTATTATGAAGTGTGAGATGAGCCTCTCCATCACGTATCTGACAAGCTGCAGGAGTAGACCTAATGAGTGATATAGACATTATGTACAGCAGGAGATTGTCTCCCTCTTATTACAAGATAACCAAGAATAAAACAACTAAGTGAACATAAAAAGAAATGATTTGCCAGTCCATTGCAGGAAAGGCGAACCAAAATCAAAGGGGTAACTGATGTGAAAGTTGTGTTTGTAGATTTGAGTGATCTGCACTTCCTTTCATCACTGCTGTCAAAGTGAATAAAGCCAGCTCATATGTCAGAGACAGACTTGTATAGTTAGAGGTTATTGACAACACAGCTATCTATTAGTTACAAGACTAAATTAAACTGTAACTGGTCCCTCAAGAGAGCAATTTTGGGACACAGTTGAAAACAACCATCATGGCTTACACTGAAATGACCCCAAATTCAGGTTCAGACAGGTTGGTGAATAAAGGGAATTTATTGTAATGGTTAAAGAAGGGGGAAGAGACGGTCTGATGGCTGAGCAGAGGCAGACGGGCAGGTGGTGGAGGGAATGGTGGAAGCCTGAGTTGTGGACTGAGTGGGTGTGGCTGGAGAACGGGCAAGCTGGCGACCGGCAGGTTGGTGAGAAGCTGAAGGGAAAGCAGCACATACAGGCAATTTCATGAGAAGCATACAACAAAAATCACAAGGAAAACCCTTGAGGAGGCCTGAACGTGGCCACCACTACTTGAGTAGAACAAACGATCTGGCAAAGCGCGGGTGAAAGGTCGGGGTTTATATCTTGTTGCCGTAATGAGCTGATGGAAGGCAGGTGTGCTTGATCTGGTAATCATCCAGCAGGGAGCAGGAAGGTTTGCCACGCCCACAAAACAAGTGGGGAAACAAGGGAGAACACAGGGAAACAGAGTCATCCATTGCCATTGTGACAACTAAATACAGATTTAGATGACTTTGTCATTGATGAGGAAAAAAGATAAAACAGAAACCCTATATAAACCAGTTGTTTGGCTGATGTTATTCATGACACATCTTCATAACACACATACCATGTGAGGTGAGCAAAGAACACACAAATACACTTTTTTCACTCTTCTTCCTGTTCAGCCTCTGTTTCCCCTCGCAACTCAAAGCACGTCACAGTTCTAAAGGTTTTTCCACCCAACGAAAACTCCCCAAAGGTGGGGACAGTGGAGAGTTAAGAGCCCTCAAAGGGATAAGGTTGAGAGATTTCCTGATTTGCACACAAAGACGAGACAGCAGAGAGAGAAAACAAGTCTAGATTACCTCACGAACCAGTGAGCACCAGGCATAGAGGGGGGGGGGAGGCCACATCCTTAAGCTATGCTTCTTTGCTTGTATGCATAATACATCCAGAATTCATAATGCATGATCAAAGTTATGACAGTTATCTTGCCTGTCCCTCTTTAACTTTTATTGATGTGGTTGGACAGTGATGCAGTGGGCCATTGGTTTTCTAAAGTTTTTATGCTTTGCTGACTCAGGCACAGGCGCATTTCATGAAACGTGTTGTTTCATGAAAGGACTTGCATGCTTGTATATTCTGCAACCCTTAACTCCTTTCATGAACAATATCATATTTAATGTGAACTAAAATAGTATCTGATTAGCTGGACTAATTAGTAGACAAAACTAAAAATAAATTGTTTTCCTGTTGAATAGAACCTTTGTTTGAATATGCCCACTATTAAACTCAACAGTTTGAATCAGGAGGAACTGTTAAGCCCCAGAAGCAAATATTCAAAAATATATCCAGGAGAGGAAAATTGTTCTCCTCATTGAAATAAATACCACAGATTAACTTGAAATACCCAGTTAATTAGTGTGCTTGACTACACAGGGTGTTTTAATGTTCCCACTATCAACATACTGTACTCCTGAAGTGAACTGTTCATTCTCTTCTCTTACTGCAATGTTAGTTTTCTCTGTTTTCCTTTATTCTTCTCACATTGTTTGTTCTTTGTGTTTCAGAGCAGTTGGCATGTGTAATTTTGCATTCCTGCATTCTTCTTCTCTTTCCTTTGCCTCTTTTCCTGCAACCTCCGCATACATCTTCTACTCATATTCTCTTGTTTTTCTTGTTTGTCAGAGCGTTCTTGTCCGTTTTGAGCTGTTATCTTTTAATAGGAAAACAGCCCAGACATTCAGAAGCCCTTGGACCCTCAGACAAATCCAACTTTGCTTCCCTTAATTTCTGATTTTCTGCTGATAACGCCAAATGCTTCAACCCTATGAAAAATTAATGTTGCCCTCATTTTTATTATTAGTTTAATCCTAATAATAATAGTAATGATAATATTAAAGATATAAGGGGGACATGGGTCAAACGTTGTGCTCATTTTGTCCAGTCTGTATTTACAGTAACACTTCACGATGCAGAGATATTGACTGGCTTTATCGATTACAATGGAACAAAGATACAGTTTGTATATGTACGTGCTGTGTTGTTTTTGAGCTGTATCCTGGGGACGGATTTTAGATGAGGTGCCTTGATGGCTGTGCCTTGTTTTCATTCAGCCCACAGCTGGCGGCAGACTAAGCTTGTTGCTGCAGTAACAGATTATGAAGAAGTGATTTACACGAGGATTTACCATTTTTTAGTAGCTTTGTGTGTAATGCTGCTGTTGGATATTAGAACAAACAGTGTGAAGCCACTGCTGTTTGTTGTCCCTGTAGCACAGAATATGCCACCCACTGGGACATACAGTCTCACACTCTGTGTGCCCTACAACTCAAATCCTGCAAGAGCATGAGTCTGTTACAAGAGGGTGTATAGCATCTGTACAGGCTACTTACTTCTTTATAATGTGTTGTCTGTCCCTAATGAAGTGGCTGGTGAGTTAAAGCTCACATAGAGTGGTCCTGTTGCACATTTATGTTAGTTATGGATGTCTACTTACATACATTAACTTGTTTTTATGGTCAAAAACCTCCTAGTTGAGGTAAACGAGCTGATAGAAATTTCTTTTCTGACGCTGTTCCCCAGCCGCGATACTTCAGACATAAATCTCACACCCAGAAGACACAGTGTGTTGTGATTGGCCAGCCAGCGTAGAGCCTTCCCAACTGTCTTGTGATTGGCCAATACCCGGAAGTGACATATTCAGCACACCCGCTCTCAGAAGCGCAGCTCCCCCCTCTGGAACGGTGGATGCACTGCTACTCATCCCCTTTTATGACTTTGACCCGGAGTCAGATCCAGAGTCAGAAGACACTGTCGTTCGTGAAACATCTGCCACAACGGACGTTATTGTTCTTCTGCGGTTCAATGTACGAAACCGGATGTACCCGGACTAGTGCCCGGAGCAGGAGGATCTGCTGTTCAGGACCGGGTTTTTTCAGAGATCTCGCTGAGCCCGAGATTACAATAAAACACAGCGTTCTCAGCAATGGCTGAACTGTTTGTTTCGAAACTTCAGGGCTTCGTAAACAAGGTAATGACGCAGATACACACTAAAAACAGTGTTAATTGGAACATCCGGTCTAGGTCCGCTTTAAGTGTTTACAGCCAGGGTTCCCCTAATTAGCCATGTTAAATAAATATTTTTAAAACACCACAGGCTTATTCCACAGTGTGCTGTAACCTATTCTGCTAAGCAGGGAAGACAAAAGAGCCTGAGCTCACTCTGCTTTGCTTCTTTTATAGGAACAGCCATCAATGAGTCAGAGCAGATAGTGGATTGAGTTCTTCCTTGCTGCTTCCTATTGTAAGGATGTCCTCACTGAACCTGATTAGACATAAAACAAAAGAGTGGAAACATGCAAAGTAAAATGTGGCACACCAAAAAGCACGAGAGCTGACCAAGACAAGGAAAGTGTGCTTACATTGGAAGCCTGTCACTTGCTCTATTGATTTTAAGAATCCTGTACTTTTGCGTTTTTGTTTTTGGTGTTTGTGCTACAAGCTGTTGGAACAGTCTGAATGAGCACATGGTGACAGCCAAAGTCTTAGTTTTTAACTTTCTAGTTTTGCTTTCCTTTTGATAAAATTTGGTTTAAAGAAATTTGAGTCAGTCATTGTATTGCACTCATGTTTGAAAGTTGTTATTTTTGCCCATTTGTTATTACTATGGTTTAATAATTAATTATTTATATATATATATATATATATAGTCACAATAACTTTCCATATGAACATTATTAACATTCAATTCAAAATCACTTTGTAAATGCGGTTAAACTTTACAAAACATTAACAACAACAAAAATCCCCATTTACAAAATTGGACTTCACCTATAAAAAATAAATATTAGAGATTATGCCGTTGTGGTAACAACAGGGACCGAACCCAAATGCAAGACACAGAACTCAGTAATGCATCCATCCATCCATTATCTACCGCTTTATCCTCCACAAGAGGGTCACGGGGGGTGCTGTGCCTATCTCAGCAGACATTGGGCGATAGGCGGGGTACACCCTGGACAGTTCGCCAGTCCATCGCAGGGCCACATATAGACAAACAACCATTCACTCACACACTCACACCTGCGGTCAATTTAGAGTGATCAATTCACCTAATCCCCATATCGCATGTTTTTTTGGACTGTGGGAGGAAGCCGGAGAACCCGGAGAAAACCCACGCACACACGGGGAGAACATGCAAACTCCATGCAGAAAGGCCCTTGTTCCGAAGTTGTTCCAAACGGGGCTCGAACCCAGGAACCAGGGTCTTCTTGCTGCAAAGGCAAGAGTGCTAACCCTCAGTAATGCAGTTAAAGTAAATATTTATTTGTTACACGGGGGATGAATGTGCAGGGGGAAGGGGTGCTGGACAATCCTGGAATCCCATGTGGTTTGGTGAAGGTGGCAAGTGAATCAGTGTCTCTTTGTCTTGCCTCCCCACATGTGATGGCAGCCCCGCGTCCAACTGGGAGATGTGTTCAGGGGGGCAAAGAACTCTCGGCTGGGACAGGCAACAGTCAAACAGGTACACAGGCAATGTAGTGAGGATGAGCATGAAGCAGACAGGAACAGCAGGCAGGTAAATGGAACAGGTGTCTTGGACCTGAGCAGAGGCAGATGACAAATTAGAGGCTTCCTTAAAAAATCACACAAGAAAAAATAATTTCTGGAGCGCTGGCTAACACTGTTACCACTCTATAGAAACTGGACGATCTGGCGATGAGTTGCTGGAAATGCAGAGGCTTTATGGAGTGGGTCTGATTGTGGAAATGAGTTTCACCTGGTGCTGCCTGCAAGAGAGAGTTAGCCACGCCCACACACAGAGCACACAGACAAGGAAGAAACAGAAGGAACAGACAGACACAGGAAAACAGACAACAAACAGAGGAGAGGAAGGGGCTGCCATGACATTATGCGATGTGTTCCACCAATAACTACCTGACTAGTGAAAATGAGGCACAGAGAAAGAACAACCTGCATGAAATCTATAATTTTATAATCCATTTGCACACCATAATAAGAAATAATTTTGAATCAGAGAGAATCTTCTGAGAGCGACATGATTCTTGAGATTGTTTCTTCCACTGGGAAAGGGTTCACAGGAAACCACTTCCTTAAAGGACCATTCTCCTTAGGTGGGGGTTTTCAGATGCTGTCATGCTCCATTAGTCCACTGTGGGTTTCACTCTGTGTAATCTGGTCAAGGCTTGTAGGTTTGGGTGTCTCTCCCTCAGTGTAATTTTGGATTATGTCTGTAAATCTCCTGTGTTGGGGATCAGTGGCGGATAAATGCCTGTGACTTGCCTTTTTCATCGCTCTCTCAGAAACCATTCAGCCCTGCATTTACTGGGCCAGTAAACTCCCCCGTTGCACACATCTTGACAAACATGGCAGTCTAACGCTTTTTTCTTTTCATTGGCAGATTTTCATCTAAATTGCACAGAAAAGAAAAGTGTCGTCAACTGATTCAGCATTATATTTAGCATGGTGTGATTGTTCATTTCTTTTCCAATCCTATCCATCCCTTAAAGCTGTGTGGGCGTGTTTTTCACAGATGATTTATTTGTTTGTTTCATCACCCCCATCCTGACATAGCCCAAGGTGCCGCCATTGTTTTATTTTTTACAGAATAGACTTGGCTTGAGCTTCATTTAATATGGCATCATATGATTTCCAGAATATATCTTTGCTAAATCAAATACAGCTCTGGCCAAATCCCTGCACAGCAAGCAGCAGCTTCTTCCTCATGCTTATCGCAACTTTAGCCTTTGGTGCTGTCACTCCTCTGTTGGTGAACACAGAACCAATTAATTGTGTGTTTTTGTTTTCCCCCTCCTTGCCCAGTACGCACATGAAATATGAATCTTATTCATATATTGAAAATTCAACTGTCAGAAACGTATCCGTTGTATTGTAGTTTTTCTTATTTATTGGGCCTCTGTAGACTTAATTCTCACTGTGATTGTGGTTCAGTCAGAATCCTGAAATTTACTCAGAATAATGTCTTCAAAGCTAAATCAATTAAAATCTTCTGAGAAAAACAGCAATTAGACCCACTAGATTCCCACTCTTCACTCTCTATGATAATTAGCCAATTAATGGTATCTAGCATGAGATTTGGTTATCTGATCCCCGTACCACTATCACCACTGCCCACCCCTGTGACCCAGCCATAATTAACATCCTACCTGAGTGTGTGAAAACATCAGGGTGACTATGAAGTGACTGAAGCCGGCACAGTTGCACACAAAGGAGACAAAACACCACAGACTGCTTTGTGATGATCTATTAAAAAAGGAGAAATCATACAATAATAGTGTGTGTGTGTGTGTGTGTGTGTGTGTGTGTGTGTGTGTGTGTGTGTGTGTGTGTGTGTGTGTGTGTGTGTGTGTGTGTGTGGGAATGCTGAGTACAGTTCTCCAGCATATGATCTATTTTAAATGTATTGGACCTTATCCGTTCTTTCTACAGTTTCAGCCTTTGGGCAGTGGAGAAGAGGACAAGCTGAGCTGAGTGTAGCAGTAGAGGCTGTTGTCTACTACCGGCATCCTTTATTATCATTTCAAACTGAGCTTTCAATAGTCGGGAGCATATCATGAAACTTTTTATCTACTCATTTATACTTTATGAACAAGTCGTGGGCTGTGTTTGACTTGAATCTGACCCATCAGGTATTCCTGTCAAGTACCTTGTGTTTTGGCTGATAACTGAATTTGACTGTCATTAGAGCAGCAGATATATTTTTTTTGTTTACATAACATGCACAAGTACATGTGTTACATGAGCTAATAAACAAATGGGGAAATCAAAGACTAAGGATTATGATTCATGAGCTCCATTCTACCTTTATGACCTTTATGGTAATGAGCATGAAAGATGCATGCATACATTGGTTGATGATATCAGCCAATTAAATGTCCCTGTGTCAGTTTGCCATTGGTATGTATGTAAGGATCTAAGCATGGTGTTATCCATTGGGTTTGAGGTCCATTAATGATTTTGCATGCGCTCACACATGATCTTGCATTCCTTTGTAATGCCCACTTGAACTCAACAGATATTCAGTATAAAGCCACCTCAACAATATAACATAGAACTGCTTGAATATACCGCCCTCGAGAGGAAACTACATGATGTCCAACTGTGATATTTACTGTAAATAATTCCCAGCTTCCATCCCATCATTAATATGGCCGTGCATTATAATGGTATCTATCGACACAAACACTCTCACTTTCCTCATCGTGTTTCCCTGAATAAAGACACAAATGACACAACGGTTATGAATACTTTTTTTTAATTTTCTTTAAACTTGTGCATCAACTTCAAAGGGTAAACTGTGTGCACTCTATTTTTATTTTTCACAAGTTCAAAATTAGTTAAGTGTTTTAGTTTGTTTAAATACATCTTTTTCCTTTTTAAAACCATTTACACACAATTGCTCAGCACTGGTTTCTAGCAGTCTATCAGTAATCAGGGGTGTAGAGTGATAAACATCATCAGCAGTCTTTCTTTCTGCACTCCTGTGTGTGTGTGTGTGTGTGTGTGTGTGTGTTTACACGGTATAGTTGCTCTAACCAGTTTTACCAATACTCTTATTTCATGTGAAGTAAAAATACCTCTTTAAATATGATTCCTTTACATGATAAAAAATAGTTATTTTTTTCTTCTTCTTCTTCATCTTCTTCTCCGAAACAACATTGTCACTGATGCTTTACCAGAATGTTCTGCCCCTATGGAGAACTAATTGGAGTGAATCTGCTCCATGGAGAATGGGTCCACTCTGCGCTCTATGTGTGTATGTGTGCATGTGAGTGCATGTGTGTCAGTTCAATCTAAGCCTCCTGAAATACCAGTGTGGAGTAGTACCAGCTCTCTGCCATGGATGACTTCATGATGTATTTTGTGTTGATAAAAATCATTACAAAATTTGATTATCTTCGTACAAAAACACTTTTTTTTTCATAGAAATTGCATTTGCACAAGTAAATGTGGGGCTTTGCTGCCAAAAGAAGGAAAATAAAATAAAGCCACAGGAGTACAAAATTAAACTAGACACTTGATACCGAGCAAAACGAAAAATAACGTGTGTACCCATACAGAGTTGAGGTGAATTTACTGCAGTAGTGAAAATCCAGTCCGTAGAGATATAAATACGGAGTATCATAAATAAAACAATAAATAGAATAAATAGTTTGTGTTTCGTGATTGCTGTGAATTTAGACATTCCAGGGTTTATCCTCATTAATATTATGGGTGTGTACCTCCACAGAATCCTTATTATTAAATGACTACTGGCTGATACATGGACATCAACGGGTCACTACATTGCTCCTACTCCTGCATTCGCTGCTTGTATTTTACCATATAAATCTTAAATCTTAAAACCACCCCTCCCCCCCTACATTAAAGACATAATGTTAGTACTCTGAAACACAAATAAATGATATCACTTATTGCCTGATGGATGATATACAGTTTATCAATTTCTGATATTCATCAATATCGTATGCAACTAAGCAATACCTCTCTATACAGTTTAGGAGTTTCAGTGGTTCTCATCTTCGGGGACTTTGGGTTGAATTTAGTCAAGAGCCACTGTGGTCATTCTGTTTACTACTAATAATAACAATTAAAAATAAAAGTCTAATCCAGACCTCTTCCCCTTTCCCACAGCTTTTTTTAATGTCTATATCCACTCAACATTATGAGATGCTCTTGAGGCTGCTCGACCAGCCTCGTTCGAAAGTGTGCGGTGAAAGACTGACAGAGCAGCAGCTGAGGATGATAAGTTCAGTTTCTTTTCTTTTTTTTTTTATTCCCATTAACCACTGCTGTCCCGATTTGAATTTATTTGCAGACTACCTCTTTCACTCCTGGGTTCTGAAAATCCTTGTCACCTTGCCAAGGCGGTAAGAGTAATGAGGTAACTCACTGAAATTTTACCCAGGTTCAAGTTATTTCCACAGGAAATATTGTTGAATCTCTTATCCCTAACTAATTTTAAATAAACAAGAATGACATTTCCCCAATGTACAACCAATATCTGCTCTCTGACATAACCCAACTGTCAACAATCACATCCTACTCCCTCCCCCTTACCATTTACCCCTACCTCTTTCCCCAGTGTCTCTGCACAACTTCTCACTGCAGGAGAGAGTGTGAGAATGTGATTGAGATTCCCAAGGATCCCATTTTAGGCCATGGTCTCTTTCCCTGGCAGTCTGCGGTCGTTGAAAGTGTGCATGTTGATGACCTCCTCCGTTTTCACCATGACTGGGGGCTGGGGCTTGTGTTTGAGCCGGCGCTGGCACTTGAGGGATATCCGCAGCTCGTCCACCACGGCACTGCAGAAGGACCTCTGCAGTGGAAAAGAGGGAGAGAAAAAAAGGGAGAACAGAGTGAGCTTCAGACTTCTTCCCCTGTCCAAATGTTATGGGCAAAAGAACAAGCCTGTAATTGTAGGCAGCCTTATTTTGTTGCCTTCTCCAATCACTACCCACCATCTAGGTGCATAGCTGCCACGGGGCAAAAGGTGAAATATGCAGTGTAGCAGGCAGGAAATGGAAGAAATGCAGGATGGATGCAGACGGGGAGAAGGCTGGAGGGAGGTGCTGGTTTGTGGGCTGTGCGGTAGAGAGTTAAGGGCAAATAAATACTAATGTGGATACAATTGTGGTGGATTTAAGGAGTGGTTTTTTTTTTTTTAGAATTTTTATACAAAAAGTGTTTAATACATTTACAGATATTTTACAATGTGCTGTTGTCATGTCTTACATGAGTCAGAGGCTGGAATGCAACAGAAAACATTTGTGTCCCTTGTGGCTGCAGGTGGCATTAGAGTGGAGTTGCTCTCATAAACGATGCAGCAGGAGCAAGAAGCCAGTAAGGAGATGGTTAGTTTTCCTGAGAGCAGGTGTTGTGACATTAATAAGCACTCTTGCTGTGAAAAGCACCCAGTAGTGCAGACAATGCAAATCCACATCCTTTTGGTGAGGGATGTCAGCAGGCAGCCAGACTGAGAACCGAGTCTACATTTTCATCCCAGTGGCCAAGAGAACAACCAGGCGAAGGCAAGTTTTATAGGGGGTGGATATAAATGTGAATAGTGTTTTGTAACACTGTTACAGGGCTTTGTGTATTTAATTGATTTGTTTATTTCTGTAGTCTCAAAGAGAAGGAAAAAAACACAGTAAAGTGGCCCAAGAACATTTAATGAGGAGCCAAACCAATTTGAAGAGATGTAAGATCATAAGGGTTGTATCATCACTTTAATCATGGCTGTGTTTGGGGTGACATGCAATAGCACTTCTGCGCCTGATGTCAGTGGTTGTTGTTGTTGTCCAAAAACAGCAGCTTTGTTCATTTAGTGTCTGTAACAAAGACGTTATCTCTTTGTGCAAAACTGATACCTGTCCTTAACTCCAAAATACAATGAAAATTCAAAACAAACACACTTGTAACAGGGCAATATCTATTATCTATCAATTATTCTCCAAGGGTTGGGCGAGAGTGTCAGAGGATAAAACAACATTTATTTGCTGAAGGTGACGTGCCAGTCAGCTATTGGCAGGAGGTAACTGGTCAGCCACGCCAGGAATACAAAGAACAAACCAATCCAAGAAGAGGATTCTCACGTCATGCTTTGCATATGAGCAAAACACATTACAACACAGAATGTTAGATGCTATGGAAATTAGGGCAGAGCCTCTAGTGCTGATGTTTTTAAGATTCTTTCTATTCGCACATGGCTACTAACTTTGGAACAAGTTTGCGTCCATGGTAAAAAATAATGTAAGTGAAATACAATGATCATAAAAAGACAATACTATGAGTACTGCGAATAATATGCAGACTGATCCTCTATAAATCCAATTCCTAACAATACTGGGCTACTCTTTTACAATACACAGAACATTGTATCCGTCCATTGTCTGTGCCAAAAAAAATATTAAGACTTTTATTCTGACAGTTCTGCTGTCCATAAAATACTGCATTCCCATGTGGCACCAAAATCGTTAGTGTGGGCATGAATATGTTTCCACAGGGAAAAAAGTGGTACCTGAATATGACATTATCTAAATAGCTATTTTCTTTCCAGTGCTTGGACCATAACATGGTTTTCATGCTTTGGATCCAGCACTTTTAACACATTTCAACGCGCAATTGAGATGTACTGTTGAGAGATTCAAGGCTTGTTGGGATTTAAAGGGTTTTTCACTGCAGCATGGTTAGAGTGTTGAAAGCCCAGGTAGATTCATTTGAATTGACAGGAAAATAGAGCGTGCAGCAGCATTACTGTTCACCACCATCTGTGCACCATCCTCCCATGGTTACAAAGGAATCAGCCTTTGAAGGGGGATCATTCTTGGAAAGAATGTCAAAAAATAAACTGTCAAGCAAAACTCATAACCAAACATAGAGCAAGGTCCTGAAAGTTCAACTTCTCTCAACGCAGAGGGAAGAAAAACAAAATCTGCTGCAAATCTGCTTAAAATTAAATGACACAATAAGCTGTTTATCAATACCCTCAAGATTTACACAGAGAAGTGTTTTCTGAATGTCTGACATCTCTATGTGCAGTACATCATTTTTTTATGCTTTCCAAAAAACCGCATTCGTGTCAAATATTAAATCTGTTTACATTTTTTTTTTTTTTGATATTTGGAAAACATTGTGATGTGGGTCAAAACGATTACATCTTTGAGGTTAGAGGAGCTTTGTTGTCATGGCTACTGTAGCAGAAGTGTTTTTGGAATGATTGTTGACTGTCAGTTTGGCACAGGAAATAAGCAGTGATCTCCTACCTTAAAAAATATATTTGACACATTTGTTCACCCTGAATTCCTCCCTCTGCCATCTTCGTTGAATTGCTGAATGTAATGATAACCATTTGGTCAACAGTAAATATAGCTCACTGATGGGCTTGGTGATAACAAGGCCGAAAAATTTAAACCTTCTGTGGGTTGTGTGCTCCACCTCCACTTTTTAACGCAATTGGATAAGACGTGTATTTAATTATTTTGTTTTAGCATTTTTCTCTATGCAGTTTATCTACATGCTGTGCAGAGGCGATTGAGCTAAGACAGCAAGGGGAGCTCTCTTTCCTCCTGTAAAATACATGGTCAAATATGTACCGCCGTATATTTACATTTCATTACTACAAGTGCGCTAAAATGCAATCAACTATATGACTAGTTCGTTCAGAATCAGCTGTTTCTGGGAGTCAGGGGAGAGAGCCAAAAGCTGAATTTATGTGTAAATAACTGGACCTGAAAATAGCTTCCCTTGTTTCAAAGACTAGCAACCGCCACTGACGCAGTCATTATCGTGTAGCTGAACATCTGGACACAAGCCATATAATGTCACAGTGTAGACTGATTAGATACAAGCAACTGTGCATGAATATTTAATAAATGCAAAGATTCATGCACTATTAGTCAATCACATGTATCCAAATGCCATATCAGCCCTAATGGGGAAACTGGTAATCCAACAGCTATGAGGTGAAAATTCAATTTTCTCCACGAAACATGTAAATTTGAGATTTTCTTTTCCACATGAGGGTCATGGGTGGTGCCGGAGCCAATCCCAGCTGACATGGTGAAAGGTGGGGTTCACCCTGGACAGGTCGCCAGCCCATTGCAGGGCAATTATCATTAAATTCATTTTTTTATTTTATTTGCTGACAGGCCTATGTTCTGAGGTAATATTTGATACCAAGTACTATGTCTGAGTCAAAAGAGGTGAGCGAGGTAAATGGCCAGAGAGCACAAAGAACAAGAAAGTTTAGTATGTATAAGAAGTCCAGTGATCCAGGTTGAAGTTAATTGCTAAACCCTGTAAACACACCCTGTCCACGGACTCTTTCAAATATTTAATATTCCAATTAATAATTGATCTGATTCTGCTCAGTGGTCAATGACGCACAAGACAGTTTAAGACTGCATATTCAGCTTGATGAAACACGATGAAACCACACACAGTACAATCAAATAGACAAACATGCGTGAAATATTCATAACAGAACAATGGGACATGCTGCAGTTTGTACCACAGGCAATAAAAAAATACAGATGACACAAACATACACACACACACAAAATTAATCTAATGTATAACTTTGTAGATACATTCATCAAGTAAACTTTTCTAATTAAGTTCATCACAAAAACAACATCTGGAAGCTATAATTCCAGCTGTAGGCTAAACTATTTTTAGAACATTGTTTTTTTTTGCTGTCAGTAAAATCTTTGACTTTGCTTTTGCATGCCATATCTACATTAAATAAAATCTTCTGAGCTTGCAAATGCCATCTGTGTGTCTTATCCGAGACCTTGCCACATCAGTGCTGTGACAATGTTGTATAACATCCACTGCAAGCGTGTCTTTGTACAATTAAGTTTAGAAAACTGAAATGCCTCCAAAGGCTATTTTACTATCAACTATCTTAGCAATGGTTAACATAGAACAGCCCATGGGCTGGTGCACAGTTTCTCTGTTCTCTGGTAAAAAAAAAAAAAAAAGGCCAACCACCCTGCTTGTGTTTATTGTGTAAGTGATGGTGGATGGACCACACACTGAGTTAGTTTAGCTCTGTATATCAGAGAGCTGGGTGGTGGAAAGTATACTCCACCATGAACTTGAGTTTGTATATATTTCTTTATATAAAAAAAGATTGCCATTGATTAGATAAGGGATTTGAAATAAACAGGTGAATATAACAGGAATAGTACAAAGAGGAAAAAAAGCTGACAAAAGGCTAGGCAACTGGGTCTTACCTGGTGTGATGATCAGAGGAAATGGCCTGGAACATCACTAAGTTGATGAGAAGGACAACTGTGCCCTGTGTGTTACGCTCTAAAGACCCACTTGATAAAGCCAATGTCTGCTTAAATCTACAGTTAAATCTACATATAAAAAGACAGAAACAAAAAAAAGGACTACATGCCACATGGGCCACAACATAAGCAAGAGCTCTATCCTAAAGAGGACCAGTGGCTCACAAACCTGAGATGCATGTGTCATTAGGGTGCACAAAAGATAAGTAATAAGTGTCACGATGCACAACCCCGTGCACACACATCCACTGTGGCCAGGGCTTAAGCAAAATAGCTCATGAAAAAATGGATTACTGCTGTCTGTGTTTGCATCTAGTGTTAGTGCCCAAACAGGTGAAGGGTCTGAAAATATAAATACATTTCCTTAGCTCCTGATTGTCAATCAACAGCTGCTGATTCCCTCATCTCCTGTAAAATCAAATGGCATGGCAGTGTTTTCATCACTAACAGCTGTATAAGCTCCAGGCTTTGGGGATCGCTGGACCCACACTGCTCGCACACAGGGGACACATTGCCATCATGGCTGCCTGCTAGTGGCATGCTGGATTGATGGCGACTGCTTGGGGTCATTGGATTACAGAGTTTTTATGGTGCTTGACAATCAGCCGCAGCTGTATGGCTGCATGTCAATGTGAGGAAGGGTCTGCTCACTTTAAGGACAGTGGAGAGGTTGTAAATTTGACAATGAGAGCAGACGTCAAAAGGAAAACGCTGCATTTTGTTCATGTAATTATTTGCACAGGCCTGACTGTATAAATGACTAATGGTTAATAAACTGCATACGATGAAGACATTACCCGGGGGATATTATAGGTTTAATCTTATTCTACAGGTATTATGGAAGCTATGAGTGCAGTCATCCAAAAATAATCAGAGGATTACTACATATATTGAGTAGATGTAAAGTGAATATATCTTATTCTGAAATAGACTCTGTCTTAAAGGAGCATTGTTGGTCTATTCTTCAAAATACAACAAATGAAGGCCTAACCCACACCTGTGAGAGTGAACTAATGGGCTCCGTTCAGCTCGAATGGAGGTGCAGCAGATGTGAAACTGTGATGCAGATGGGATGGGGCTTGGCTGGGCTATAATCCTCAGTTTACTCTACATCTCTGGCCCCTGGTCAGCAGTAAATGATTAGCTGTTTTGAGATTTGGTTCAATCTGTGGGCTCTTTTGAGCTGCTGTCCACATTTGGTGCACATTTCTGCCCGCATATAGCCCGAGTTCTTATTGTTGTGCTTGTGTTAAATTTAACATCTTCACACATTACACGTCCACCTGCAAGCATTAGAAATACACCAGTATTTTTAGCTGAACATCAGTGCTGTCAGATATTCATCCTGATGACCTTTTGCCTCGTATTTAGCGATACAGACAATTTTTTTTCTGGGCTATAAATTGGAAATAAAATGTTGTCTAACTGAATAAGTTGTTGAATAGTTGCTAAAGATCTAAAACTAATATTTGCTCTATGTACGATTAAGTGGGCTGAAATATTTCAGTGTTTTAAAGAATGCAGTAAAGGCAGCCATGTTGTTTATTTTACAAAAAAAAACAAAAAAGAAACGTAAATGTATCTCATCACAAGTGCATTTGTTATAAATTCTTACCAGTAAAGTATTCATGAAATTAAATTCATGTGTGAATGTGAGAGATGCACTTTCTTCCCAGTCTTCAATTTCAGCTTGTGATTCTTTTTTAGCTCTCTGCACTTCCCTCTTCAATTATGAGGGAATCAAAGAAAAACACCTGAGGGCTGTAACATTATGTTTGACAATGCAATAGCTTTTCTTAAAAAGGAGGACAAAAAGGCACCTTTGCATTGCAGAATTAAAAGAATAAAAAAATGTGCATCAGTGCATGTGCTCATCCACAAACTACTTGACATTTTGAAAACACACACACATTGTAGAAATCTGAAAGTGACAATATTTGTCAGCATCGACATAAATAACATTATCGCAAGCATTAAATGCTTAAATTGTGTTCTGTCACTTCTAGGTTACAACCTACACATGACAACTGAGCCTGAAACAGCTTTTTTTTTACCCCTAACAAACAATAAATGAACCCTTATTTTTGGCATAATTCAAGTTGCTTTGGAGAGTCTTAATATATCACTGTGTAAATATCACATTTGTAGGTAACTTCTTTGTAATGTTTTAGTATATGATGGTCTCTTTAGCAATATAGGTTTAATAGGCTTAAACTTGTCAATAGTGATTGAAAAAACAACACCATGTTTATGTTGATCCCTTATAAGCCCTGCATGCACCAAGTTACTATCCTGGACTCTGGGAGACAAGTTTATTGAAAAATAAAGATTTGAATTTGTCGATTTAGCAATTGAGTAAAACAAACAACAAAGACACTATTCTCATTCTCCCACTAGCTATCCCCAAAGATCAGTGGCAGTTCTTGCTTTTATGGCGCGAACAACAAATACTATTATTAACCAACTGGAATGACAAAAGGAAAATGTATAAAGAAATCATGAATTCCAAAATATCTGTGATCACTAATATATTAATATATAATTTCCATACAAATTCAAGATACTTATAAAGCAGAGAACTTGATAAGAATTACAACACTGCCATTTAAACAAAAAAGGTACTAATTAAATAGTTCAACGTCCATCTAAATCCTGATCTTTATTGCCGTCCTTGATGCAAAGTCATCAGCTACATTATCATGGGGAATCTGAGCAGTAATTGCACCAAGGTGGTTCAGGGCCAGGTCTGTGCTGATTAATAATCTGGAATCTTCTTATGTTCTTTCGACCAAAGACCTGGCTTAAGGCCATAAAACTGGTTCCACTCCCGTGACGGCTGCTTTGCTGATCTGCTGCATCTCGCACACCTCTGTTGTTCACACAAGGAGCATGCGGCTATGTGTCTGCTGTGAACCTGCTGTGGAGTTACCAACCCCCTCCCCTTCTCCTTCCTAGTGTGAGACCTTCCCAGCATTGCTTACAAATGATTAAGAATTAGGAAGTAAGGGTGATGTTGTGAAGGGCAAAACATTAAGATGGAACTGGCAGAGGGCGGAAGAGCTGAATTGAACCGCTTAAAAGAGAAAAAAGAATCCTGATTATGCAGGAACAAAATGAAGAGAAGAGAAGAGAAGAGAAGAGAAGAGAAGAGAAGAGAAGAGAAGAGAAGAGAAGAGAAGAGACCTTGGACAGGCATTCATTCCATGGCAAAGACTTGGGAGACTTCAAAAACAACGTTTACATATTTATATGCCAGGCATTAATGTGATTTGTTCAAATTGCTATTGTAAAGATTGTTCTGCTTTGTATAGTAGCAGGGCTGCTGACATGTTCTACTGCTGCTTTAAGAACGTGCATTTGCATGAGGGGGGTGCTTATCATGACACCAAAACCTGCTTTGAGAAAAAGTAGCTGCATCCTTACCTGCATCATGCTACTGCTATATATTTCAATGGCCAAGCAATTACTCACCTAAATCTCCTGGAGATATAAAAGGACTAACTACTAGCCTCAGAGACAAGCTTTTAATAACTACTATGAGAAAGACAGGTAACTGGTGCTCAGATCTAAAATAGGCCTATGTTGATTCGTTGAGGGAAATCCAGTGGATTGATGGATGAAGACTTTACCCGAACCATCAAGGTGGCAATTATTTTATCTTTTGTCAAGACTATCCCAAGAAAACTGTTAGCAGTTGCAAAGTAATCTGCCAGAAATCTGCGGATTGAATTGGCCTCCTGTCCTTTGCCTTGTTGTTACCAGATTGCCTCCACTGAGATTTAGCTCGTCCACTAAATCTATTTATGCCGCACAAGGAGCTCTGCCTCGGGGAAAAAAAAGATAAAACTCCAATCTGTCATGTAACTGAGCCCAACTACCTGACTCATCAGACTTTCCCTTTGAGCACGGACATGTCTACATATGCATACATGTATGCATTTGTGTGTGTGTGTTTGTGCATGCGTGCTGTGCTGATTAGATGGTTTCCTCACAAACAGCCGGTGGTCCCTGCACCCCGAGAGCCAGGTTAGTCTGCAGCAGCCCCAGCAGCAGGCAGGAGGAGAGGAAAAAGCAGCAGGAGGAAGAGCGGGAGGAGGAGGAGCGGGAGGAGGAAGCGGAGGAGGAGCTGAGGGAAGGAAGGGGCGAGAGAGGAGCAGAAGGCAGAGAAGGAGGAAGGGGGGGGGGGGGGGGGACAACCATGGTAATCATGGAAATCTAACAGACAAAAATGGGGATGATAAAGAAATGCTCAGCTGAAAAGCGATGAGGCATTTTACTCGGTGGTAAACTGAAATATATATATATTTTATTTTATTTTTTTCTGAAAGATTTAATTGAATTAGCTTTTCTAATTGTCATATGCATGTTTTCAAACTGAAGTAGCAGAAGGAAATTAAAACTACAAAGTATACTTACTCCTAACATGTCATATAAAAATTTTGATTTTAAAATGATCAACAATGGCCCTATCATCCAAATTTAGAAGGAGAAGAGAACACACCAGCTTTGAATGACCTTCTTTAGACAAAGTCTGAAACAGAGACACCATGTCAGTCAATGCCAAAGACTAGTTTGTGAGAATACCTTTAATTGTATCATCAGTATAAACTTTAGACTGAATATGGAAACACCCCTAAACACCCCTAACTTTTTTCTGGGGCCAATGCCCCTGTAGTCCCATGACCTTGATGCAGTGTTTGTGTCTCTTCTTCACCCTTGCTCCAGAAAATGGTCTGGTGTCTAAAACTTTACATTGGAGGCAATTACAAAATACATATACCCTCTAATCCTAATATATTTGATTTAGTTTTATTACAAATATACATCATAGTGAAGGCAACAGAAGCACAGCTGCGCTGAAGTGTGCTGAGCCAGAGATAATGAAGAAGACTTCTGTTTACACAGAACATACTGTGTAAGGAATGAGAATGTGGCAGTAATGGATGCCAACTGCCGTAAAACACCACCACCAACCAACCAAGCTTGTGTGTTCGGACTCCATGTGCAAGTTGCATTAAAAAAAAAGTTAATTATTACAGCCCTGTCAAGACATGGGTTTTGACGAGTTACTGAGCAACATGGAAATATATTTTTGTCCATCTCCACCTGGAATCCTGACCAATGACTGTTTGAATTAGTTGGTGAAAGCACAGTTTGCGCGGTGGTCATCATAGGTGCTAGAAGTGATGGTTAACACTGTGTAGCAGTAATGATGGGATGTGCATAATATAAAGCAAACCCAGGGAGTGTGAAAATGTGTGAAGGAGGTTGCATAATAGTCTTGCGAGATAAATGAAAATGACAAGCCTTCAGAGCTCTGTGGTTGGTAAAGTTATTAAATGTTTATTTTTTTTACTGAGTGCATGTGATAACCTATAGTAAATACAGTTCAAAAAAACAAACAAACAAATAAACATGTATGGCCTTAACATGACTGTTCCACTCATAAAAAACATTATTGACAGTTGCCCTAATATTTTAAATGCTGTATGGCTCACTATTAAATTGACTGGCTGCTTATTTTTCCTCATTTCTAATGTTAGAGAACAGAAGTAATTATAAAATGCAAATTGCTGGATGTGCACTGTCAAGCACGTAAAAACAACAAAAGAGATGCTTAGCACCACATTTTTCAACTTGACACTCAGAGCATCATGGTGTGAAAACAATCCTACCTTAAGAAAGTAAGTGCTGTTGATCTGTTTAAGAACCCTAGAGCAATGGAATCTAATGTATGGCTGTGTGTATAATGTAACACAAATACGGTTAATTTTCACAGATAAGCAGATCGTTTGACTAAATATAGCAAGCCTAGATAGTAGTATGTGAAGTATTGGACTTGTTAAATATCATTTTCATTCAGAGTGATATGTTATTACTACGTATCTCTTCCTTATCTGTTTACATTTAGATAATTTTTGCACGTTTGTCTTTCTTTGCACATTATACTTAATTAATTCAAATATATTATCTCAAAAAATGAAGTCCACAATAAATCCTATTTTATGAATAGATGTGTGATTATCCCTGTCTCTATGGCCCACATTGCTTATACGACTTCCTTTTGAGTTTCTTTAACAAGCTATGGTAGCCTAGGCAACCACTGAATAAGTACTGTTTTTCGCAACCACAACCACTGGTAACATAACAAGAGGGCTCTTTCAGTGTACTGGAAAAAAACAGCTATGATTTCCTCTGCCAAAGGGAGACACATAAATGAGTAAATGCAACAAAATTACAGTACCTTCCTATCGGGCGACACATTATATTCGTTAATTGCTAGCCTTTTAGTTCTGGGACACAAGTACCGTGCACTTTATGTTAGTGTAAAGTTTCCTTCCGAGCTTTAGTCAAGGTGTGGTCTTTCACTTATTTCTTGTATGTTCTTGTTACTCTTAGTCGCCATAGCGCCCTGGCTGATGTGCAATTCAGCTCCACATTTTATAACCCATTATACAAGTACTGAATCACTTACACCTTAAATTTAAAACTATGAAAGACATGTATGAAGCAAATAAATATACGTCACTGATGCCTTGCCTTTTATTTCTTTCAACAGAGTCATCTCTCATGACCACCTGGTTCTATGTGGTATAGCATTTAGTTATTGGCTGCACTCATGATCGGCGTGTTGAGAATGCGCTGAAAGAGCTAACAGTTGTTTTTCCAAATTGAGTTATCTGAAAGAATTTTTGTGGTCGGCTGATGTTGGTTGTTTTGTGGGACTGGAGAGATACATTCTTTGACTGCATGTTGAAAGGCTGAATTGATTTGGTAACAACAAATCAATTGAAGTTGTCTCAGAGTGGGATTGTTGCTCACAGGGCATACAGAGAGGAAGAGCGACAACTTTGAAGGTTAGCACACTGTCTAAAATGCATATTTATGTGAATGTAACCGGAGCAGGACTATTGTGGTTGTCTACTATGGCTATCAAAGATAGCAAAGTACAGCTGTCTTCAAGCTGGACTGTGGCATTTAATGACATGTAATGCATTATGGGACAGGAATAGCTTAGTTAAGGACCACATCAAAGTTGAGGACTAAATAGAGTTCAATCGTGTGACTCTTGTCATATATTTTGTTGCATTTAAAACTATGTTCCCCAACACACTTTGTGAATATCAGCATAATTATGTGAACAGGCAGGCTCCAAACCCAGAACAGTCAAACTCAATGTTATTCTCATCCAGTGATTCTATTTGTGTGCAGTTCAGAGCAAACAAGTGCTAGTGTGTGTCAAATATTGTACAGTCAAGTGCTCCAATCAAACGCATCTCCACATAAAAATAGGTGCATAACACGTGACAATCGTTGGGTGTAATTTCTATATCACACTAAGTGCAAGCATGACATTGTCTGAACAACAGTTAAAGTAATATGGTGCAATTTGAATGGAGAATCCTTCTGTAACAGAAAAAAAAGGCCAGACTGGAATAGTTGGGTACCATTAGGCTTGATTGGACTGTTAAATAATAATTAACCTTTGTTAAGAAAATAATAATTATTATTAGCATTCTTTGTCTGTATGGCGTTTTTGTGGAGTATGTTTATCTTTGGCCAAATCGACACTTTATTTTAATTTTAAAACACACACTCTGAGCACATTAATCAATGTTGACATACAAAAAGACCTTTGGAAGTGACAGTTAAAGAAGTTACCTGCATTTCTGATTGGCTTACTTTCAGTTCCAGTTCCTCCTTGTTTTATGTCCAATAGAAATACATACCTGGTCTCATTATCACTATTATTATTATTATTATTATTATTATTATTATTATTTGCAATGTATGTTGTAGTGTCCTGTTTTGTGTCATATGTAGTAATTGAATTTAGAGCAAACAGAATTATAGCAAATTAACACATTGATTACTTGTTTGATTACTTGATAACTTTAATTTATCTCAGAAGTTTAAAAGTACATGATTTGCAAGTGTATTCATTAATCGTCCTATATAAAATTATATTGTGCATCATCTTGTGTTGGAATAATAGTAAAAATATCTTTCAGGAAGTCCTTGGGAATTTATGTACACAACTTCAAAGTTAGAAATATTTGAACAATCAATCGAAGAATTTGAACAATTGAATTTGTAATAAGTGTATCCACATTTCATTCCATGACCTTGATAATAAATATTCCATTATATTTGTGGCGGCCACATTGATCCCACAATCTATCATCACAAACCAAAATCCAAAGAATGACTTTGTTACCTGGAGCCATCTATGGAGCACATGAATGCATCATTAATGTGGACCAATGACGCTAACATTGCCTGCACCAGCCTGAAGAAATAAGCAGTGGATGTGCACATAATATGAAAGTTGGCATTAGTACACCTGTGGTGTTTTAGGACACTGCAGCATTGCTCCAACAGGCAATAAAGCTACCAGTGGTAGCCTACATAATGTAACATGTAATGTACCCTAGGCAATAAGAACGTAAAGAGCACATTACATACACCTCAGGCACCATATAGCCTTAATGCCAGGAGTACAACACCTCTTACAATAATACAGAACACAAACTAAAGTATCCTGAGTAGCCTTATTGAAATGTATGCTTTGTGCTTCTTGTATGCGAACAGACGACACACGTCATCACGGCATCTTGCAAATGGCGACATCAGGTGAACTGTTTTATTGTCAGTGTGCTTTAAATTATTCTTTCACTGCTGATTTCACAAAAAAAAACAATTCCTCTTTCATTGCAAGTGCTATTGCAGCTTTGTTTTCATTTACGTACACCCATGATTTATGTCTGTCCATAGCCACTTCAAATCGCTTAACTTTTTTAATAATAACCTGTATAACTACAACACAATGTCAGGTTTGTGCTATTATTATCTTATCTAAGTCATAATAAATAATACATTCTGCCCTTAACGCTTTGAGCATTTTCATATTTAGCGCACATTGAAAGTATTTCTGTATTAGTATTTACTGCTGCATGTTGTGTTCTGAGTGCAGTCATTTATAAGAGAGAATAAAGTGGGTAGGGTCACACGGTGCTGCAGTGGAGAGCATTGTTGCCTCACAGCAAGAAGGTCACTGGAAGCATGTGTGTTTTCCAGTTTCCTCCCACATTTAACAGATTAGGTCAATTCTCTAAAATGACCAAAGGTGTGAATGTGAGGGTGAATGGTTGTTCGTCGTGTTGGCCCTGCCATGGGCTTGTGACCCCGAAACCTCATGTGGAGGATAAATCATTTAAATTAATTGGCAGGAAATTAGATAGTCAAAATCTTTGTTTTTGGTCAAATAAAAGTGTCAGTCAGTACTTCTAGTATCAAGTCGTGCACCTGTAGAAACTCCCATGGACTGCCACATTATTATAATCCAAAGTACTTGGGGAAAAAAACAAAAAATCAATTTTAAAATAATAAATAGGTTCAAATTTCATAAATGAATGCATCACTGACTCTGGTGCACGGTATACAACTTGTGAATATTATTATTATAAACAACATTATTGAGTGACTAAAATCATCACAAAACATTTTTATTAGGGTCCTTTTAAAAACATTTAAATATAATTGTGCATGTATATATATGTGTATATATATATACTCTATGTGTTCTCTTAGTTTTCATCACCATCCACTGTGATACATTTTTGGCATATTGCCACTTTCTTCAGTCCATAACCCTGGGGCCTCACCCTGTTATCTGTCAGCTATTACAATATATATATGATAATAAAAACTGTATAAGAGTGTTGTGCATGTGTTTATACAGTATGTATTTATTGCTGCTATCTAAATGGAGTGCTTACACTGTCATTTTCTATATACAGTATATTAGCTTTTTACCTAGCATGCTGCTACAGTAAATCTCTCTGGGGTTACTCCAGGGAAGCTTAGCCTACATGTTGCTGCATATAACACTGTACGTCTAGCATTTATCTTGCAGCAGATTGATAGATATAAAAATGTATTACTGCCATTTTTGTATGGTTACACTGTACAAAGCACCGTATATCCTTCATTGCACAAACCTGTGACTGAGAAATAATTACACATACATTGAAAATCGTACATAAACAGTCCAAACTATGCTATAAAAATACTTCATGGTACAAACCTATGTATTATAATCCAAGAGTGTACAGCTTCGCCGAGTCTAAAGCAGACCTCAAAAACTAAATAAACCATGTTTGGCAGCTAAATAATCTGCATCATGAAAGCTTCAGCCAGAGCTTTCATTGACTGTATATTTCT
The DNA here is from genome assembly GCF_963457635.1 of Microchirus variegatus. Taxonomy (NCBI): domain Eukaryota; kingdom Metazoa; phylum Chordata; class Actinopteri; order Pleuronectiformes; family Soleidae; genus Microchirus; species Microchirus variegatus. The sequence continues at coordinate 17,259,423 of NC_139802.1, forward strand.
TAACATTAACAGGATGCTGCTTTAGAAGAACGGGGATGAATTACTAACACTCAAGGTATAAATACCCAGATCAGGGGTCCTGCCCACTAACTCATTTATTTTTTCTATCATATTTTCTATATTTACAGTCACCCTTATGATGATGAAGGTCATTATATATTTAACCGCTCAGTGTTCCAGTGTTTGCTTGGAAGTTCCAGTCAAAAACTGCACTCATTAGAAAAGCTTCTGTTTATATGAGCTAAATGCCACATATTATGAATAGCAGGGATAGCTGGAGTATAGGGAGGATGACAGGTTGCATAGTGGAAATGGACAGCAGAGGTGGTGGAGGTGGTGGGCGTGTGAGTTAGTGGATGTGGCTGCCTAAAGTTGAGGGTCATGCAGCAGAGCAAACATTGGTAATAAAAGTGTCCATGGTCCAACTCTATATCACTACCAGTGCTCCAATCATGTTCCCTTTCCATCAGAAGTGTCAGAAAGAAAACCACAAATGAGTAGTTTTGGGAGGTTTAGATCATGTAAGATTACAACAGAAAAAAAAAAAAAAAATCTGGAGTTTCACTTGAGGTCATTTGAGATGGTGGTTATAGTCTAGCTTGGATCCATGGTGACAGCAGAATTCCTCACGTTTCTTATCTCGTTGTCGCCATTGGGCCTATGTGAATAAATGCAAAGAAACCAAACCTTATCTTGCTGCATAAGTTATATAAGTTATAGCACTGATATAATAATGTGAGATTTCACTAATTGGTAAACAGTTGAGCTCTTTTAAATTATTAGAGACTATACAAATGCCATATTTTTGTTTAATTTTCTTAACATTTATTTATTCGTCTTTGCCATGAGACTCTCTTTCATGGCAAAATGTGGTTATGGTAAGAAATTCTGCTATCATTTTACTTTAAAATAAAGCAGAGATGGATGTGTTTCTTACCTTTTCGAGTTGTGCGTTTTGTCTGGACTTGTAGATGAACTCTCCCACAGCCACGAACACGGAGAGGACAAGTCCGGCGGCGAGGACGATGAAGATCCCTCCGATGTTCTGCACCCCGAGGGCACTGGCCTCCTTACTTTCCTCTTCTGGACATCCATTTCCTCGCCACCATTTCTCCTTCATCATGTGCAGCTTTCCTTCCTCCTGAAGCTGCAGGATGGCAATGGTGATCTTATCTCTGTAGGGGGAGCCTGAAAGATCAACAGACCTGAGGTCAGTGTGCGCAACTACCACAGGGAAAGCATGTCTCTATCTTATCTGTGGGTGGAGATCACAGTTTAACACCTTTATTGGATATCCGCCTGAAATAGTAGAAATATGAATGTGAAGGAAATCTATATATATAATATTGATTACATATGTGTTATTGATAATTCTAATGATGAATTATTATAGTCGAATCAAATAAAGTACTCAATTCAATGTATCCTTCTGTGACAGAGTGAGTAATAGAGAGCAGCAGGAGAAAATGTAACTTGACAGATGACGGAGCAGTGCACAGTGGAAATTTTTGGGTCACGAAGATGAACAACTTCCCAATATCAGGGTTAGACTACACAAGCCTTTGGGAAATGTAATGATTTTGAAGTGCATTTGATTCAGTTGTTTTGATAACAAAGTTATCTTTACAGATGCCAAGCCAGTTTGACGGCCTGGAAGGTAATATTGGTCCGATTTTGACAGTCCTATTCCCCAGAGGATGGATTTCATACCTTTATTGATTGCATGACCTTTTACTGAAGTAAACAATACTTCAGTAAAAGTTTAATTTGTAATTGATTTATTCTTTGGTATAGTGGATGGCCAAACACCTTCAAAATGTCTGAATTTTAAATAAACCTTGTGTAATTATTACTTTGTTGTAACTTTTTGCTTTCAAGCACAACATGTTTCCCTGCGTTATTTGAGCTTTTATCTTGAACAGTGGTGTATGACATACAGTACATACAGTAAACAGTGTTCAGTGCACTGGAGACCGAGATGGGAGAACGAGGAAGGAATTCATGAATTGTTTCGCCATGGACAGGGATGGCAGAGACAACATGCTGTAGCCAGGTTAAAGGAGATCAACAATCCCATCCGTGTGCTATATTCTGAATATCTTCAGCAGGCATCTATACATCCTCTTACTTTGGAAATGCATTTTCTAGACAAATACAAATACATCATAAATACGCAGCAACGCTGTGTTGCCAAAAGGCTGTCTGACAGCATGATAAACCAACCATGTGTAACTAAATCAATCGATAAAAATAATAAAAATCACAGTCTCTCCCACCTTCCCCCACCCACAACAGCATGTTCTCTGAGCACTGTCTACTGCATGTAACACACCAGCTACACATCACAACACCCCTATTATAAAAAATTAAAAAAGAAATAAACAAGCCTGTTTTATCCAATATCTCTACCTCTGGAAAACACATTTGCAGTTACTTCTGAAGGATTCTTAGTGATATGTTCAAACAAATCCCTCAACTGTGTTTTATTGAGCATTCAATGAATGCAACTTTATTTTATTGTACATCATAAAATATTAATGCCATTATATATAGCATTATTATTTGATTTTTCCTCATGTGCCCAACAACACTAAACTAATAAAACTAATATAAATCAATGTATTATTATTTATCCCTATAATGTTCTCACTGTTTCCCTGGCTTAATAAGTTAGTGTCCCTAAAGCGACCTGAGAAAATAATCTCTTGTACCTATGCTAGAGGACCAGCCTCTCTTTTCAGTTTACAAAGCACCTCTAATCCTCCTCTTCTCCACTCAGATAAAGCTCTCAACACCCTCCCCTGCTCTGCTGATCAAATGCTAAGATCTGATAAAACCAGAAGGGTAGGGTTTGTTGCTTTTATTGTTGCTTTTAGGTCTTGTTTTTAGTGTAATCAGTGTTGAATTGTTGTCTATAATTGGTGAGCCCAAAAACAGTTTCCCACAATAAAGACTATTCTATTCTATTCAAATTAAAAAAGAGAGAAAAAATACTTATATACTAAAATTAACTCATGAAAACATTATCATATTTTTGTTATTAAAAACAAATCTGTGCAACACATTTATACTTGTAAACATAATTCTTAAAAAGTAAAATATACAAATCCCACAGCGATTAATCCATACATCAATCGCAGATCCAAATGTTAGGTTTGCCTTGATAGAATACATTATTGAGACATTTTTAAATGTTATGGTTGGGTAAGGTTCAACTTTCTCTTCGGCTCGACACACAAACAAGAGTGTAAAAGAAACTATTAACTATATTAACTATTCACTCATCTGTCATGCCCCAGCTCAGGAGGTCACAACAACCGTTAATAAAGATTACTATTAACAAAACCAATGTTATTATTAAACCAGATTAAATCCAACCAAACTGAACCAATTAAGTAACACGAAACTAACACTGCAGATGTTGGGAATAAGTTAATTTAGTGGTGAGCATGGCTGAAGCATGTAGTAATAAAGGTGTAGTAATAATTCATGGAACGCAGGCTAATCAACCAAACCAAGCAAAACATGATGTGTGTGTGTGTGAGAGAGAGAGAGATGTGAATGATCACAGCACTTGTTAAGTACACTCAGATCACTGGGCGTGAGCTGAGTTACTGCAGCCTCCTGGATGGCAACAGAGGGGCCATCACATCATCCTTTATGTCAGACATGGTATTTATTTTCACTGGAAATTGTAAAAGGAATGACTTGTGAGAAATATGGTTGGGGATGTTCAGTATTTCTGAAGAGTTATGGCAGCCATCGTTTTTCAGGGCTGAGGATTTGTAGCTGGAAAATAATCACTGCGATATCAGTTATATTTTTGTTGAATTCTGGTTATTATGTGGTCACTGGTTTGTTTTTGTTTTCATAATTTGGTTTTGTGTTTGATGGTTCCAATACAGAAATAAACATATAAAGTTACTATGATATTTGTATGTGAAGAAATGTGAAGAAAGAAAACATATGTCGGTAGATCAGTCTGCTATTAGTAGTGAGTATGCAGGACCACTTTATCTTCAATATAATACAGCTGGCCAGAGAGGTCCTATAAAAAAGTGACAATAATCAAGTGTGTTCCCTACTGGAGTGGTGCTTTGACCTGCAGCCCTCAGGTGCTGTGGCTGCAGTCACGAATACATGTTCACACTTTTTTAACATCACTTCTGTTCTTCATCTTTGCCAAAGGTCTTCTGGTATCTGACTCTTTATTTCAGAGCGAGCTGTGGAGCATGTTTCAAAAGCATCTATCACCATGGTGATGGTGAATGTGAATTGCACTCTGGTCCTTGTTATTCATTGTCATCTAGAGTAGGTACATTCCCTTCAGCTCCGGAGTGAAACAACAAGCGAGCATGTCAGATAAATCACTCACTGCAACAAGAAAAAAAAAAAGAAAAAAAGGCAGCCTTGAAACCGGGCCCACTCTGCCTGATCAAAACAAATGGGCAAAATTAAAATGATCACTGTGTCATACAGTCAAGACCTGTGCTGTTGCTGTGCCAGCCACGTACTTTGGCAAGAGTTGTAGTCCACACTTGCACGAGCATGAAATGGGTGAACAGTCCAGTGCCTCCTGACCAACTGACTGTTCCTCTGTGAAAATAGAGCAGCAGTGTTTCCTTTGTAAATGGAGATTTATATTAGAGTTGTAAAATATCCTGCACTATCAGATTATCCACCCTTTTCATATGGAAAGCCAGGTGGCATTGCAGGTCTGGCCTTAGCTGTGATGCTTCACAAAAATCAATCTTTCGACACAGAAGAGACATTTTAGAGGAAATTCAATGTAGATTTGTGCTCTGCTTAAAGATGATTCAGCTCTAATTTCAACAGTGACGTGTTGTTTGTCAAACATACAGGCATTAAGTCAATTTTATATTCCTTTGGTTGCAGCTCAGCCTTTGACAAAATGGAACATAATGTCTTGACTAGTGCTCTGAAAAACATCTGTGCACTGGTTCATCTCATATCTAACAGGTCCTTGTGTCTTGTATCTGGAAATGCCCCTCCTCTCTGTTGCATCGTAATACATTATTCTTGTATAGTTGTGGTGTATTTTTGTTAATTCTGTATTTTATAATTTATCATAATATTCTTCTCATATGTCTGACTATATTCATATAATTCAAATACATGTCAGATCTGAACTGAATATGATGCACAGTAGATGTATTAGAAGGTAAAGTGGATGGGAAGACCTTGGTGCGGTTGCCCACACACAAAAATGGACCAATGACATGATTTAAATTTGATTTTTATAACTGTATCAATCTTTTTGCAGCATTTGTCAGCAGCTATTTCAAGATCTTTGCCAAAGGTAAGATAGACTCCCTCAGGTCCGTTTCTGGAGAGCTAAAACACAGGCACAGGACAAAGAAAGGCAGATGTAGTGAAGAATCACTCTGGTTGGCAGATAGACAGGCAGACAGGTAAACAGAGAGTCCAAACAGAAAAACACTCAGACAAACACTAGGGAACACAAGCATGAGAAAACTGCAGGGGAAACAAACAAAGGCATGAGGTATGGGCCTGAGGAAGTGAAGAGCTGACAAATAAAACACTGTGTGGGGACTATATACACAAGTGATGGGATGAAAGGATAATTGAACACAGGTAACACACTCACAGTCACAGAGGTGGGACAATTAAAACATGTAAAACACAACAGGATCGTAATGTTAGAATGATTAAAATTGAAACAAGGAGATAATGGGCGTTGAAAAGGTCCTCTTGCCTGATTGCAATAAAGGGAATGATCACTGAGCAGTTTACCAGATTAACATTAACAATGTTGCGTCAAGCTTGGAAATGAAATGACTCAAATGGCATAATGGGGTCAATCAAACTTATTTAGTTCAGTTAAAATACAAACAGCAATTTCAGTTTAGAATACGCTTTCACTAAATATTTCCTTGTGTCACTAATTGGGCTCAAAGTGGAATCACGGCACTCATATTCAAATGTGTACTGAATGAAATGAAAACTGCATTTTCCACCATCAATCAGAGGATTGTGAAAAACAATCCAGTGCATAAATGTATGCCCACAAAAGAGGCAATTAATCCTTCAAATCTGGGACGAGCGTAGAGTGAAGTGACAGGCTATATTGAATCCGGAATGAGACACAAAGATGCAATCTTCAAGATCAAAGTAGAGTAATAGCCCGCCCACCCCTAATGCACTGTGTCTCTCAGAGAAGGAAAAAAATATGCATGTAAATGTGCTGCAATTCCTGACCCTCATCCCACAAAGAGCATTTTAAAACCATTACATTCGGGGGATTATAGTGTTTTTGAGCCATTTTTAAAATGGGTTTGTGTCTAATGTCCAATCATTCATTCACTTGCATCTGCATTCACGCAACAGAGGCCTCGACTGACATTCATGGTCATTAATTTTTCAATGGGGCATCATCACGTACTGCTTTGGTTGTGCTGTGTTAAAGGGCAATTCTGGTATTTTTCGACCTGTGCTCTATGTGCCTGAGTTGCGCTCTCTACACTGGCTTTTATCGATTCATTGATTTTAAACTTGTATCATTGGTTTTGGAGTAAATAAATAATAAATATGCTTCCACAACTGAATATTTTTAAATCACTTTTAAAGACCCACCTCTTCTCCTTGGCCTTGAGGATAAAAAGAACCCGGACACTTCTATGTAGTTTTTTACCATTTTACTGTCACTATTTTATTGTTTTATTTCTATTTTTATTGATTTTATGTTTTATACCTTTTATGCTGTGTCTCAATCTGTAAATCACTTTGGTCAACCTTGACTTGACTATGTTTATAAATGTGGGTGTGTATGTGAATAGTACATTGACTCATTGGTCTACGCAGGATCACGTGAGACCTGAGAGGTGTTGCATGAAGAAGCTGCTAACGTGAGTGAGAGTTGGAGAGAGGAATGAGTACTTTGAGTGACACTGCTGATCCAGTGATGTTGCAAGACTCTTACAAGTGGATGAGATTGTTTATTTATGACTTTGTTAAAAGTAACATTACATATTTTGGGTATGAGAATTTACACAGGCACAAAAAAACATCATGAATGCAAGCAGCATATGTTGACAACTGCATTGGAAGAATCAATTGATTGCAAGAGACAACATTAGATAAAGAAAAACTGATCTTGTGGCTCTAGTGTTTGACGCCCGAAGCAATCACATGAAGCGCTTACGCTAGGGACCGGCCCTGAATGCTGCATCTGCCTTATTCTGTTTGAGCGCTTTCTCAATCTATTACATACACATACACACACATACGCACGCACGCACGTACGCACTCACGCACGCACGCACACACACACACACACACACGTCAGAGTGAGCTTGAGAAGCGGGGAAAGTGGCAGGGGATTGGCGAGTTAGGGTGAAGTGAGTCACTGTGAGTCACAGCACTGGAGATTTACTAATGCATTCAGGACTCTTCCTGTTTATGAGGTGAAGGTAACAGTGACGAGCGGAAAGGACAGCAGCCTGCTGACACTGACACTTCCCCCTTTACCCCGCTTGATGAATGCCACTTCATGAGGGTAAATGAAGATTGATAGTCATCTGGGAGGGGAGCACAACGAGAGGGAGGGTAATGTAGAGCCATGTGAGATTACGGCCAAGGCAGAGGAGGAGACAGTGGTGGCACACTACAAAAAGAAAATGAATGAATAATAAATAAATGAATGAAACCCCTTTAAAAATAATTAAAAAAAACATAATATTTACAAAATAAATACAATTTTTTTTTTCCAAAAACTGATTTTCACATGTAGGGACTGTGGAGGGCAGACAATCCCCCTGTCTGGTCCCCAGCTGACAGATGCAAGAGATTTAAATTGCTGTGTTGAAGGGGGAAAAACATTCTCAACTGTTTTGTTTTTGTTCAGTTATAATTACAGATTATTTAATGATACGGTGCTTTCCCTCTCCTTATCATACTGTAGTGTGGAGTTAAAAACAAGATGTTTTCCTCTACATATTCATGATGTGTTTTTCAGATCTAATGGAAACTTTTTAAAACTACAAACATTCTCAAACCTCTGCCAATTCAATGAATGTATATCCACAGTCTGAACTAAATGTGCTTCCTATTTTATAGGGTTTTTCTTAGAGTCATCGCCCACTCATCTACAAATTTTCATAAAAATCTGTTCAATCAGACAGGCAGATGGTACGAAGAACCTAAACTACTTGGCAGAAGTAAATGTGATACATATCCCAATGGATATTTAGACCATGGAATTTTGAAATGGAATTGATTTAATTGATTTAATGTACAGACATCATCATATGGGGACCATGGAAAGTAGACAGTGCAATAAGTGATAAACAGCAGTACAAGTGAATTTAGTTAACACAAATCAAGTTTAAACTTCAAATTATTCAAGTATGTTATGGCTGAGCTGTGAAAGCGAGCATTCAAATACTCAAACACTCGGTAGGTTTGGTTACTTTTCGTATTCCAGAGTTTTTTCAATATGCTCAATATGCTGAATTGAGGGATTACATACACCCATTAGTGTTATTATCATATGCATATACACTTTGCAGTGTAAGGGCACTAAAGTTGCACTTCTACTGCCTAATTGGCATCAGCTGCTTCATAATCACTGTGTGGACATAATGTGCAATCATATTAATGGAGATTTACAGCACTATCGCTGTCACTCTGCTGATACACTCATGCCAACTCTGTGTCGTGCTTCTGAACGTCTTCTGATGTAGTATGTTTTTCATTGATTTTACGAACATTTGTAAACACATGTTTGTGATGAGGCGGAGTGTAAAACATGATGTGAAAAGTATGAATTTAAGGAATGCCTCTTTCTCTGTCTCTCTTTTAATCACATAACTGTCCAACGGGTCGCTTCACAGGATTCAAACTTGGCAGATGAGCTACTACGGGCAACAGTATGCACAGTGCATACTTTGACGTTGTTTGGATAATAAATGCCAGTTATAATTGTAAAAAAAATAGGTACACATTGAACAGGTACTTCTTCAGCATAGTGTGAATGCACCATAATAATAATGCACCTTAAGTAGCTTGTCTGGAGAATTGCAATAGCAAGCTCAGCAAAGAAGTCAAGAAGTTCACATTATTTTTGCTTTGAGAGCAATTGAGAGTAGGTGATTTGTAAATGTGAATGGAGCTGATATTGTTCTTGGATCACAGTACAGTACTGGGGCCAAGAACAGTGGAAGAATAATTACATTTGGAGCCTCGTTTTATCAGTTGAAATGACGAAGAAACTGCATTTCACTGACCCTCTTAACAGACTAATGCACACACGCACACACAGGCCCAATTGTGGGATAAATTGAGGTTCAGCATCTTGCTCAAACACTTCAAAATGTGAAAGCTTCCAATTAATGAACAGCCCACTGAGGCACATCTACAGGCATAGTATCATGTCCAGTGCCAATGCCAATGGGTTCTGTTTCTGCGATAACAATATTGCATATTATAAGAATTGGTTTGGGCATTCTCACAACTATATGACGCTTTCTTTAACTTACAAGAAGCAATTTTCAGCGACAAGCTGTTTAGCTATAGTTATAACAGTTGCCTACTCCTGATAAGATAACTGCAACTCTGAAGAATTTCTTCAGTGTTCTTCATCCAGGAGGAATTGACCCTATAAGATGAATTGTCTACAGAGGTCTCCTCCAATCCAAAACAAATGGACCAGTTTATGAATCCACTAAAACAGTGACTAAAGCAGTTTTGGAGATAGTGGTAATGTTTTCTCATGCTGTTTCTCAGATAACTTATGATCCAGATCTCCAGGAGGCAATTTTGTCAGAGGCTAGGATATCTGCAGAGGTCTCCCTCTCTCCAAAAGCAAAGGAGTGTATGAGTAAGTCTGTTATAAAACATAACTGACCTTAAAATAAAGCAGTTTAACAAAAAAAAATAACTGAATGTAAAAAAAAAAAATCTGTGTTTTTCTGGCTCTGTATTGGGGACAAAGGCCATCTCGGTGCTATAGTCGCTCGACTCAAGATTAATTAAGATCCACTGATGTTTGTTTTTATATAAATCGAAGCAGAAAAGTTATACGAAAACTTTGCTTATGGAGCAACCGTGGAACAGGGTGGGTTGTCTTCCAAATGCAATCACTGTTGTGTCCCTACAAGACAATTTAGGTGCCAGAAGATAGTGAATGGGTAAGAATAATGTTGATGTGTGATAAATTGTGTAGCATGTACACATGCTGTATGCATGTGTGTACAGCATATGAGTGAATGGCAAAACTGTAGTGTAAAGTGGTCATTAAGACTAGAACTATATAAATACAGACCACAAAATATAACTTACTAAATCTCCTGACACATATATAATCTTCCTTTACTCTTCTTAAGCCCTTAAAATGTTTAAGTGTTGTCTTATGGGAAGGCTGGATTTACCATGAGGTTTAAAATAAATACAACATTATACACAGCAATAACAAAACACCTGGGAGGTGTAATAATTTTGGCCATTACAGAGTCGAGGGAGCTGCCATGGGTGAGTGCTAAAACACCATCAGAGACCGGGTACTAATTCAATCCAACACCTACTTTCAGTTCAAGTCAGTGAAATATGCTAAATGTTCTGGCTGTATGGGGAAACAGGCTGCATATGGTAAAGGGTAATAAAAGGGTAGGATTAGCAATTTAAATACCTTGTCCTGACTGCGTGTGAATGGGCCACGAGGGAGTAATGATCCTAATATCCCTCCTCTTTTTTTGGTATGAACAAAAACTGTATGGTACACTCACTTCCCCTTTATTACCGTCACCCTCTCGAGCCTCCTTTCTTTCTTTCGGTGACACACACGCCATATCCACAGAACCACATGTGTAATATGAATAAAATATAAAGTCACAGGCAGCGGTGAAATACTATATGCGATGCTTCATGCTATAGTCAAGTACACAGTCAACTCTGGAAAAGGCCTGGCCACACAAATCCACAGATGTACACATGCGCACGTACTCACGCTCACGCGCACTTTCAAAATGAGCTCATCAGTCAGGAAATGCAATCATACAAAAAAAAGAAATACAGCCTATCTCCACTGTTTTGTACACACAGCCACAGTCACTCAAATTACCTTCTGTGGCTGATCAGCAGAGCATGCACAAACAGCAGCCAGCGACTTTGCCAACACTCCCAGTGTCCCAGATGACATTTCCCTGATTGGTCAGGACAATACAGCCACTGGTTATAATCTGTCCTCCACAGAGGTAGATGAGGTTTCTCACAGAAAATAGATAATTTCTGTAAATATCAAAATGTCTTGATAGTGTTCATGTGATCGGTGACTGGGAGTTAACAGTGGTAACGAATCGGGCAAGATTTGTTGGGTGTATTTGGATGTTATTTTTCATCATTTAATGATTTGGTAAAGCCATAAAACATTGAGTCTCAGTTTTAGACATTCAACTGTAACACTGTATAAAAAGATTCTGCTGGCAAATAATTAGCCTCTGGGGCAAAGGCCAATGTTTTTTTCTGGGCAGTGAACCCTCTGGTTTCTGATTCTAAACGGTCTATGTGGGAAAACACATTGACCAAAAATGCATTGACAGTCTTGCTTTTATTCTATTTTCTCCACCCAACAAATATGGTCATAATCTTCTCTAAATCATGGTTTCATGTCTATTGTTATTTATTAGGCTGTAAACGGTGTACAGGGAATGGAAAATGAGAGTCTTGGGTCACATATCTGCTGTCTACACCAGAAGCCCCAAAGTATTGGCTCTAGCCTCCAATTTGTCGCCACATGATATAGCCACTGTTTTCTTAGTTTGATAATACTGTAACTCAACTTAATTCAATGATGTTTAACTCAACAACAATTACACTGCAATAAGGTTATTGATCCAACTTAAGGTCCAAGTTCTGGGAGAATGTTTCTGTACACTTTAAAAAGACATTGCTTTGACATAACCAATGCTGTCCGACTATCATCATTATCCTGGCATCCAGTGAGACACCAGCTTGTTCTTAAGCCATGTTTGCGCAAGGCCTGAACACTGTGGGAACTATTCCACACACATCTCTGTGTGCGAAATAATAAAACACAGAATAAGAGCAGTGGTTAGTAAGGTTACCCTGTTAAGTTGTGTGCTCTGCAGGTATTATTATGATTTGTTTTCAGCTCTCTGCCTTTGTAGGATTATGACAATCTGCTGCTGAGCAACTGTCTTCCCTGCTCATCCCACTATTTTTGTCAGACTGCTCTTCTGCCTGTTGGAGATAGCCCCAGGACTTTCCTGGCTGAGAGTTTCTGCACACATAGGTTACCCACGGGATGTGGTGCAGCATAAACACACCAAACACAGTTCACACAGCTTTTACTTTGCAACAACTGACTATTTATAGAAATGTGCATGATCTTCAATCATGGTTTATTGTGATATCATACTTTCAGAGCTTCATCTACGGTACTCTTTCTCTTTTTTTGGATTAACTTTTATAATATTGGTAATTTTACAAAGCCTCAAAATGCAAAAATGAAAAGACAAAATACTGTATATGACAGGCAACCCTGGAGTGCACATTTCAAAGAAGACAGCTTCTTCCTGGTGTTACATGCAACAACAACTCTTATTGCAACTCTTGAAACTGTATCCAGCTCTTTGTCATATTAAAAGTAAAGACTCAAAGCTTGTGGTTTACCGCTTGGTAAAGACTATCTGACTTCACAATGCTTTAGCTGGTACTTTGTGAATGTTTATGTTGGGTATGTAAGAGGTGTTACAGCTTTTCAGGAAACATGGCACACGATATTTGAGACATACATACCCATTGGTGTACCAACACCGTAGGCTCTGGAGTCGATAAGGCCTCCGACCTGTGTGAGGTTACAGTTGCGCTGTATGGCAAACTCGATCGTGGTGGACTCCATGAGGAATGCGTAGTCTGACGTGAGCACACGGTGAATACCTTCCTCAATGTTCTTCACCATAACCGAGTGCCTCCGGCTGCTCATGAACTCCCACATCTTATCGTACGTGGAGATCTTGGTTTTCTGTGAGGAGACATTGAACGGCACTATGATTAAGAAAACAAAAAAGGAAACCTTAACCTATTTGGGCATGAAACAATGTTTTTTCTGAAACATTTGGAAGTTTAGGATGAATTAGTTTTGTCTCTGTCGTAAAAATGCCATTGAAGCAAGATCTGGGTAAAACAGGTCTTTTAAAACAGAAGATGACTATGAACTAGATGACAGAGTACTTTCACAGAGACATGGGTACCTTTCCTCAGAGCCTGTGTTATGTCATAATAAGTAACTCCATAGGAAATACAATGTTGAAAGCATTGTTCTGCATACAGACTAACACAGTTCCTTAGTGCCATAAATCGAAGAGAAATTGCTCTCACAAGATAATTTTGAAATAAAAGCAAGGCTTATAGGGGATCAGTATAAACAAAGATAGTTGTGTATTTTCTATAACCATACCACCATGCAATCAGTTTTAATATCATAACAAGTTTAAACTAAAAAGTTTTCAGTTACAGCATTAAATAAAACACAAACAGAACGCTCGCCTAACTGATTAAATACCATCAATGACCACCTGTAACAAGGCCTGACAAAAAACAACAAACTACTTTTAAAAAGCTATCAGTAAAATCCATCTGCTCCAGAAGCTCCAGCTGCTGTGTATGATTTCTTTTTTGCCCAAGTCATTGTCGAATGTGAAAATAATTCCGCTTGAAGCAGACAGGACTGCTAAATAGCAGCGGTGGTGTGAATTTGTATGACTGCACGTCTCTGCTGTTATCACCTACAGTTAGGAGCAGGGCATCAGTGTTGTCAGTACTGGTGTGCTTCACTTTCTACACCTGTAATCACAGAGAATAATCCAAGAGTACACAAGTCTCCGGGGAAGCAGATTTGGAGGCATTTTTGAAGCCATTTGAAACCTAATTAAGTCACATCTTCAAGGTCCTGCCCGCCATTATTGTGTGTAATGACTTTTTGTGGCTGGTCGATATTTTAGATCAACTGGGTGATTTGTGGAGTGCCTATCAGAATCTTTTGGAGTCACCCTTGACAAATCAGGCGATTGAGCATGCAAGCCTCAGACTGCTGATAAGGCGAGAGCAGTGGCTGTGAATACATGGTGAGTCAGATAACCACCTATACTCCTGAGTCAGGTGGAGAACCGGGGTGGGCTTCCCGGAGCATCCACAAAGGGATCCAGCGCTGATTAAAACTGAACTGAATGTGAAAGAACTTGGGGAAATGCAACAGTTACACATGATGAAAAGTTGTATCCAGACACCCAGTATTGCTTTCTGTGCTTTGTGGCGGATGTGAGTTACTCTGATGCATTTCAATAACTCTGTAGCATAAAGTTTTCAGTGTTGAAACATGAGGACGTGCTGGACATTGTAATGATTTTATAATTTGGCGTATAAAAAATGTTGACCTTTCAAACTTAAAAAAAAAGATTGTGTTCCAGCAAAAATAAAAGTCTGAATAATATTTCAACCAGATGTTCACTGTAATGCAAATGTGGACCAATTTAAACGTTTTTTATATAAACACCTTCCGTTACAAAATATCACCATTCAGAGACTACACATCAAACAAACCAAAAAACAGTTTTGTGAGTAAAATAGTAGGAATGTCAAAGGGAATTAGGCTTGTAACCAGAGGGTCTATGGTACCCCTGAGCTAGGTACCTGACTCCTGTTGCTTCCAGGGTGCAGATAAGTGATTCCCAACCGCTCCTGCACCTGGTTTCTGTGCGTTCTCTATTTATGTGTAAAAATGATGAGAGGTCAAATTCATTATCTGGTGTGTGTGCAAATAAATAATAACAATAATTTTTAAACTGGAAAATGGTGATGAGGAAACAAGTTGTTTTTGTATATCGATATGATCAGTGCACTTAATCTGATTAATTTTCTTCATATTAACATAAGAATAAATTTAGCAGCTTTGGGATGCTGGCAGAGCAGGTTGGCTGTAAAGTGTAAGGATAATTCATTTGCAGCCACATGAATTGTCATTAGACACACTATAGGACTAACTATTTTTCAGATGTGCAGGACAATGCCATTGGTCACATTTGTATAGTATAGATAGTATAATATATAGATATAATAACATACTGTATAATATACAGTAATATACCAAATATGTGTTGTATTTGTGTTTGTTATTACGATATTAATATTATTAATATCATAGTATAATAGAAATACAACACATATATGTATTTCTACTTCCGGTGATGGGTTAAAATGAATGTACTGTGCTATAATTGAATGCAGGATTTATCATTGGCTTGTCAATAATTCATTTTGAATTTACAGATATTTTGGTGTAATGTTCTGTCAACTGTCTGCATGAAAGAGTCCATGGAGAGAGTAAGATTGTGATTTGAGGTCAATATATATATATATTTTAAATTCAAATGATTTACAACAAAAAGCAACAAAGACAGAGACGAGACTGTTTGTTTTTTATCAAGTACAAAATTATGTCTCGTCTAAAGTTGTTACTATTTATTTGTTTTCTGTCCTCATTTTCTTCTTTTGTTATATTTTTGTTTGAACCATTTGTTTCCCAGGCAAAACAAATCACTGCCACTTGCTTTTTTCCCCCTCATCTGATCCAATATTGTGCTTAATCTAAGTTTGTAAATGCTTGTTTCTTCCTGTCATTATTTTGTTCTTCTGTTGTGTTCCGTACCTTTGTTCCTAGTACTATTTTGTTTCCTGTAGGCCCTACTTGTATCAGTTCTTAGTGATAAGAGGGCATGTTTCTGTCATTTTCCAACCTCTCTGTGTTGTTCACTGCCACTGCATTTCCCCGCTGTCTTTCTTTTGTTAGTCGATTGCTACAATGAGGGGAAATAAAATTGGGCCTGAAAGCAATTTGACATAAAAAAAACACAGTGGTTACACTGGGCAAATTCAATTTGTACTGACTTAGTAATATACTCTGTCTGTGCATCGATCACCTTGTCACCTGCTCCTCAATCATCACCGAATACACAAACTTTGTTTGTCTATGACCTCTGTTCCATTTCAGCTTTATGGACAGTGCCACGCAGACATAAAACAAACTGTGGTGTCCATGATGCTGAAACTTCAACCATACAATATTCACATAAGATTGCTTTTCTTTCCTCCCATTATTACATTAATCCATTTACCGCTTTACCCTTCAAATGAGGGTCGCATGGGAGCTGACATAGCGTGAAGGGCAGGGAACACCCTGGACAGGTCGCTAATCCATCATAGGGCAAAAATATAGAGATAAAAAACCATTCACTCTCACACTCACACCCAAATATCCAATTGTCCTCTGCATGTTTTTGGACTATGGGAGGAAACCGGGGGACATGAGGAGAACATGTTAACTCCATGCAGAAAGGCCCTCATTTAGACTAGGCTATAGCCACTGTGCTGCCATGTGGGTTTTTAAGAATTAAATGTCATAAAAAAAACAAAACAAAACAAAATGAATCCAGTGGGTCAACAATGCAGCTGACCACACCCCATTTTATCATGCTCTGATGGGTGCATCTGCATTTGCTATTTAAATAACATGCATACTGAATGGGAAGTAAAAAGCCATTTATGATCCAAAGACGATGTGTTTGCTGAAAAAAAAGTCAAGGAAACCAGAAACCCTTAGGCCATGTTGGTTTGGATGATAATATTAGCATTCTAGCATCTACATTCTAGGTTTTAGGAGGTCTACCTTTCAGCAAATACTAAGTGATGATGCCACTCTTAAAGAGAGAGAGAGAGCACCACAGCCTCTGCCTAAATAAAGTTACCATTATTGACACAGTATCTGTTTAATTTATATGTCATTGCGTGTAGAAATCATTATGATAGGGTGTATCACACGTCCAATCTGTGCCACAATCTTTTTTTTTATGGTTGCCAAGAAGGAGACAACTTGCCCTGAAAAAGCGTGTGATCGGGCAATAAAGTCTTTAGTCTAAAAGTACACAAAATGGTTGCCAGAGAACATGAAGGCAAACTGTAAATGTAGTATACGAAGGCTGATGGACGGGGTTGGAGCAGCTAAGGTTAGGTTACGTTAGGGTCGACTGTTCAAAACAATGGAAGACAATGCAGTGTCCTATCAAGCGAGTGGGTGTGTTGCTACTGTAGATGTAAGAACTATCTCTGTCTATGTGGTTCTGAGTCCTTTTTATCTCAGTGAAACTGAATATGTAAACACTTTGTGGTTTGGCTTATGTGCATACAACATTTAGATTGTGTTCTGCTTTGCCAAAATGTTTTGTACAGTTTTCAAAGGGGCCTAATCAAAAGCATCCAGAAAGTGGAGTGGAGCGACACACACAGTTTCTGTCAGCACAAACAACAGTTTTGCATTTATGATGATTCCTCACCGAACACATTTTTTACGCACATTGTTTATGATAAACCACTGACACTAATCACAAGTAGCTATGCACGGCAAAACAATGTCACACTTTGTAGCTTTGTCAGCTCAGCTTGGAAGAGATGTTACTGTAAAAGAGGCAAATCAGATGCAAGAATGTAGAAAAGAACATTCTTTTGTCATTGTTTTCTTTGTTATGTAAGAAGAGAGCAAGTAGAAAAAATGGAACACTGATATGTGAAACAACTTAACAACCACAACAACGTATGTTACATGACTCCTGTACTGTATTCAACACCTCTCTGACCGATGGAATGTAATCTTAATTTAGTTCATTTACCTCTATGACACTTTCTTAACAAAACTAGGGAATGTATGTTATCAAGAGATTTTAGAAAAGGCGAGTGATTCCTTTCCCATTCCCGGTGGAGGAGTTTACCTTGATCATTTTTTTTTTTTTACTACCAGTAAAGTAAGACAAAACAACACATCCAAAGTGGGGAAACACAACAAACAACAAATGCATGCATGATGGAGGCCAGTGACAATGTTCTTGTGTTTACCCCTTAATTTATTCCAGTTTACTCTTCATTTTAACTGCAGCTGAACAATGGGCAGAATCTGAGTGAAAACTCAACACACATGTTGCCAACATAAAGCAAAGAGAGAAGATATTTGCATCCTTTCCCAGATGTTACTGTTCCATCACAGTCGATCAGAGTTTTTGATTTGTCTCACAGAACCCCTGGTTGAGTTCTCGTGGCCAAAGCATTGGTTCATGGGTAACCTCCACATCTTTTGTTTGAAAAAATGAACCATGATGTTCATGTTATATTTAAGGTCATCCGCCAAACTATAGTGACATATTTTCCCAGGTGGAACTTTGATGTAATAAAACTAAATGGTCCAAATTATATCAACAAATGGAATATAATATTGATATAGATACAGTCTGTGCATAGTGAAGTAGGCGATACACATTTGTATCTGTCTGATATCTAATCCAGTGATTTTTTTTTACCAGTATTGGACCGATACCGATATACTGGCTCATCCCTAGGCCAAAAGCAGTTAAAACCTTATTGGTGTGTAAATCAGTAACATCATTTGTTTTTTAGTTATATATCATTTAGTTATGTGAGGGTTAGTATATTGGGGAAAAGGTTGCCTGTTATCCACGTCATCTTTAACACTTCTCAACCTTGAGCTGGAGACACATACGAAACAAATCTGATGTACAGTCTCTCTCTCCCCTCCACTGTGTCAGACACATCATCTCAATAAGCTTCTTGAGTGTGGTTTAATCACCATAGTGGAGGTGTTCCTCCCATCTGTCTTATGGCTAATGTAAAGCAAGTCATGCTTGTATAGCCTGGGGATATGGAGCTCAGCGCGAAGGCCATGTAAAATCTACTGTATCTTCCTCTGACTCTGCAAGCCATCACCCCATTACACACACACACATGGACACACACTTGCACACACACACACACAGACACAAGGTGAAAAACCAGCACTGTCTTTAACAAGATGTGATTTTATTAGCTAACAAGCAAGACACAGCTGCTGTGTGTTTGCTTATTAAATTATTCAGTGTTATTGCAGCGACAGTCCATGGGGAACATCCCAGCTAGGAGAATGAGTGAGATGCATCAATGCTTCAGGGACCGTCCCGTGCCGACATTTACATAATTAGCCACCATTATACTTTTATTTTACAGCAGAAGTCAATAATTGCTGAAACAAAAGGTGTTTTGCCGCTCTCTTCCTGTCTTTAATAGTAATTGTGATGCGTGCACACATCATTCGTAAGGGTGCTCAACTGAATTGACTAACACTAATGATGAGTCTGATCAGAAATCTAAATTCATCATTGTAACAGTGGGTTTTTAAACACCTCAGACAGGATCTATGGACAGAATGTGTTTACTCAGTGGAAGACGAATGCTCTCTGAATATGTCTGATACATTAACACTCAAACAAGAGCAATAAACTTGGCTGCGTGTTAAACAGGGAGGAAACCAATGGATCTCACGGTAAAGGTGACAACATTGGGATTGGGTCTGATAAAGTGTTTATTAAAGTTGTTGTACTTAACTTATATTTCATCATGATAAACCACCTTAATTAGCCGTTCAATTTGGAGTTCTGCGGTACCTACAACGTTTTTAATACAAGAAAACAGTGAGCGACTACATGCTTCTTAGATACTTTATAACATATGTGTACAGCTACAGTGATTAATCTGCTTAAAGAATCCGTGTTGGACTAACAATAAATGCATCGACAGACAAGTGTGTGTCTCTCAGCTAACATCCAAGCCACTGTTTTTGTCCGGGTGGCTGTCGGGATCAAAGGACTCACAAATTCAAGCCAATTTTCAAGCAATTTGGACCTCACACATTTCCAGTGTCGGACCTGATTATGGACGTACGGAAGGATGAATGGAGAGCTGTGATACAGCGTAATATACTGATTCAGAGGAAGAGGGATGCTGCTGCTGCTACTGTTAGGTGACACCACACTCTTTTTCTTCCTTTTCTTTTTATTGTGTCTGGGCACAAGACTGTGAGCATCGCCCACAACGCTTCGGTAGCCATGACTGACAACTCCTTGCCCCGCCTCCCAATAACCTATGAACTTGCACCATAAACAATCGTAAACAATGATCGGTCGGGGTCATACAGTACTTGTTGTACATGTTGTCAGTCCCCTGAACAAGACAGGGCAAGAATCTGAGCCACTGTGATTGATAGTGTGGCGCTCAGAGACAATCAATATTTGTACTCGCAAAAGTCTACACCTCCTAGCCATGATACGATACATTATGTGACCTATTGTCCAAGAATATACACTCACATGTATTGTTCATATATATATCACATGCTATATGCTATGTTTCTGTGAAATTGTTGTTATAATAGAAATAAAAGAAACAACCAAGTGACTGGAAGGCAAATAATAACACTGTTAATTCTTAATTAACTACTTACAGACTTCTCTGCTCACAATGCTCTCAAATAGTAGTAACCAGTCTACAATTGTTGAGTGGCCTTAATGTGCAGACAACTGACAGGTGTGCTTCTACATGTATCATATCATGAGAATGTGGCCCACGATGCCAAACTAAATTGAACAGTCTGACCTGAGACTGCAAACTGTGGCTTCAGATGGGTCTCAGCATTGGTGCGATGATTAAAGGGATAGTTCGGAATTTTGAACATAAGACCTATTTTCCAACTCAGCCGGTGTGATGGAGACGTCTGGAGACGTTTTCAAGAAATTTAATTCTAGTTGCCGAGTTAGCTGATGCTATGGCTTTTTTTTTTTTTTTTTTTTTTTTTTTTTTGTTTTGTTTTGTTTTTGTTTTGTTTTTGTACGGCGACCTTGAGTGTCTTGAAAGGCGCCTTAAATATAATGCATTATTATTATTATTATTAGTGCAAGTCAATGATACAAGTAAGCATGGCGTTAAAAACACTCAAACCGACTCCACAGTGCACCCGAGGCAAATCAATTGTAACTTTTTGACTTGAATTGAATTGAATTGAATATCGATGTACATATCTGTGTTGATATAATAATATTTGAAACAAAACTAACGTCGCATCACATGAATTTGTGAGGGACTACTTTCTCAGCCCTATATTATCAGCGGCGGACTGATTCCGCTGCCGGAAGTATGACGCGCTGCTGCTGCTGCTGAGACATAAATCCTTCAAATTGTAAGGTTGGTTTTATTTCAAACATTCTATCAACACAGATATGTACATCGATAGTCTGCCGTTACAATCGATTTGCCTCGGGTGCACTGTGGAGTCGGTATGAGTGTTTTTAATGCCATGCTAACTTGTATCATTGACTTGCGCTAGCCATAGCATCAGCGAACTCGGCAACTAGAAGAACTGAATGAAATTTCTTGAAAACGTCTCCAGACATCTCCATCACATCGGCTGAGTTGGAAAATAGGTCTTATGTTCAAAATTCCGAACTATCACTTTAAATCTAACATGTGCTGCTTCTCTCGCCAACTGTTTTCATTCATTTTTATTTGTGTGGTGGCATGACAAAGAAGCTTGTGCTAACACCACCACAGCAGTTCTGTAATGAACTGGTGGGGACATGTTTCAGTGTGAAGATGAAACAAACAAGTATATTAATCACCAGTGTGTCACGGTGTGTGAACCACACCTGCAAAAGCATTTGTACGTAATGTAAAGATGGATGAGAACGAGGTAAATCTTAAACCTGGCTGTCTTGTTTTGTATAAAAAGGTATTGAAAAGAAAGGATAAATCAAATTCAGAACAGTAAAGTCTTCTAACACAGAAAACAGCCGACAGAAAAACTTTGGAACAACTTATTGTATTGAATCATAATGTGAAGGAAGGCTATGACGCCTGCACAAGATGTATAATATAACTGAACTAATTCAGAAATACTGCTTCAATTAATAATAAACACAATAAATTAGGTTTTGAAACTACATCTTCTGAATACATATTGTATTTGGTTTAATAATCTGTTCAAATTTACCTTAAAGAAGTTCATGGTAGCTCCATCCTCTATCACCCCATATTCTATCTTCGTCTGCTTGGCCAGGTCGTCGGCAGAGTCGATGGGCGACTCCATCCTCTCTACAGTGAGGAAGGCTGCCAGGTTTGCCGTGTAGGAGGATATAATGATGAGCGTGAAAAACCACCAGATTCCTCCTACAATTCTGGTGGAGAGGGCTTTCGGCATGAGCTCAGATCCTGAACGAGAGGAGCAGAGGGTGATGGTGAGATCTGATAGGACACTAGATTGGAGAGGGGACGGCACCCAGGCCAGGCCAAGCCAGGCTAGATGTCCTGGATGACACACTCAGACTTAAACACACAAGAGTGGACAGAGTAGGCAGGCTCATGGTTGACCCTGGTGACTGGTAAAAGAATCTCTCCTGTGTACACTGTACATCATCGTCCATGTCACGTTATTTGTCAGTGTTGTTTCTCCTAAGAAGATGGCTTTACTCACAGCATCAGTTGTTAACTTACAATTACATTTTCATGCTGAATACTCAGTTGATGTTATATAAAAAAGCTGTAAGTAGAGTTCCTTAAATATCTGTTTTTAGCCATTAGCTGAATCTGTTCTACCTGGCAACCTTGAATTTTTGGGGAGAAGGAGGGGACAATGCTCTCCAATATTTTAAATTTGGTTGTATCCACGGAATTTTTCAAAAATGTTGTACTAGACTCTCTACACTACTCAGCCATTTAAGCTGATGCATTGGGTGATATTTCACAAACACTGGTTGTCTTTTGGCAGTTTTGATTGATTCCCAGGCTTCAGGGGGTAAGGCTTTGTGACAACATGGGGAAATGGTTTTCGACTAGATATATTGATGCATGACACTGGCAAAGTTACAGGCAACCCGTGGCCAAGAGGTAAGGAAGTGGATGTAACAATTCCCCATTGCTCCCAAGGTGCAGATAAGTGCTGCCCACTTCTCCTGCACCCAGCTTGTGTGTGTTCACTACTGGTGTGTAATGAAAGTGTAGATATATGCAAAGAGAGACTTTGCATAGACAGTATATAATAATCTACTTCTGTTTAACAACCTAAAATAAAGACACCGATCTTAAGTAGAGGTTGTGAATACAAGGGAGAGGTACAGACTGGAGTAGACCAGGGATAATCAAAATGAGTAAGCAACATTAACTGAACAAATCATACGCAACATGATTTCAGCCAAATCCTATTGGTATTCAGCTGCAGACATGATGGAGCCATGTGTATTGGTGGAATGAAAGTGTGGGTTGTTGTCCGGGTGAAGGAGGGTGGGCCTGGATTATAACAGACCATTCTACTCAAGCGGCTTAAGCAATTGAGAGCTGGGATTTTGTACCTTGACTCAGAAGAAAAGCTGGCAAAGAGTCAGAGCGCTAGGAGGGTTAAGAACTCTGCACTTCACTCCCTTTGTGAGACTCAATCAGCACTCTCACATTTAATCAAACTTTCCTTCTTCTTTCTCAGTTCACCAAGTGATGTCGAGAAAGCTGAAACAAGATGGGGGGAGGGATACATCAGGTATCCTACATTCTCCTTTTGAGTCATGAAAAACAGATTAATACAGTAAAGCCTGTAACTTTATGTTACTGGCATTGAGAGTGGTCAATTTGATTCATAAAAAGGTGAATGTATTTACAGGTAAAGATAACAGGGCAATTGCATTACTCAAAATATATGTTTTTCAAAGGAGTTTGAAAGTGCCAAACGTTGTGCAAATAGTGGAAGAACAGGGACAAACTCTGTCACAATAGAGTTAACCTATTAACTATTGTATGTCATAAGAGTACAACAACGGTCCAATAATAAAGTTTGTGATAGCTGCATTGTGGCATATCCTATTACACTACTATTACTTTATACATGTCAAATACTAAGTAATACTATCTTATACATGTCTGATCCAGTGACGTCCAATGACCACACCTGTCATTACAGCTTGGTCAAGTTTTTAAAATTTAAAAAGCGTGAAGCAGAATGCTAATTTCTGTACCATGTGCTTTATATCTGTGTAAAACCCCTGGGACCAAATGCATAAAATAGAGTGTCTGTATAATTCATGGCAACACTGTATGCTCAAAGAAAAATATCTCCATACTCATCAGATTGTGCCTGTGCCGCATTCTCAGATAGACAGACATTGATGTTGAAATGGCTTTAAACATCCATTTACATATTGGCACTTTTGCCATCTCCACTTCTCATTAGATCCGTCAGTGAGAGAATTGTCAAAAAAGGAAGTGCAATTTTGGGGATTTTGTTGCAATGAGGGTCTCCAACAGTACCAGAACAGCTGTCATATCGGTCATACTGACAGTCCTAACTGTTGAGCACAATGTGGATTTTCATAGCATTTCCACATAGCTGTAAACCATCAATGCTGTGAAAGGTTTACCATCACTGGTAAATGTCTGATCACAGGTGATTTATTTTCCATAATTTGCAGGAAAGTTACAGTAATTCAATTATTCGTGTATGATTGATAATAACTTAACTTAGTCTCTGCCAAACTTCTCATAATACTTCTCCTTTACACTTCACAAACTCTGTAATAACGTCCTTTGTCTCAAAAATCAGACATCATGTACGCCTCTGTGAGAATGTCAGGGTAATCACCACTGTTGTGCCAAAAATAATCATCCACTAGAAACTGATTGCTGTTCAATTTGAATCATGTTAATTACAGTCTAGCTTCCAAATATAAACAAGCATGTGGCGATATAACACATAGGCTTCTACTCATATAAACACACCAGAAACAATAGCATTCCTCGTAACCACGTACGCTAGATGCTGTGTCTGATTATGTTCTAAACTGCATTCACTTTAAACAATTCACTTACAAGAAACATTAAAGTTTAACAAAGATAACATTTACCATTCCCAGGGAACATAAAGTTGAGTTGTAACAGTTTGATCCAGATAAAAGCAGCCGTAGACAAAAATAACTGAGGAAATCATTAGAAAATATGACTTTAAGAGGCTACACATTTTACCAGCAATGGGTTTCTGGCAGATGATTATTTTTGTTAGGCACAACACCTGTCAACACTGTTTAGGCGTCAAGTTTTGGCTTTTTTATGCAACCTATGAATCCATATAAATTGTAGATTAGATTCTCAGTATTGTTGAATTCCACTACCATTATTACCCTATCATTAACCGGCATGCATTGCTTGATATTTATGTCTCTGATCATGTGTTTATTATTTATTTTTAGTGTTGGCTCGTTCAGCCTTTAAAACTGTTTTTGTTCAGCATGGAGCTGTTTATTTTTTCTCTGCTCAGATATCCATTGCAAGTCTGAGGTGACCCAAGATGAATTTAAGCATTTGGCAGAGCTCTAATTTCAAATGAAGGTCTTGTGTGATTGAAACATCCCTTGATATCAGAGGACACTCAAATTGCCAAGCAAAGTCTTCTACAAGGAACATAACAATGGCATTCAATGTCTATGGTGTCACTTAAATCAAAAGTTACTAATTTTTATTTCTAAAATCATTGTTTAAACTCTCATTAGCCCCTAGTGGCAGCAACAAAGTCACACAGGATAACTACTAGCCACCTACTTTGTCCATTCATCAAATCACACCCAAAAAACAACAAAATTAAGTGAACAGGAATGAATACAAACACATTCATTTGTGCTCTTAGAAGTGGAGTCTGCTTGTACTGTGTCAGTCCCATGGCAAGCTACTAAATGCAGGATGGTTCAAACGTTTTACCAGTGTCTTTGGGCTTCTTATCCTGTTTCACCGCAGACACCAGAACAGGAAAGACAAGCAACCCACATAGAGAACGGAGTCCAACCCAAACAGAGCCTGGTTGGGGCTGACTGTCATGTACCCAAGGTAACGTCATGACCAAACAGCATGTCACACAGTTTTCTGGGGGGCGGTGCTAGCCACCAGGCAGGGGAGCCTCTCTACAGTGTAGACCAGCATGGTGCCATGCAGACACTGTGTGTTCCTAGAGTATTATCCCTGCACAACCCTTTGGCCCTCAGCCACATCTTCTCAACTCTTTGGGTTTGCTTTTTTTCTAAACAGTCCTACATTATTATACATTATGCAACTGCTAACTAAAGACATTCACATAAGTCTTCAGATCCCTATTAGTTAAACACATTTTATGTTCAATTCGTTTGGGTGATTTTTTTGGTGTGAGGTCACTGTCACTAACCCGCCAGGCATCATATATTTTCATATATTTTCAGACATAATTTAAATCATACCTGTATCTCTAGAACAGGGTCTCTCACTCCTGGTCCTGCGGAGCCAGTGTCCTGCATGTTTCAGTTTCCCTTCTCAAACACACTCGATTCAAATGGTCAGCTCGTCAGTAAGCTCTGCTGAAGCCTGGTAACAAGCCGTTCATTTGAATCAGGTGTGTTGGAGCAGGGAAACGCCCAGGACCAGGAGTGAGAAACCCTGCTCTAGAGTCCAATAAATAAAACTATGCTAAGTAGCTACTTGGAGCATATTAGTAAGCATGCATTGGAAGTAAGTGATAGCATGTTGGCATGCCAACAAGAGAAGTTATCAGCCACAGGAAGACTAAGATACTGTATGTACTGTATCAGTGTTTCCCAACCCTGGTGGTCAGGGAACACTGCCCTGCATGTTTTAGATGTTGCCCTGCTCCAACACACCTGATTCAAACGGTCAGCTCTTCATCAAGCTCTGCAGAAGCCTGATAAATTAGCCATTCATTTTAATCAGGTGTGTTGGCGAAGGGCAGTGTTCCCACGAGGAGCAGGGTTAGGAAACTGCTCGGGAAACTATGTGGATGAAAGGGTCACTTCAACCTGCGAAACGTCTTTTTGTTTCGGTCTAAAGATGATAACTAGTTGAGAAGATATGGCATTAGTTTGGCAGAGGGAAATGAAACCAAACAGGCAGGGCAGGCAGCTAAAATCCCATTCTCATTCAATCTCAACCATCTGATTCCTCTCAGGTATTCTGGGGGGTGGGGGGGTGGTGGCACACTTACCTGTTCAAATGGCTGTAAAAAGATGGGGGAAAGGTGTGTGAAGAGGGGGGGAAGGAATACAGAGAAACATGCACAATCACCATTCACTGATCATCACATCTCTCAAATCCCACTCATTCCATCCTGCTGGACACTATTAGTCTAGCTACATGCACAGAGGCCCCCATGCATGGTCACGGGCCAGGTCAAAGAGCAAGGTTGACCCCCAGCAAAATCGTGGGACTTGTGCTAGAAAAAAGGGGGCAGGCAGAGGCGTCTACCTTGCTGCATGAGAGCTCCAACTCCGAACCAGAAACTATTTAGCAGGGTGAAATTGTTTTCCACTACATCCGAGTCAGGGTTGCAAGGGTGGGGGTTATACCACTCGTAGGGACTAAACCTGTGACAGTTAACAGAGAACACACACACACACACACATATGTAATTTTACTGCAGTTGAACAAAGTCGGAGCATTTAAATAGATGAGACCGTTCTACCTGGGGAGACAAGGGAGAGAAAACACAGTTTAGTAGTTAGTCATACCCAGTGATACAGTACGAGAGACTCTGGAAAGCACAAGTGAGAGCACAATAATCACAATAACACTGATTTCCCTTTGTGTACTTGCAGATTACTGTGTTGTTAATTCCATTAGTCAATTAGGAGTTTATTACTTGAATTACTATGAGATGATTATGATTTTTAGTGAATGCCCTGTTAAGTCAAAATAAAGACTTGAGGACGACTACTCATGGGCTCTTCAATTTGCATAACATACAATAAGAGGGGAGTGGGCTCAAGTTAATCATCTCTCATATTCCAAAAGTGGCTCTTCATGTGGGCGTGCTCATATCAAAGGCAGCTCCCTCAGTAATTTCATCTATGGGCTATGAAAATAACTCCATTGTCAGATGAGAAAAGAAACTAATAATCCCTGTAATCTCTGAAAAGCATTAATATTCAGCAGATCATTCTTGTCATGCCCACGCCAGCCCTTGCACTCCCTCACACTCCATGCACTTCTCATGCAGAGAGATTTTCCATTTATTCATGTTAAATAAAAGTGACATTACATTAGTAAAGGTTGATTGGTCTACAATTAAGCATCCTGACCTGATTTGGTTTGTGCTGGGGGAACCAGGGACATATCTTGACTCAAGCTGTTTAACAGACACCACAGTTTGACTAATCAAATTGCAATGCATAATGTAGACTTGTCTCAGTGTGGGCCTTTTTACTGTGCTGGAAGTCAAGAATGATCACCTCAAGTGGATGGGACATCTGCATGGAGGATCATACCAATGAAGCTGCTGCACTGCTGCGTTTTTGATCCATTGTCCTCTGAGTAAAATACAGTAGTTCCATGTTGCATACTGTAAGACATGACTCTACATGAAGATGTATGTCTGTATTGATAATATGACAGCACCATAACTGCCCCTTGTCATTGACTAATGGGCTTCACCATGGTAATGTGGTTAGTGGTGTCTCTTTTTCTATCCCCACAACACTCTAGGAGGATATTGTGCAGCGCAAGTGCGGGACCTCTGAATGTGTCCTGACGACTGCTTCAACAGAATCCTTGGCCTTAAGTCAATCCATCTGCTCACTCAATGTGCCCAACATTTGCTTTCTTGTCAATTCGCAGCTCCAAATTGAGTTCAACTGAACTGCTGCCTCACAGCACCACGCTCAACTGTCTTTGCACAGAGATCTGAATGATTTGACTGATTGCTATATAGTATTTTGGTTCATTCTACCCTAAATATAATATCTATTCACGGTTAAGGTAAACAGCACCACCAGCAACAAATAATCTGTGCAGCACAATATTTCCATTATTTGCATTTTAAATAGGATACTCCCAGGTTAAATTGTTCTCAAATTGTTATTTCGCGACAATTTGTAAAAGTTTGAATACTTTTATGTTATAGGTAATATATATATATATTAATGTGTGATTTCCAGCTTAATATATTGCCAATTAATATTCCTCAGAATTTAGTTTTAAGCACTGTATGAGAATGCTGATTCTTAATCCTGTTAAATGTTGTTTCATAATTTCCTTTTAGTTTTAAAATGAAAAGAAACATTATTTTTTGCAGTGCTTGCTCCACTGTATCCATCTGTAAAAGTCAACCACTCACCATGAACAAGCATGAGGACAGTTATCAAAGCAGTGCTGGATCATGGGAGAGGCTGCTTGGACTGATGCTGCTGCTGCTGGTTGGCTCAGGGAATGCTAAACCAGCAGCTTAACCTGTCTCTTATAGTAGCTGTGTGCCTGGTCTGTTTTCTGTCAGTTTGATCCAATTACACTGCCCTTACATTATCTCGGGTCATCTGTGCTCCAGGCAGAAACTTAGAGCAAGGTCAGTGCAGAGATAAGTATATGGGGTGAAAAAAAGGCAAGGATTTCAGCAGCAGTGCAGAAACAATGTGAGTTCTTTTCTAATCTTTTTACAAGGGCAGGGTCATCCTGCACACATTTCAGTGACAACACACAGGATAACACCAATGTCAAAACGGATGAACAGAGAGGGTCAGAATGGTTCCTTTGCATCCGCTTGTCACAGGATTTTAGGTCACAAATTATGGATGGCATTTTGTGGTTGTTGTAATATTTCTTTTTGTAGCATTGCTGGCTGTTCACTTGAAACAACAATGCAGGGAGGTGGATACAGACTCTGAGGTCTCTGTGTTTGTTTCCAGTGCGTCATGGTTTCAATTATTGCTGTTCGTGAATCAGAATAAATGCCAGGCATAATGAACCTTCTCTTTAAAGTTATCAGGTAACATTATGCATCACAAAGCTGGAACCCGAACTTGGATTACTTTTAGTTTCACTTGTCTCTGGGTTACATTTCTGCACCTTTACTTTGCTGCCTATAGTGTTTATATTACTATATAATAATTATTTATTTTGTCTGCAGTATGTTCGACACAAAAACAAACCCTTCCTTCACATGTCTTCATTAAGAGAATGTGGTCATTGTGATCTATGCAGTCTTCTTGGTCTGGCTGATGCACAAAAGATGTTCTATGGCGTTATTGCTGTCACCTAGCAACACAACTGCAACTGGATGTCATACAGATCACTAACATACATACTATAACATAATTATTCAGAAGTTCTTCAGATATTTTGTAGTTTTTGGCCACCATTTTCAAAACGAATGATTGGTGCACTTTGGCCACTGAGATAGGTAAAGTCCACCCTCTGTATCTTCATTCGCTCGGGAGAGGAGTGGAGGCATTTGCTGCTTCCAAATGGGTGAGTTGAGTGGTGGTGCCGTGATGCAGTCAACCTTTAAATGCAGCCTCCAATTAAGGAAGTGGCCCTAGAACTGAGACACAGCTACAGTGTGGAAAACCCGCTATGCACAATTTTAAATATTTAATGTATCTTTTTATTCATCTCACGTTTAAGAAAATTTACAAAATGTATATTTACTTAAGAGCCAATACCTAATTTGTGTTCATGTGTACAGATCCAGTGCATTCCACTACAAGGCTCGGGATTGGAAACTTTAATCCACATGATGAGGGACCTGCCTTTACTATGAGCACACACAAAGGAGTTTTCCTTCAACACTAAGGAAAGTCAAATTTAATTTGATGCAATGAGCAATGCAGTCAACAGTTTTATTATTATTGTGATGTGTAAGGAATGAAAGGGAATAGTCTGGGACCATTTAAAGTCTTCCTCTGATTCTCACATGTCAAAAGAAAATTCACTTCATGTGTATAATGTGGGGCATCAGTAATCAGGTGATGATGCAAAGGCCTCGGCAGACGCAAAGTAATGCATTGCAGTGTGTTTTCCAACAATTTCATCACCTGTGCCAAAGGTAGGGGCAGTACTGAGGTTTGTCATAAGAAGAAAGATAAAGGTAATGAAGAGCTGGCAACATTAGCAGTTACAATATTACATGCGAGTGAAAATTGCCTACATCATGGCTCTGACTGTAGTGTTACGTTTGTCACTGCTTGGATTAGTCGCCGTCAGTTTCTCATTCATGCAAACAGTCAGTCACACAGTACAGCACAAACACAAGCATACAGAGATAACATGTGTAATGTGTATGCACACAAACACATACACACAGATTTATGTACATATATACATAAACATACATATATACAAATATGTTTTTATTATAAATGCACGGTACAACTAAACTTTTTAGGTGTTGTCTCTAAGAATTGGATCTAAATAGTGTGCTCTGACAACCTCAAGTGATATGAGTTTGACTTTGTATTGTAGAAATGACACATGTGAACAGATAGTGAGAGAACTGCACCTCTCCACCGAAAAAAGGATTCATTGTAGAAGTTCACTGAATGAATTATGACCTTCATCAGGATCAAAGCCACACGTAGTGTGCCGTTTTTCCAGTGCCAGTGAATTTGGAATCAGCCAGGTCAGGTCTTAGATGAATGTGTCAACATCTAAAATCAAACTCTAACCCTAACACACTCATTATAGAAGTGACATATAAAAACATATTTAGTGACACTTCTTGCCATTAGACCTTTTGTAACATCACTTCCTCTAGCAGGGGATCCCAAACTTTCCAGCCTGTGTCCCCATCACAACAGGCCGAAAGACTCATAACCATCATCCCAAAGGGCATTAAACACTAAATGTTTCCTGAGTTGTTTTAAATGACCTTCTGCAACTGCTGTCATTCAATCTCTCATAATCCACTGAGGATCATTTGGGGAGAGCAAAGCTAAGGCTGATGACTTTACAAATAAGTAAAAATCTAAAGAATATGTACATAATGCTTTCTCAGTAGAAAGATGTGACCTCCACATTTCTGTTCACAATACATAATGTCCCTTTAGACCTCTCATTTTATGAACTTTTATGCGAATTATATGTGCTACGATCTACAGCAGAAACATGCAACTGTAGCCCAGCATGCATTTGTGTATACAGGAGAAAAGAAGGATTAAGGTGAGGGGGGAAATGTATACACTTACCCAAACATGTACTTATTGTGATACTAAAAACAGATAGGTGCATATTCTGAGCCAACTTAGATGACAGTTGCTGCTTTTTATCCTTTTTGTGTGATCATATCGCCAGTAACATCGCAAAATATGTTAGTGTTAACGATAAAACTGACGGGTCACGGCTACAAGCAAGCCGCAGGCTCCCAAAAGTTTTAGAGTCAACACAAAATCTTTCTTTCACTTTTCTTCTCCTTCACCATGCTTCAAACAGCTGCCAACATCAGGAAGCACCAGAACAAGAAAGTAAGTCTTTAAAAACTTTTGGCCTGGTCTTATCAACTGAAAGGATTTTTGTCTGAGCCAAGATGTAAAAAGAAATCACACATTTGAAGGCAGAGGTGCAATTTTAATTCAAGTACCTTATTTTACAAGAAGCTTCTATTATGAATCACCAGAATGCTCCACCTATTCTTTTTTGACAACCAGCATCACTTTTCATGACTGGAGCTTTCCAAACAAAAAAAAATCTCAAAAGAAACACCACAGTGCAACTCCAAATGAGTTCTAGCACCTTAGCAATATCTGCAGTATTACCTCCATGTGTTCAGTTTCTCCTGAACACGGGCAGCACCATTTGAAGTTGGGTGGCAGTGATTAACTGCAGTGGGAGGCCTGAAATTACAGGTTGTTGCACCACTTATGAATGAGCTTTGCCACAGCCCTTCAATGCAATGCACACCAACTGCACAAAATAAGGGTTTAGGTAAAGGTTACCTTTTCCTTTTTCTTCTACCAGTCAAGACAGAAGGCCATTCACTTTGTGTCTGGTTCTGTCAAAGCTTCCTTTCTGTTGAAAGACAGATTTTTCACTAGACTGTCGCCAAGTGCTTGCTCATTGTGTTCCTTTTGGTTTTCTATAATAATTGTAAGGTCTCGACTTTTCTATGTTAAGTGCCTTGAGATAATGTATGCTATCTTGCTATGGAAATAAAATTGAATTGAATTTGATGCTTTGAAACTGTGCCACAGTGCTATGTGGAAGGATACATATTCATGGACAACAGAGAAGGTTATCCAAGAGAAAGAGTATAGACAATATTGTCATTCTAAGCAGAGGTTGCAGGCACAGACTCTTGTTCCGTGTCTAATCTATTGAGGTGTGTACCTGACAGGGTTTTCGCTTAATGGAGACTGTGAACCACAATATGCAGGCAGTAAACGTGATAAACCATATCTCTCAGTCACAGTTGTGTTTGAAACAAGGTGAAGGGGAAAAAAAGAGAGGAGAAAAGACACAATGAAACTCTGGGACACTGAGGACAGTGAGGGAAAGGTGGGAGAAGGGCAGCAGCCTTTCACATCAAGCTGGACATGTCCCACACATTCCTTTCACACACATATCCAAACTGCCACTCTCTCAGGCACATGCACACCACCCTAAAAATGGCTGATAACTCTACAACTTCTGTGCCCAAGGTCTCTATTCCTGTGTGCACGTGTCTGTGTGTCCTGGGGTTTCTGTACTTGAGTGATATCTATCTGAGTCAAAACAAGCCTCGCGTTACCTAGCAGCCATGCCGAGCTAGAAACGAGATACTCTGCTTGCATAATTGGTTCTTTATCAATGCCCGATGGTCTTCATGGTTTAACTACATGTAATATATCAAAAGACAGAGTCATTAAATATGAGCTTTGATACATGATGACTGATTAGTATTCACATTGTGTTGACTAGTAAGCTCCCATTATGTGCTCAGGATGCATCCTGTAATTACAGAGATTAGCCTGCTGTTAGTCAGATGGGCGAGGCTGAGCAATGGCCGCTTAGCATGTGTCTTACTGTGTGTGAAGCAGTGATCACTGGGAGTGACATGTTACCTGGCTATGACAAACAGCACACAACTGACACCCAAGTAAGCCAGCAGAATATACATCCAGATATCAGGCGAGAGAGGGTTGAGGAAGGAGAAGACTCCGGGGTTGGTTCCGTTGGGCTTGCGGTACAGTATACTTATACCCAGCGTCATGAAGGGCTTGGAGAAGTCGATAACCTTCTCGCGCGCGTATGTGATGGCAAGGGGAGCCACTGCCAGATCAGCTCTCTGTCAACATCAAACATAAAAAAGGGAAGATGGATAGGCTGTAAGTCACAAGAACAGGAAGCATTTAAGGGCAATCAAATTAAGAAAACAGGGTTTTTACACAAAAGACAGTCTGCCCTTTATATAAGGCACTCAGCAAGAAATTTAAAGCACTCTCTCTTTACATCCATCAAGTACACACTCGCTACTAAACTGCTATTAAACCCTTTTTCCCTGTTTGAGGGCTGAATCTTTCATTTCTTTTCTTTACCTGCTTTGAATGGTTGGCAGCTGCCTGTCACAGCACTTTACTTTATATAATGCAGCAAGAGATGTGGACAGGTCGTCAATGCTTTGGAGGATCAGCAAAAAAAAAAGAATATAAGTTCTCCTTATATAACCTTTGTGCCTTATCTACAGTTATAGGGAATGTAGTAAAAAGTGAATAACATGAATACAAATCATCTTTATTAGTTATATTTGGAGCTAAACTTTTGATTATAAGAGCACAGTCTTGGCCACTGCATTCGTTATTATGTGTAAAGGTCTGTTACATGGTTTATTGAAATGATCAAATTCTCATAGATACAACACTTTTGTCAGTATCTCATGAGTGCCATACGTAACTTGATGATGAGTTGACCGAGCTCAGTGCTCACAACCTACATGAAAGTTGTGCTTTTATTATTTAGACTAGTCTAACATAACCCACACAGAAAAGCCACATCGGCATCATTACTGTGCTTAGAGCATTTTAAAGACAAAAGGTACTTTTGTCAAATTCCTCTGATTCGTTTCCAACTTGTTCAGCATTTTCTCTGTAACAGAACTTCTTCTCTGTGAGTCCATATCCCCCCCCCCCCAGTCCTCTGAGGCCTTGTCTACTGCAATAACCATCTGTCCAAGTCAAGCCTGTCTAAGCAAGAAGTGGGACAAACCCAGGCTGAACATCATCTCGCGGGATTGGGCCCCTCACCCATGAAAAGACTGTCACAACCACCAATCACTGCACTGATCAAGAGCAGAAGCAGACGACAGGACTTGACCTCTTGTGGGTGCTGCTTCTAATGGGGTCAGGTATTGACTATTGGGCATGCAGCAGCTGCTATATTTTTCTGTCCATGCAGTTTATCCTAACTGGGACTTTGTCGGCTGTAATGATCTACACTGTGAGCAGATTGTGTGAGCTTGTGTGTGTTTTAATAAGCTCTGTAGGGGAAACAAGTCACAACAGAATCTATGCTTGCCTCGCATCACTGTACTTTTAAATGGTGCTAGTTGTTACCTTCCCCTTTCTTCTTTCTCTTTCACTTTCTTTTCCCTGTGGTGGGCTGTAGTGTAATACTTCCATTCTCTCCAAACCATTTCCAACTATAAATCTGGATGGCACAAGATGCTGATACGACATTTTACACAGTTTAAACAAGCAATGAAACTTTCACCAAAACAAAGACTTTGCACATGTAACTAGTAACTGCTTCATCGCTTCAACAAAGTATCTTAAAGTACAAACTCTAATGAGAAGAAAGTTGTTGGTCTGTTATCATTTTCACTAAAACACACCGGCAGCTGTTTTGGTAATTTATTCAACAGCAGTTGTTACAGTGCAATATTTCCGTGATTTAGTGATGACAGTGATTGCATATCAAAATATGTTATTTTCATTAGTTTAATTAGTTCTGTCATCATTCCTCCCAGTGATATATGTTAAAATCTATTGTTTCAAGCTAATATCTATATATATATATATTAGATATAGTTTTACAGACTGAAAACAAATAAAGCTATCAGCAGTGCCATATTTTGGCTACATTCCTGTGCATTTCTGCCTTCAGTGTTGCTTTGGTCCCAAATTCCATGATTCTATAATCAAAGCATATTATTCATAAGTAAAAGAACCATTGGCCAAGACTATAAAAATGACTGCCCTATAAACTGGAATGAAGGTTAAAGAGAACATTTGACTCTTTACTGATATTACAATTATGCTCTGTACTTAACAATCATGTTTTAAAGACTCACATGGTCCATTAGCTCTTTGACTATCCCATTCCACTGGCCTGTGTTTTCATCCGGGACTCCGTATTTCCCATCTTCCACCAGACGAACCTCGTAAGTAAAGCCAAGGATGTTGGCCAGCTCTCTCAGCAGGTCTATACAGTAGCCCTCAAAGCGGTCGTTCCCATACAGTGGCTTGTCAGACTTCTTGAACATCACATATGGCTCCTCCTGTTGAAGTAGAAGAGAGGTGATGAGTCTCTGCAGCACTTTGTATCTTTTTTGTTTCAAGATAAGACCCTATCTGAGAGGGTGTCTGATTTGGAAGATAGTCTTGAGAGCCATGTGAGCCCAAGCACACACTGGGCTTGTCTTTGTAAAACATGTGTAAAGCTGCTGTGTGTATGTGCTTGCCAGCAGTCTCAGTCCTGTGATGCAAGGTAGGGTGGGTGCAAAGTGAAGCATGACCATAATAAGAGATAATCCCACATATCAATGACTTTGTGCTCCATTTAGGATCAGCAGGCTGGCCTTGTGCCCAGGCCCAGCATTCAGGACACCTCATGCTTTGTCAATAAGATAAGAGATACTGATAGATGGACACAGAAGGAGCCAGCACAGCATCCCTGTTAACACAAACAGCTGGGGAGACTGTTAATGTCTTCTTTCAGGAGGGAGCAAGAGCTAGTATTTCTCCCTCCCGCCTACCGAGCATCACCTGCACCATTTCCTTCTCTCTTCCCTCCACACTCCCTTCTACATTTCCACTTCTTCCTGCTCCCTCCACGTCTTTCCCTCTGCTTCATGCACCACCTGTCTTTGTTAGTGTGAGACAGTCGTGGCACGTGCCTCATTTCTTCAGCTCTCTCTCAGACAAACATAAACTAAAAGTGAATCATCAAGCAGGTGCTGTTTATCATATGAAAAAGAATGACAATAAATCATACATATATTGCAGCTCTGGCACAGTCGATTGGACGGAATTTAGTACACAGGCATAACATCTTTACATGAGACAGAAACATTTTGGTTTCATCGGTGGTGGCACGCCAAACAAGTAGGATGTTAAGTCGTAAACAGATATTGAGAATTGCTATTGAGTGGTAAGATTATAAAACAAATAACATAACAGTGTGACATCTTTCCTAACATATTACATTTTATTTTGTATTTCTACTTTGAGTGATTTTGACATTACCTTTTGGGAACTACTGTGAATGAACTGAGAAGTTGAACTTCATGGTGGTGCAGATCACAGCATGATGTTTGGACACAACAGCTAATACACTGTGTATTTCGTTGGCAAGCAGTTTAGTATTGTATGTGCACTACATCGTGTGCATAAACTGTGCAGAGTCAGACGCCTCTTCAAATTAGGTCTGTTTTTTTGTGTTATCTATATATGATCAACAAGGACTGCAAAACAATCTATAGTGATATTACTTCATTTTATAGCTTATTCATGTTCCATCATGTGTCGTTTACTTGATATATTTACAATATTAAACAAAACACATCAATGAACATCAAATTAAAAGTGTCAGAATGAGGAAAATTGCTTGTTTGTATATAAACCAAGTGCATAAGTTCTTCAAACTGAGAAAGAGTATAGAGTAGTAAAAATCGGCATTGCCATATGACATACAAAAAAGCCAAATAAATTTAAATTAGCAGCTATAGCCTTAATGTAACCACACGGCAGCAATCGATAGTACTATTGTTGTTATAGCCATAGTAACTGCTGTGCTGCCACATTACACCTTGGCACCAGCAGGACTGCAAGGATACTGATGTAATCTCAGTGAAAGAGTGGAAAGCAAGATCCACATACAGATCAATACCAGAGTACCTACAATGTCAACACATATAGAACAGATAATAAAGCAGACTAGTACAGTTGTATGTAAAACCCTGAAGGGAATATAAGTAAATACACCATCCCTTTTTTATGAACGCACATAAGCACAGTAAATGTAGCATGCGGTACAGTTTGGGCACCCTACGGCGTGTGAAACAGAAGGAGAGATTAGTTTCCGTTTGCCTTTTTTTAAAAAGAGAAAATCCTTAACCTTAAAATTGTATGGGTGTATTTGTCTCAACTATTCCTGACCAAAATATGGCCAATGATCCTTCAGTACACAATGGTCAGCAACTGATGACACGCAGACATTTTCATACACCTCCAATGCAACATCTATCAATGTTTGTGACACCAGGGTTTCCCTTCCTCTCTATTGCCACCGTAACTGAAATTCTGCATTAGTAGTGATGATCATTCCACACTTTAAACGTGCAATGGATGTTTATGAATGTGTGCGGGAGGGTCACTCACTGACACTGTCAGTATTGAAGTCTAAAAGAATGTGTCAAATGTTTCTTTTCATTTAGAAAACTATACCGTCCCTGAATAACTATTTAACTCATTTATATCAAAGATCTTAGTTCCAAAACCACATCTTGACATCAGTTTGTGTCTGTTGTGCAGTCAACCTGTCTCGCCTAAATTTGGAGCAGGCAACACATTATAGGTGATCAAACGCTAGGTCTTTACATCCCAGTGGAAAATAATGGACTAGTGCAAGGGGAACACAACAATTGGTCTTTTTCCTAAACCAGTGGAGATTAAGGCGAGTGAAGAGAGTATGAAGCAACTTGCAGAAAGTCTTGGTAATCCCTCTTTTCATTGACAGGTATCTCACACACAAATCTCCATCTTGCCTTCACATGACCCCGACAAACTATCAAAGTGAAGGAAAGGAGATAAACACGGCAGAGCGGTTGTTTCTGACGCAACAATGAAATTACATATATATGTTGTTTTAGACATGGCGTACTAGAATATCACTGACTTTCTAGCAAAACAAGCACTGAATTAATAATAATCACAGAACTAGCCACAGAAAAAGACAACAGTGTATTATTGTTAGTATACTGCATTACACTGTATTGGCTGATTCTCGGTAGTAAACAATTATGATCAGGATTGTAGCCAAAAAAAAAAAAAAATAGTGGTTCAATCTCTGGCGCCGCAAGTCTATAAGCTGTTGTATCATTGGCCAAATGTGAATGGGTATGATAGATGTGTGACAGTAAAAGCTGCACAAATGAGATAAATTAGCAAAACTGTAGGGTAAAGAAGCTTTAAGTGGCCATAAAGAGGAGAGAAGCGCTACATAAAATACAAACCATTTACCAAAAATGTGTTTGTGTTATAGTGTCGACTGTACATAGTGAGGTTGAGACATTAATGGACAGTGCTGCTTGTGTTTCAAATATAGCTTTAGTCTTATTTGTCTGAAATGACCCTTTTCACCATGGTAACAGCGCACTCCTCTCCAGCCTATTTAAAATATTAATTGAACTCTGTGTTTGTTATTTGACCCATCTGCCTTGTTAACCAGTAAAACAGCTGTTAGCTCTTATTGAACACATATGCTATTGTGAGCCCCTTGGCAACTCAAGACCTTTTTACCCTCTCTTAGCTGTGTGAGAATGTATCTACAATAAACAGTAAATGAACATGCAGCAAAGACAGATTTGACAAAAAGCATCCAGAACCGAGCTTCACTGAGCAGATGTGATTTAACAATGTGCCGCAACTGAAGAATAAATTGGACCAGGTCTGTTTTTCAATGGAGATGTTGATGTTCTTTGTAGTCTGAAATTACTGGCCAGTGACATGTGTCTGGCTTGAGGTGCAAGTTAGTTCTTTTGAAGTTCTGCATGTGGATTCTCTCTTCTTCAGAACAAGAAGCAGTATATTTTGGGGCTCATTTTTCCTCCTTCTTCACAGTCAACTTCGGTACACCTATTGTTGTAGTTTGGTCACTATTGTGCATTGGTGTATTGCAGTGTTTCAGGGACCCGTGTCCTGCAACTTTTAGATGTTTCCCTGCTCCACCACACCTGATTCAAATGAATGGGTTGTGCAGAGCTTAATGATGAGCTGATTTGAATCAGGTGTGTTGGAGCAGGGAAACATCTAAGACATGCTGGGCACGAGTCCCCGAGGACCAGGACGTGGAAACACTAGAGTGTTGCATAGCAGCAATGAGGAAAGAGGGACTTCTCACAGCTTGTGTTGTAATAAACACACCTGCAAGAAATATACATTAGCAATTTACTGCTCGTATGTAAAATGCCTCACATCTTCTCCACACACACTTTTCAAATACATACAAAGAGCCATCAAGTGGTTTGCGATTGTCACATTTTCCAATTTCAGTTGATGAAAGCTCTCCATTTAATTGCTATTGTTTTTCTTTGTTTTTCTTACTGATTATGTATTATAGATATGTTTTTAAGAAATACATTTAAATAATAATTTTGAACCAGAGCTAATGTGGCACCTGTCTGAAAATGGAGCTCTACCTTCCAGCATCCACAATGTCCACTAATGCTCGAGATCATTTTATCTCATTATATGTACATTTTCTCACTATGACTTAATGCTATTTTATCGCCTTACAAGACAAACATTTTAGTTCCTTTGCATGTACGTTTAGTAAGTTAGTATGTTCTTATTGGAAGAAAATGTATAACAATGTGCTGCAAGGGGAAACTCATCCAGTCAGTGCCTAAATTCATTGTACTAATGGATATAGAGCAAAAAAGAAAGAAAAAAAACTCTGTCTTCCATGAATAGTACTATGATCTGTTTAATGTCCCACAGATGATCTGCTGATAGCAGCATTGGCTCCTGCAGACATTAGAAAAATGAGATGCATTACACAGCACATAAACGCCATGATATGTAACACTAACAACATATGCTTGATATCTCCGGCATTTAGCTAAATGATGTTTTACAATGCTTATTTGTCAGTATGATCTATTGCAATTAATGTAATTGATTGTATTTATTCATTATTTCCCCCAACTTTATCTCAGTCTGGTGACAAATTTTGGAAGGTCTACCAGCTACAGCACCAGTTTGTATTTCTTAGCCCAAGACCAGCTGCCCCGAATATCAGCAGCCAAATGGAAACGAAAGTTGGTCTAAAAGCAGAGGTTATTTTCTTTTCAGGCAAACATTTTAATTAACAAGTTCAATTGTTCTCAGCCTCTTTTTTGGTTGATTTCACACAGGCCTACTTTTACTCAAGGTGTGTAGAAAATGAATGAAAATGTTTGACAACAAGTCTTACGTGTAGAAACCAAACCATGAATTAAGGTGTTTTATAAAGACGTGTATCCAAAGCCTGGAATAATGTATTCCATTGGGAGCTGTGAACACCTGTTTTCTGGGTGACACTTTTCTTCATTACCATGACCACACATATTTGTTTTGACTCAATCACACACACACACCCTCCTCATTCTGCTGTCTCTGATACTATAGTCACATTCAAGGTATTTCCTCCTGTGTTGATTAAAAAAAACCACAGTGCCCATCTGTTTTAGGGAATTGCTGAACTAAAATCACAGTGTATTTGTTATAAAGTGATTCTATTGATTTATGAAATACATCTTGTTCAGAAATCTGAAAATACTCAGATGGATTTATGTTTTGTTTGCCAAATGGTCACTGGATCCTTAAGCATAACAATATTTTTTTCTACAAAAAACATAAGCAAAGTATAAGCATCATTTGTTTCCTGAGGTACTGACAGATTCTGCCACCCTGCTGCACCCAGTCACCAATTTACAGTGCACAGTATTGTTATAAAAGGCATTTGGCAGTGGGAGCTAATGGTCACCAGACCTATGGTAGCACAAATATTGCTGCTTGCAGAATAAAAATGATTGAAATTATGATTTTACACAGCTACAGCTTTAAACAGTTAAGAACATTTGTCTAAGACGGTCACTTCATGTCCGCTGCACGCTGAATCAATATGAGATAGCATGTACAATGTATGTGTTTTCACACTGTGCATAAATAAAGAACTTGGTGCGAATGAACAATATATGTCAGTTGACCAGATTTTCATTAGGAAACAATGAAACCATGCTGTGCTCAATCTATAAAAATGTAAAATATAACCTTGCACCACACTGGCACAACTG
The DNA here is from genome assembly GCF_963457635.1 of Microchirus variegatus. Lineage (NCBI taxonomy): Eukaryota > Metazoa > Chordata > Actinopteri > Pleuronectiformes > Soleidae > Microchirus > Microchirus variegatus. Next base: position 17,301,373 of record NC_139802.1, read on the forward strand.
ATATTAAACCATTAAATATAAACTTTAAGTGGAACCACATCCTGTCCACAAAATTTATCAATGCTGCATTATTTAGTTATTTATTTATTTTCTGTGGGTTAACTGAGTTTCCAAATAAGTGCAGGCAACACAAGCAATGCAAAGGGCAGATCTATGCTCTCTCTAAAACATTACTCAGTATCAGCCGTTCCATTAGCCTTAAGGTACATCATAGCCACTGCGACATTATGCAAGTGACTTTTTAAGTAGATAAACTGTTGATAAGCCACGATCTCAACAGTAATTACATCATGTTTTATAGAACATAATCCCTGAGAAAATGGTGAGAAGCTGGATGAAAGTGTGCATCAATCAAGTGTAACAAACCTAATTATTGTCAGCCCTCTCCTCATTTCCTCGCTGCTCACAACCATCACACGTCTCCCCATGACTCAAGCATGATATGGCAATTACAGCCATGGAGAGTCTTTGCTAATAACTGCAATCCAATCACATCACAGCACGTGCCGAGGGAACGGAGGCCTGCGATAAATAATGACAACCCTCCATTTACTTGATATTGTTATTTTTTATGCTTGCCTCTTAAATAACAGGATCGTAAATTGTTTTTTTTCTGCTTCTTCAAGTTTCTCCTCCACTGTAATAAACTCTATTGTTTGCAAGAGTATAGGAATGTTCATAGACAGCCTGTGAAGCACAAGAGGTCAGAAAAATAAACTGTTCATAATCTGTTCCAAACAAAAAAGTGATACTAATGTGGAGTAATTACAGCCTGTGACATTTTAGCAAATGTGCTTATCAGCTTTCTTGTTGATATTAATGTTAAAGAACATTCTCAATGAATCTCTTATTAACGTGGTACGGTACCTTTTTAACAACATTAAAGACTACACTTTGGAAGTTTAATGTTTGTTGACAAAAAAACACAGACACAAATCTATATAGTGAGGGAATGTTCACCCATTCTGGAGGGAGGTTTCTTTCCCCCAGTTCTGTTCCAGTCTCACTTTGCACTTTGCCTTTAGCGTGATTGCATCATTACATGCTGAAACTTTTGCCTGGTGAACAGCTGTGTTCAGTGGCTCCCTGGAGACTTTTAATGACTATGAGGCAGACAGAAGCTGCTCACAATCGCTTAGTTGATGGGTGAAAAACAGGGGTGAAAGAGAAGCCCACGGTTAAATTCTGTGGATTAATCCACAGTCTTGATGTGGAGAGGACTCAAAGACTCCCTTAAGCCATTTCTGGCAAGCTTCAAGCCAAGTTTTATCAAATGTATAAAGTAAATAACATAAAACATAGTTTAAATCATTTTCCTCCTTGATTTTCAGTTGCATCCCATTATACTCTAACCTCTCCCTTTATTGATTGTTTGAAATACATTTAATTAATATTGGTCTGAGTTGAATTGAGTCAGGTCCTATGATACACGTATATGAATCAACACAAATATATTCAAATCTATTATGTTAACAGATACACTGATGTCAGAAATAACCGGAAAAGCCATCTAAAATTATGAATTAAAGCTATTACACATGTGACATGTAATAACTAGTATGTATATAATCAAACTCAACCAATAATGCAAACCCAAATGTAATAGTTTTGGAAGAAATACAGATCTAAAAATAAAGATATGACTGAATTACCTGTTTCTTTGGTCAGAAAGATAGTGATACAATATGCCTGATAAATTGTCCGGCTGGTAGGGAGAGCGGCAAACCATGAGATCCTATTGAACGATCAATCAGTCAATTCCCCTCGCCTAAGCCTTGTCCCACCAAATTGCAGTGCTCCATAGTTGCAAAGTCAACTGGCAGTTTGGGATGGCGGTGCTTTGGGGTACTGTTACTTCAGTTGATTTAGAGAGCAGCATCCCCAGCAAGTGCCCTTAAAGAAAGGGCATCTCAGGCAAAGCATTGAGGCATTTTTCAAAAGGGAGAAGCTTAAAAATAATCACATCTTTGGTTGGAGTGTGTTATGGCTGAGAGCTGTTCGAGCTGCCTATAATTGGTCCCCACATAAGGCACCATTACAATTTGATTTAACTTTAAACAGACATTTTAAAGCTAAAATATTTAATATACCCTTTGTCCGTCCATATAGAAGAAGATAAGTAACAAACACCAAATTGTCATTGAATATCAATGACTCAATTAAATCAAAATGAATAGTCCTTATATCCATTTACCTTGCTGTATTCAGGCACTATATTATGTTTAATACCAAGAATGTCAATGACAGTGAGCAGATAGCAGCAATTAATTTGGCCAAAGAGGAGAGAATTATAGATCTTGATGATCATAAGTGAGCTGCTTCTCTTAATTGGAGAGACCACATTTGCACCCGGTATTAACAGCTGTCCTGAGAGATGCAATCACAGGTGGACAGCTCTAAGTGTGACTGTTCACGCCTGGCATTCAAATGCAGATGTGTCAGTTGTTTGTATATTTTGTCAGAGAGAGAAAGACAAATAGAGGGGGAGTTAGTGAATATATAAGATTTTAGGTGTTTTAAAAAGTAAGCTGTTGTCAGTCATAATATTGTGGTGATGGCCACAGGTCATTGAGAAACTGAAACAGCCTCATATGAGCTGACTTCTTTATCCATAATAGTTCAGCATTTGAGCTTGGTACAAATGTGCAACAAACAGCGACTCAACATGAAAAAAAACAGGGAAAGTGTAGCAACGGTTGTCAGTAACTACTCATATGGATTCATGTTAAAAAAAATAAAAATACATTACCAGTATGGTGGAGACAACCAGGGACCGATTGGATAAGGAATCAGAGACATTAGTCGTCTTCCCCTTCTGGTTGTCAGTCATGTTCAGGCCACTTGGAGGGTCCCAGGTACCGATCTGTAAAACCAGACACAATCTATTAGCTATAATGCTTTAATCCTTTGAGGGTTGAATGTGGGCTGATCCCAGCTGACATTGGTTGAGAGGCAGGTTACACCGTGGACAGGTCACTACTTCATTACAGGACGGACAAAAGAGACAAAGTAGCACTCACATTCACACCTACAGGGATTTTGGAGTGACCAGGCAACTCGAGCAGCAATTAAACCTATATAAGACTAAGAGGCATTCACTAGACAGTAGATGATATATATATATATGTATATATATATAATGTTTAAAAATGGTATGTTAATCAAGGACTACATATCTACAGTATATTTAAAAAGATAGTTATTTTATATGGTTGGAAAATGAAAAAAAGGAATAAGAACTGCAGAAATATGACAGACAAGGGAATTAAATACAATGGTGAGATTTGGGGGATTACTGAACATTAGGGGGGATTATGTTTCAGAGGTTCAGCTAGCTTATATGACTTTTGATTAGTCTTAGCAGGTTTCTTGACATTTATCCATAGAGATAAATAATAGACAAGAACATCAACACTGTGACTGGACAACTCTGTCAGACCATGCAGTGCATTCAGTGACAATGTTGTACATACACTCATATTACTAACATGGTGACATTATGGCAGGGTGACATAAAACAAACAAACTGGTACGTTTTGGGGTGAGATCATGGATTTGGGTAATAAGAAGCCAACTTTGTCCATTAATTTATAATGTACAATAATTATATACAAAAAAACTGCAGCAGTAAACGGAACAGAACACAACTATTCTGTATCTGTAATGTTGCCCTCTGACCCTCCCTCAAGGACAAGGATATATAACCAGCATTGGTGCCAATCACATTATTTTCAGGTGCAAATGTAAAATTAGTATAAATACTGGACTACAGACATTTACGACCTGCTTATTCATGCAACTATTCAACCCGCGAATCATGTGACAGGGTTGCAGTTCATTAAATAGTCCATTGTTTTTAGATGTTGCCCTGCTAAAACATGCCTGATTCAAATGAGGGTTGTTGACGAGCTGACTTTTGAGTCAGGCGTGTTAGAGCAGGGCAACATCTAACACATGCAGGGCATGAGGACCTGGACTGGGGAACACAGAAAGAGTACAACGGAATTTAGAGGCAATGGAACCAAGAACAACATTGTGGGACTGCTGTGGACCATGACTGTCAAACACTCGGCAGTTGGAGAGTGAGAAGTGTGGCCTTTTAAGTGTAAGGGTACATTTGTAACACCTTTATATTCAAAGCTCTTGTTCTTGCCATTCACCAATTTACACCATTCACTCACTGCTGGTACAGCTGGGTGACCCCTCAGGGTCCAAGTGTGGAGAGCCACGCCGGTGAGCTGCACCTGATTTGATTACCACCTCAGAATAGATTAGATGAGATGACCCACTGAATTCAATCATTTTACCAAGTGGAGGAACATGGGCCATTTGGGGTTCAGTGTCTTGCCCAAGGACATTTTGGCACAAAGACTAGAGGAGCCAGGGATCATACTGCTGACCTTCTGATGAGCCACAGCCACCATAATGGTGCCCGTAATAGATCTTGGTGCACTTAAGGTCCTTTAATACCAATCGATCATTCAGAATGCCACCGTTGACCAGAGTATTGCTGCTGACCATGATTGCTGTCACACATTTACCATCTTGTAATGGTTTAGTATTGCTCAGTGTTACAAAACAAATGTTGCTTCCTCCTGGATTCATGACCATGATCGTGAGTTCAGCGAACTTCAGCATTGTCTCCAGTCAAAATCTTAGATTGGCTGCATTAATGTGCTGCTCAGTGACCTGCTGTGACTAAAACTATGACTTTGATAGAACATGAAGGCCTCAGCTTTCAGTGGGTGTATGGTGATCCTCAGGTAGGTTATTACCTTCCTGTGTATGTGTATCACTACAGAGGATGTGCTCAATTCTGGATACATAAAGAGAACAACATGGATCACCCTGAGGACACAGTTGACAGCCATACGAACCCTGGACAGTGTCAGGGGGCATTTTCTCCCAGAGTCCCACAGGGAATTATGTTACAGATGATGTAGGATCTGGATTGGCCCTGTGGCCTCCTGGTAGAGGGGAGCATGCTGCTGAAGGAAAAAGGTAGAAGAGGATGGTAAAGCTTTTGGATATTTCCGCGAGGCCTAACCTGTCTGCCTTTCTTCAGCACCACTCTTTACACCAAAGCACCCTCCCCCCATAAAACCCCAGTGATGCCTCGAGCATCACTGGAAGGAACCACAAACACTTCAACCCACATCAGCCACACACTCCTCAGGGCACCTCTGATACCCTGCGTGAGGGGCCAAGATAGGCTTTATAATTGCAAATCAACTTTGTAATTCAGGCTTCATGAGGCTTGAGGGCTTCTGAAGGGTTTTTTATTAATCGAGTAAATTATTCATGGAGGTGCCGGCTCACACAGCACACAGCACCCAGGACAGGGGTCAGGAGCTGCTGAGAGGCAAGCACCAGTGAGGATGCTGAAGTGTGAAGAGTAAGCACTTGCATGTGAGAATATTATTTGTATCAGCAGTGGTAGCAGCTTCTCTTTCTTCTGATAATCTAATGAATTTCAAATTAAGTGCTGAACACTGGAGAGATACTGTGCCTAACTAGGGATGTACCGATATCACTCTTTTCAGTATGGATATGAATACTTAATAATGTGATTACAATACCTACAATTACATGTTTACACCAAACCTCTTACACAACTCAGACTGAAAAATGCTAATATGTTTAATATGTTTTTTTTTTTTATATTGGGGTTGATGTTTGTCCAATTTTAGTTTTGAGAAGCATTTATTATAAACTCAATACAGACAAAGATCAATTTGGAATACAGAAGTGCCACCCAAACTACATGTTGTGGAAACTGTTGATATTAATGATTGTGGGGAATTTCAGAATTTCAGCAGTGCATCCCCTGAATAACTTTAGTGGGTCAACAGCAAAGGAACAGCAGCATCACAGTTTCAAAATGAATGAAGGCAGAAGTGCAAAACGACATTTATAGCAATGTAATGCACCATCGTCCACCAAAGCACTGAGTCATCCAATTAAAAAGATGCAGGGAATGTTCCTTGGAGGTCAATAGCAGGATAATTCTGCCTTTTGCCTAATGATCACTGTGATAATGTTACCAGCGTTGTAAAACCTTCACTGTTTCATGATTCTGCATCTGGTAAGCCTCCATACTCATAGATCTGTTACATGAACTAAACAGACTTCTACCACTGCAGTAGTTCGATTTTTCTCTTGTTTTCAGTATACACGCACTATAACTGTCAATTATTGTCATCTTTCTTTTATCCTGGAACATCACAGACTTTTCTTCAATGTTTGCCCTTATTCCACCCAGAGATAAGAGGGAAAAAAGTGCAGAGAAAATAATAAAAAAAAACTGCTTGGGTTCCTGACAAGCTTTGAAAGTAGTCTGATTTTCTTCTACATCTTTCTGACTTTCTCTTTTGTTCTCCTGTGAAAGGATGGTCTCAAATTCTTAAAATTATATTTCAGTTTTCATGAAGATTCTGAAAATCACCAATGTTTTATAAAGAGTTTGATTGAAAGTAAAAACAGAATCCCCCACATACTTCGACATGACTCCTGACATGCTGTAATAAAAGTATTATGCTATAATAAACACACACTACAGTTCACTTCATTTTATAAATGCATGATGATGATTGTGATATGGTGCACTGTGTAACCTATACCTCGCTAGTGCCCCACTGTCACCACCTCTGTTTGAATACACTACGTTGGAGCTTTGGTATCACTACTACATGCTCTGAAAAGTCCTGGAGCCATTTACATAATTAGACAAACTGTTAGCGTCTGTAGATGGTCTATGAGTATGTTAAATCATCTTCGTTTGTCTGGGAAGGTATGTTGGATTTGACAAAACATTGATTCAACTTTAAGATTAGGCAGCAGTAAACACACAACCCTGAGTTCTGAGATCTGAGATCTAAAATCACAATTTTTGTCAACGGACTTTGGTCTGTTCTCTAACAGCAAGGGAAAACAGTGAAAATATTATATATATATTAATGATAGTGTGCATTTAAGATGAAGTACAGTGGACTTTAGTTATTGGGTGTGCCTTTTGTTAATTGGCAAAAAAAAGATGTCGTCCCTAGGAGCAGCCATGTTTCACTGAGCTTGTTCTGACCTGCTTTTCTCAGCACATAGAGAGCACAAAGCACAAAGCACAGTACCCTGTATGCAACACACTGGCACTGTATAAGCACCTCATATATTAAACTATCCATTTATAATAAGAAAACAAAATGGAATCACTGAATTCAAATTGGAAAAATCAATATTAACCTCATGCTTGAAGCTGGAGTGAGTATCATGCCTTGCCTGGTTCATATATTCAATATATTTATTATCTCTCCCTATATATATATATATGTGTGTATGTATATATAGCTTTTATTCAGATTTTGTGCACAGGTTATTGTGACTTATGGACCTCCAACATGGCTGTCAGAGAGCAAACCTCTGTATCCCTGAAGATTTGTTTGTTTGTGTGTGTTGATCTTACATGAATCACTTCACGACAAGCACACTCACACACTCACTCACTCATATACAGACACACAAAAAACAACCTTCTCAAGTCCCTCCTCCTTCAGACTGATGACATCGAGGTCGAAGTCTGTCCTCAAACCGTTGGTCCGGTTGAAATTGATTCTCCCAGTCAGACCATCCCAGTGGGCCTAGATTGAGAAGTGGAGAGAGAGAAAGGGAGAGAGAGAGAGAATATCAGAGGGGATATTCAACAGTCAGTAAACCTCTGCTTTCAAATATGCTTTTGGTGTCACTGTTTGAAGAAAAGCAGTCAAAGAGTGATGACACACTATATTTTTTTTCCTGGTGTCACAGCCTGCTTCTGTTGGTACAGTTTTCCTTGGCATCAAGGTGCCTACACAGACACTGAGGCTGCATTTGTAACAGTGGGAAGGCAATTACCCAATCTTTACAGATATTTAGGGGTGTGATAGGATACAATGTAGCATGAAAGTGGCTCAGAGCAGTAAAGGCTTCTTCTTCCTCTCTCTCTCTTTCTCAGGCTCGGGAAATCATCAGAGAGCTGCATGGGAAGCCCAGGAACTTCAGGGCTTTTAGTTGGATGAGTGGGAGTCAGAGATTTGGAAGTTACTGACTCAGAAGAGTCAAGTGTGCAAGAAAGTATTTGTCATACAACTTTGACTCAGTGTCTGAATGTGCAGTATCTCTATTTATGCCAGTGCTGGTCATAGCTACATTGATATCTTACTCCAGCAGGGATTATCCGATACTCAAATGCTATCAATAGGCCAGGTCAGGATATGAAAATGTCTCAAAGATTGCCAGAAAATTACCAGATGCAAATCTCAGACAGGCTAGGACTGGACATAGGAATTGACATGTTGACACAAAGCACATCTTGGAGAATAAGCTATGTGGAAAAAGATTCACCGATCTTGTGATCCAACACAACAATAACTCAACTAAATCCAGCTGCCTACAGCTAACTTGTGAAGGTGACTATGACCTGGATGACTGAGAGCCTTCACAGAGAGCACAACCATATCCTCATTGTTTTGCTGCAGGTTTGGGTGAGAACTGGTTTACAGTAGGTGTTGTTTTAAGACTGACCAAACCTTTGAAAGCCTTTATTCAAATAAAGGTTGAGTATAGTTGTGCTGTGCTTTCATTTCACTCAAAATCACCAAGACATTTTGTATCTGTGGGAAAAACACATTTTATTAAAAATTCAATTTAATCACAGACACAGTCCAACCTTGGCTTTAAGGGGCTGACTTGAACAAGTCACAGTTCAATTCACAGTGCTGACTTTTTGTTTCGTGTGCCTAATAGCAAATCAGCTACTGTTCAGTACACACCAGTGATCCTGTGGTTCAAGGGCTGAACAATCAGAGGCAAGGTATTGGTCTAACAAAGCATTTTGACACAGATGCACTGAGTGTGATAGAAAATACAAAGGATTGCACTCCAGCGAGCAAAGTGGTTCTGAAATTGGGGTCAACTGACCTCCAGCGATTTACAAAGGTGTTCCAAAGTGACCCCGGTAAAATAAGAATATGGTGTTCAAATTACCCATGTCTACTAAAGATGGCCATTATTAATGCAGGCTACAATGATCTTAGCTTTGACAATAACACTATTCCACCAAGGTATACTGACACAGAGGGAAATGTTCACATTTTGTATCAGCAGTCCACATTATCTAACAACCAAGTAGGCTAATACATTTGTCTTATTCTTGCAGAGTTTGTCCTCTGGGAAGCATGATTCACTTATCAATGAAGATCATCAAAAAGAATGCTGACTTTCATAGAGATGTGTGAAAAATTGCATGGCATGATGCAATGGCAATAGAAAGCCACTTTTCAGTCAGACTATTCAAATACGCTGTGAGGGGTTTCCTGTACTCATCCCCAAGTCGCACCATTGAGGATAACGGTGAGAAGTAGCAAAATAATTTCTTTATGTTTGTCTATTTCAGAGAATGAAATGCCGAGTTCATATCGATTGGCAACCCACCGTTATGTCAATCATTGTTTTTTGATCGAAGCGGAGAGTTTGTATTCTGGCAAGTGCAGATTTGTTTTTGGGTTTTTTTATTTATCCAGAATTAATGTGGACCTGTATGGAGGTTTATCCACTGTACATCCATCTACACCTGAAACCAGATATGGATTAGATGGTATTAGCTGTCAAGCACATGGTTCACCAAAACCTAATACATACTGTGCTGTATCATCTGTTCTATTTGACTCTAGATCAGACCATTATTCACAAAATGTACAAACTGTATTAAATAATAAGGTATAAAGTGAGAAGCAGGTTAATATCCAAACCATCGCTCCCTGATGGCAGACACTTCTGTGTTGGCTTCACTTTCTAGGTCCAGAGACCACTTCTGTGTTTACAATGTCCTGTTCAAACTGTTAAATTAATAAACTCTGATCACATTAATGTATATTTAAGACTTCATGTGAACTGTGCATAAAGGCATGGGACATATCTAAGCTACACTAAGTTGAAACTATAGTAAATCATTCCTTCATGAGAGTAATACTGCTCCAAAATGATCATAAAGTTGCACCAACAAAATCTGAGCATTATAACTGCCATGCGCATAGGATTTAATGTAAGATTACTGGATTAGTTTGAGCAAGGTTGCCAAGTGAGTGTACTATATATCCAAATTGAGAAATGGGAATTCTCACTAAATGTGAAGTGCAGTCACAATCAGAGCAAATGTATGCACATTCCATGTCTCAGAAAAGACTGTCAATATTATCATGTAAGTTCCTCTGTACAGCAAAGATAGTGTCGCAGAAGCCTCTGTAGGTGCTAGTCATTCAGGATTAACACAAGTGCCGCAAGTGACTTTTCTGTATGTATGCAACTAACCACTGAGCAAAACAGTGTCATCTCAGAAAGGCTGGCAACCTCCCGTGTGACTCTATAGGCTTAGAGATTTTCACGTCAGAGGACAAAGATAGCCTAAAAGCAGCAAATGGAGAAGAGATAGAAAGAAGAGAAGGAACAAGGGGAGGGTCAGGGAAGAAACGATGAGATTTGCATGGTGACTGTGTGCTTAATATAGATACATCCAAATCTGTATGAGGGCCCCGAGCTTATCAATTCTCTTCCCATACGATTTAATGCTTAGCAGTCTTTTCATGATCTCTTCAAAAGAAAGAACAGAAGTTTAGAGAGCACTAAATATAGGTTTCCTAATGGCCAGTGTTTTCACAGATATAGCACTGTGGATTAACAGTCACAGCTCCACATAATGCAGCAAATTGTGGTGTAAATACAAAAAAAATCAGCTGAATTTGTGTTTATGTCTCTGCATGGCTGCTCAATGTGGAAATTCACAGAGTAAGCTCAAACATGGAGAGCATGTATGTGTATATGCAGACAAAATTTGGAAGTCGTTTTAATCTCATTTAATGAGAATAAAACGACTTCCATACATGAACACATAATCATTAATCATTTCCTTTTATCCATATTTCCGTTCTTCTGGTGGCCTTAGTGTTATTTACTTGCCCGCGGTGTCTGCCTGCCTGTGAGCATGTGTTGAAGATGCTGTGTGTGTGGAGGAGTTAGAGAGCAGGGAGCAGCATCTACCTCTTTGATGAGGGCCATGAAGCGGTTCCCAAAGCGCCAAGGCTTGTGTCGGTTGCACTGTAATGAGCTGACAGTGATCTGCTGAGACTGCTGCACAGCCACGGCCACCACGTGCACGGCATCATACATCAGTGCGGCGTCCGTCTGCGAGCAGAGACAGAGGGTAGAGACAGAGCTTTATTAACATGGAATGCAGCACACGACATATCACTGAGGCCTGGCAGCATGTGGATGTGCACAGAATCAGAGGAATATCAATATCGTGATGGCTTAATCAAAGCCCCAGATCAAGACACATATTTATAGATCTGCATCTTTTCATTCTGTGGACAGGATGGACATGAATATTTGATGATTTTCCTGTTGACATTTTATGCTCTGACGGGACAATAAAATTCCACATTGGACACATGAATAAATAAATAAATCACAGTGGGTGATAAAACAAATCTAAAATAAGAGGAAAACAGTTGCAGGTTTTTTAGACGCTATAAATTACTGACATTTGCAACAAGAGCACATGCATTTGCAGTGTGTATTTTCAGATAATAAATGTCCATATAGTTGATTTGAAAAACAGATAGAGGGACAAACCAGTAATTTTAGTTGCATTGCTATTGTGTTCTGCAATAACAATAAATGTTGTTTGCAGTTCTTTCAAAACCTTCTAAACTTTTACTGCTTTTACTGATCCTAATTACAGTTGCCTTGTATAACAGAAAATACTGCTATACTGTTGTTCATGAGACCTGCAGGTAAAAGCAGAAGAGAGTTTTTCATTCTTCATAGAGCGGTACAACAAGGGAACTATGCAGGGCATCATTTCCTCAATTCTCTATATTTCTACTTCAATAATAAAGGGTTATTTCCCATATGGTAATATTCCTCCAGTTATATGCCAATTATCAATTTATTTTTGATGACATTTGATGGTAAGCAGTATTTTAAAAACATAGTTTTACCTCAGATAAAATAGCACTTTTGAACATACTTGTCCAAATGCAGCTCTAATTTATAGAACAAATGGTGGCAGCCAACTCTTAAAAGCCTGCCAGAACACCTAATGCATGTTAGAAGTGAATTTAAAAATGTTTGTGGACCACGGTGGGTGAAATAATAGTGGCACTTTGCTTAAGAAATCCATGACTGTAATGCAAAATCCATGATTGTAATGCTGAATGCACAATGAGAGTGTTTTCAGCCTCGGCTGAAGCCATATGGATGATGGATGTAGACATTAACAGTGAAATTAAACCACTTTAAAAACCACAGAGTGAAAGAACAACCTTTTGTTCTCCCTGTCAATTAAAATATGCTGTCAATAATATTCTCATTTAATACAGTGACAAGAGACGGTCCAAGCAAATTAAATAAACCACAAACAAAAGGCTCCCAAGCTTGATCTGCATAGACACCCCATCCGAGCCTGATTCTTTGCCTGTACGTATCTTTATGTAATGAAGCCTTGACAGGAAGCAGTCAGTCCAGAGAGAGGAGTGTCACTGAAACTAGAAGTGTCAGTCATCCATGCTTCAGGAGAGGCCATAATTTTGCAGTTCATCAAAAAAGAATGAAAGAAAATCTAATTAGTGTTTGTCTCGCTCGATTGAAAAGCAATCAAAACAGCTCTCCATAGTTGTTGCATGGAAATCGTGTCCTAGGGTGGTTTGGAAAGCATTGTCCTGCAAGGGGAAAAGGAAAAAGGAAAAAAAAAAATAATGATGGTTGAACCTGCTGTTTTTCCCCATTCCAGCCATGACTGAGTACCATAAGGCTGTGGCTGAAGAGGCCTGTTTTGTTATAATAGCCTGGAAAAGACACTCCAGTGGCTATTTGCCATGTGTCAGAGTGTGTGTGTGTGTGTGTGTTTAGCTGTATCTATATGCATGGGAGATGGCCAAAGATGTTTCAAAATCAGTCACTGTCAGTAAGTATGCCTTGTTGAAATTCAGGCTGGCTGTGTGTGTGTGTGTGTGTGTGTGTGTGTGTGTGTGTGTGTGTGTGTGTGTGTGTGTGTGTGTGTGTGTGTGTGTGTGTGTGTGTGTGTGTGTGTGTGTGTGCCTGCAGGAGTGAGAGGTATTAATAATCAGAGGTGTTGAAGTACAGGGAGCGTGAATATTTTTGCAATGTGGCTGTAACCTGGAAGCTGTACAGCATTGTATGTGGCTCTGTTTTTGCCGATACAGGTGTCAACCAGTGCCACATAGTGACAAACCATTTGGCATCATAACCAACTGGTGTCATGACTGGTGGGGTTTAGTTATTGTATTGTGGTTCATGTTTTATTTTGAAAGTGCTCTCTCCTCTTGTTCCAGGTTTCTTGGCCCTTCCCCTTATGTTTTCCTGCCAGTCTGATTGTCTGCCCCGCCCTGATCGTTTCCACCTGTTCTCCATTACCAGTAACTCCCGTTCCTTTGTCTTGTTTTGTTTTCTCCCTCAGTTTTATTTCATAGTTTTCCTTGAAAGGTTGACGTTTGTTTGTTAGCTTTAACCCTGTTTTTTGCGAGTACTTTTTCTCTCTTAGGAGTGTTTTTTTGTTGCACAAAATAAAGTCCTTGCTCCGGTGTGACAACGGATTCGTGCAACTGCCATTTTGAAGCCTTGGGTCTGGTCTTTTGAAACCAGAGGAGCTCATGTTTAATGTTGCCACTTACTGTACATGACTTTGATATTTTTACACCTGCTTCCACAATGACTTAAGTCCAACAGTACTTTGTGTGTCTGGGTGAAACAGGTTTGGGTTGACGTCCTGGTTCACAGCAGCCCGTCGTTCCCTCAGTGGTGACGACAGCCTTTGCAGTTCAATGATGTTCACACTGCCATCCTCCCCATTATACACCACACAAGCCCGCAGGGACCTCATAATAGCAATGCGACACCCTGTCAGTCAATCACGGTACTGGTGCTGCGAGCAGAGGGAGCCACAGCAGGATTTTTTTGGGGACACGAGACGTGAACCTTTTCACCCACACTGGCGAAACATGGCTGGCGCTGCTTCACTTCACGATGATGATGTGTACGTTCAACAAAAGGCTACGCAGACAAAAAAAAAAGATGTGCCACACAAAGCATTTCAATCAATCCAATGTAAGAAGTAAGAGAGTACTGCATGATTTAAATACGCTCTTAATTAAAATGAGCAGTCAAAATGTTCAGCGGTGTGCCAGAGTAAATGGAGATGAGCACGGGGCCTGATGGAGGAGTTTCTGGCAGCAGAGATTTGTGTGCCTCTCTCCTTCTCCCCGGTGCAAGCCTCACAAGTACCCGTCAGGCAGACTCGCAAATGATTTAGCAACACCGACACTTCACTCTATAAACATCTCATTAAAATCAATTATGTCACTCCTGAATGAAATTAAAGCTAAACGCTTTAAAAGCTGCTTTTCCCTTGTGTCAGCCAATATGAACATTACCCCTGATGCAGTCTATTTTTCCAGCTCATTGTTGCCGCCTTTCTCGCTCCCATACACACACATGGTCACACACACATGCTCCAACCCAGCTCATCAAGATTGCCATGGAAACAAAATGGTAGGAAAAAGCTTTCACATAGACTGGCTATTATTTTGTAAACTCTATCTAATTGAACTAACTAGACAATTAAGTTCCACAACCGGATTTTATAAAGAGTGATAAAGCCACTGTCCTGCCTCTGATCTTACAAATAAAATCAAGTTCACAACATTCTATTACATTTGATCTCTTCTTTTTTTATATATATCCAGAGCATTTTCATGCCCCTTTGTTGCTCAATCTTTTCGCTGTCCCACATCATTCACACGCATTCACAACCATAAAAACACTCATATTCTCTAGTATAATGGTTAGTATCTTTTATAACTGAACTTTCACTACCTACTGTACGTTTGGTTTCAAATAAAACAACACCAATAATTTTATTCATTAAACTCATGTTTGTTTTATCAGCCGTAAGAGACAAAGATAACTTTATAGCCCTTCTTAAAATTCTGACATGCCAGACAGTGATGGATTTCTTCTGAAGATTCCTTCAAAAAGCAGGACATCAGCTGAAAAAAAGAAGAAAGAAGAAGAAGAAGACTAGGGCGGATGGGGTGGGCGGAGTGTGCTGTTCTGCGGGCATTTATTTGAGGCTGATTCCCAAAGCAGTGAAGGGTGGTGCCAGAGCTCTGCTGGTCACGCAGAAAGCTCTGGTCACACTGCTCTGGCTCTTTTGATTGAAACATAAACACCCTGAGAGATGAGGACACACTCATTGCACTGTGTGTGCATGTGTGTATGCGAGAGGGGAGGGAGGGAGATTTAACACTTGAGCGATGCACAAAGCAGCTCAGTTCTCTCTCTCCCCTTCCTTCCCTCGGTGCTCCGAGGCTATTCGGGTCCCTCCTCCATGCTACTTGGAGGGATTAAAAATTGAGCATGTTTTGTACACTTTTGGAATCTCTCAAAGGCCTCAGTCATGACTAGGTCACTCACTGCCATCAGCTACTCTCGCTATGCTCAACACTGTACATGCAAGCGCTACTCAAATGTCAGGAATTGTATTATTCACTGGAAACCAGCATATTGTCTGATGGTAGGTGGGACAGGCAGCCTCTAAATGAGTCATAGACCTGCTCCTGTCTCTCCAAGCATCCAAATTGAAGGCCCTAACACACTCAATCTGGATATGATTGATCATTTTACTGAATAACAAGAGGCTGCATGAACTGGTTATCCAACGTGACATTTCCCTTTGGTTTGGTTCATGCCATTTTGCCCAGGACTATGTTGGCTTTTTTTTGTTTGTTTTATCTGTCATGCTTTGGATCCCATAAAGAGTAGCTTTAAAAAAAGATGACACACGGTGTATTAAAAAAGACCTGGAGCGAGTCATTCAGACTATAAGCTCCCCAGGAAAATGTTAACTGATATTTTAAATATAGCGAGAAGCAGTGTAATTGTTCATAGACTGGCCATTCAAGAGAATAATGGTTTCATACACTTCTACATTTGCATTTGACAACAATACTACATTAATTAGGTAAAAAGTAAATTAGGTTAAAAAAAAATAGGTAAATACAGGTAAAATAAACAAATAGATATATTTTCTGTTACTTCACACAATAAAAATACAAGTTAATTTTGGAAAAAAACAACAACAATCATCTCGAGTCCATGAAGCCCATAAGTCACCGCCGTAACTTTATAGAGTGATTAAGAGGCAGTCCACACCTTGGAGTGTTTCTGTACAAAGGCCAGTGCTAAAATTATCTATTTTATTTCTAGATAAAGTAAAAACCATAAATTTAATCTGCTGAAATACACTGCAGACACAGACCTGTGGTCCCGAGTGTGACTATAAAACTGCACTGGCTCCCAAATCAGCAGAGCTACAGTCATAAAAAATACGATGCGTCTGAACCTAAACGAAGACCTCCTGCAATTACTGTCAACAATCATCACTCCAGAGCAGAATGAAGAGTGATGTAATGTCCTGCTTCAGCCGCAACATGCCCCTGTCACACATTTATGAAAAAGACTTCCCATCCAGAATGTGTCCCCCTCACATGGTTACCTTGGCAACTGCTCACCCTCCCTATAGGTCTAAGAGAATGTCGTTATATGCTATGTGTCTATTAAGCTTAATTAATACAATAAATAGATGTTATTTAATGCAGTAAAATTAACTTTTAATAACTTATAGATAAACCCGGGTGAACTCATCTAATAAGAACCCCAGGAAAACACAACACAAACATATTGATGCAGGCAAAACACACCTTAGAGGTGTGTACACAAACACAAGGCACAAGACACAGGATTAAACAAATGCTGCTGATCTGATGACCATGAGCATCCACACTGAGACAATGACAGCCACAAGCATGCACCTTCTTGTTCACATTACAAAACTTATTACTACAAAAACTAACTTTTTTTGGCAGATAAACACGTCAATAAGCAGTAGGTACGAACACAATAGGTGCTACATATATAGTGAATTAATGCTTTGGAAGATACTGCAGTCAAATTCACAGCAGATATTTGTGATTTGAGATCTAAATTGTGTTGGAAGGTAGTTTGGACGGAGGACGTCCTGTGAAGTTTCACAGCTCAAGTGTGAAGACGATTGGTTTGAATTTCACAATAACCAAGCTCACACTTGTCTTCTATTTTACTTGTCGACATGAGCGAACAATGAGGTGTCTGAGATGGATGAGATTGGTGCTATTTGACCAATTCTCTATCAAATTATTTCATTCATTTTTTGTTTTTAATGTATTGCTATCTTTGGTCAGTGGCTTTGGTGGATGTCTTACAGCACACACACAAACAGCCTAAGGAAAATGTAATTTCTCCAATCAACTGTAGTAAAAACAGCAACGATAACAAATATTTTATTGCATTTAACTTACATATTTTTGGAAATTATGAGAAAAGTATTGTGTATTGTTGACTTAAAAAATAGGCTAAATCCAGGTGTTTTACTTTAACACACAAAAAAAATGTGTGGAACATTTTCCTCTAATGTGGCACATGTGTAGAATGTTCTTATGTCTTGGAAAACTGTCATATTTTGTCATGCTATGTGATCATTCAACTGTTGGACCATAACACATTTTCCCTTGTAGCTGTCATGTTTAGTGCAACCAACCCATTGATCATCTCCTTCTCTCGTGCTCCTCTTTTTTTTCTTCAGCAGTTTCATCAAATCCAAGCAGAGCAAAAATATTGATTCAAGGGAACAAGTGGACACGTGGTGACATGGTGCAAGCTGAAATATAGTATGTGGTTACCAAGGAGATGGACTTGTCCCATTTCCTGAGGCATACATTGAAAACATAGCACACTTCATTATGTTTTGTGGAATATATAAAGTGTTGAGTGACAGAGTTAATTGTTTCTTTTACTGTCTGTAGCAATTTTCAACACACTGTTGCAGCTATAAGAACGTAGACTTAAATGGTAAATGATCCCTGTTTATGTAGCACATTCCTTGTCTCGATGCCCACTAAAAGTGCTTTACACTATGCCATTGACACACACACACACACACATAGAGCTCATCTATATGTATATCACACCTACTCACACTCTGCTTCCACAGCAGTCAGGGGCAATTTGAGGTTCAGTGTGTTTCAAAGCACATTTTGGCACATGGACTGAGGGCCTGATGATCAGTCAAACAATCTTCTGGTTCACAGATGATCTTCTTCACCTACTGACCCACAGTGGGCCCCATGTAATAAAGAATAATACAGTCTTTCTGTTCCATCAGAGACAAAAGCCCAATCAATATAATTTCTCATCTTTGAAAGACTATGCAGATGTTTATTCTCTTTATAGCTCACATGAGTTACTCTGTTTTAGGAGCGTCTCTTGATCATTTGATCACTTGTTCATTTTTCTGAATTGTTTATTGATGATTTATGTAGAAGATATTTGTTATAAATGGCCAAAAAAACACTAATTATATTTGTAAAAGCACCACCCACTACCAGACCAAACTTAACTCTATACAACCGCACAACTACACAGCTATTGCACATGTGCAACATCAGCACAGAGCCGGCAGTTTGCAGAGCATGCAATACAATCAAGCAACACTATTTTTGTTTCTCAACTACAGCAATAAACACAGATCAGCCTGCACTACAGCAATACCACAGCAGAACAATAGAAGTTCTGCATCAGAACAACTTTGCTTACAATTTAATTAACTCTTTACTATGCAAATGCATATTACAAAAGGATATGAGAGGTCATAAAATGAAATCAAGTTAGCGCATTAATGAGGCTGCAACACCTTTTAGTACCTTTTACGAGCACCTATCAGTTTATGGGAAATTAAGCCCAAGCTGTAGTGTGGTAAACAGGCCTACAAACCATTATGACCATGTATTATATTCACCTTTTTAAGGTTAGGCATGAAATTATAAATCAATATGTTTGGTTCAGAACAGATACAGTTTTTTTAGAAATGCTTTTTCTTTTTTGAAAAGATGTCTGAAAGGCTTTCAGCAGACCGGCGTTAAGAAGCAATAGACAAGTTTCATGTTCTTTGCAGTTCCAGGTGGTGTTCTTGTTTGGTCACCATCATAAAGATGCAGCCGTAGATGCTGTCAGGAAGTAGACACAGGTACAGAGCTAGAGTTGTGGCAGAATAAGCACTCAAGCCTTGAAAAGCACCATTTGTCACACGCAAAATACATGTTCTCACCAACATAGCTTTCCTTTCCCAGAATTCTAAATTGAATACTTATGGAAAAAGCCTAGGTGGATGACATTCCATATCTTACTGATATCTTACTGGTTATTTTTTACGTTCACTACAAAGCCTAGAATACTCTGTTACTTGACAATGTTGCTCAAGTAGTCCTGCAACTTTTTAAGTAGAAAATATTGACAGTGTTATTAAAATGCATACCAGTCAAAGTGAAATACAGACATAGAGCATTAAAGTTATGTGCTGATGACCATATCTTTCCTGGTAAGAAATGACAGGATGCAGCCATGACCCAGATACATGTATCTTCATATTTCCATTTCATATATTTATTTCATTTTCAGTGTTCATGCCCAAAAATAAACACAAGCTGAGAAAAACAGAGTCTGATCCTGCTCTGCGACATTGGCAGTAACACCATTAAAGAAATGACAGTGACAGTGAGAGAGAGAAGAAAGAGTGTGTCACTTATTCCCTCCATTAGTTTCATTAGTGCAGGAGGATGAGGCAGATTAAGACCGCAGCGGGTTGGATGATGATGCAATTTGGCAGGGTTATCTGTTATTCCAGGCCTGGCCATTTTGGCGCCTCTGGTTTGGCTGGGTTATAATGTGATGTGATGCCGGGGCCCACAGAGGCTGCATTGCTGTTGCTACCAGCCTCACTGATTAAAATCTGCTCTCACCAGCCAGTCTCAGTCTGGTTGTCCTTGTGCCTCCCTCTCATTTCCATCCAACACTGAGTAGCTTTCACTTCCCATCCCACGCCATGTCATAGGAAGGTACCATGGAGTTTAAGAGGCAAAGTTGGGCCTGGGCCAGGCATCTCACAGGGTTCCACAAACCTGTCCAATTCAGTGTTTTTAGAGAAGTTGAAGTAAAATAGGTCAGAAAAAAGCTCCATTGTGCTTCAAACTTTCATAAAAAAGTGTTAAATGAGTGCACCATAATCATCATCATTTGTCAAAAGGAAAGAAAGGTCCTTGTTGCAGTGTGTAATTAATCAATGAGACTTATAATCTTGCATTTACACTGAACACAAATGTTCGCCTCATGCCACTTTCACACCGCCCAATGCAATAGAGGAACATTTTTGTTGCATGCTTCATTGATGTTTCACTAAACCATCTCACAGATGCACTTCAGTCTTATTCAAAACAGCTGACAGCAGTGGATCACAAATTATATACATAAAAAAAAAAAAAAAGGCTCCACGTCTATTTTCTGCGGGGCTTTATCAGATGCTAAGATGCACAATAGCCCACAGCAAAAGCACGTTTTATATTCATCCATTGTTGACATTGTTGCAGTAGAACTATTGTTAAGGTTGGAGTTCCACTGAAGATTAAGGAGCAATGCTTATGTACTGTCTTGCTGACAATTCATTGAGAGTGTTTCATATTTAAGCAAATATTGAGATCCTTTTTTTTTTTACCAGTAAGTGCAAACATCCCCTGTTGACATCATGTTAAATATTATTAAAGTGTGAAGCTTGAGGGCTACTATACCAGACACTAATTCAAGACACGGGGAATGTGGTACGATGCCTTCTGTCTCTTGGCATTGTACAGCACACAGTGTCTGAGAAACATATTCAGTGCAAAATGGCTTACTGATGAGACAGGCCAGAGGACAACGGAAAGACTGGTACAAGCTGATGTTCAGAATACTATTTCTGCCCAAAAGAGTTTTGAAATAGATGGCACAGAAATGAAGACGAAGGAACTTACTGTCACATATGGGTTCATGAAGTGACCAAGGTCATGTAAGACATGGTTCTAGACTCCTTTAATTAGAGCATTATGCATTAAGAAATCTTGACTGGTCAGTAACTGACTTGTACCCTTAGTGGGGGTTCTGTAGAACTGTGAGCTGTTTCATGTATTTTAAACTAAAGCCAGAGAAGCTTATATACTACACATAAATGTTTGGATATAGCAGGATGATTCAGTCGGGTATGAGTCGCAGTAAATGATGCAAAGTAGGCAACACAGTGGGTAGCCACATTTTTGCCATCTTGGCATCCCAGTTTGTCTGCACATCGAACCAATGTGGTGCAGTTTCAATCATCCCTGATTTGATTGAAAGCTCATCATTATTCTCTTCACATTGTCATCGTGTTTGCTTTTATGAGGGTCCAAAGACTCCCTTTGAACCTTTCTGTACCATGTTAATATTGCAGTTGATCATGTGCTGCTTTTTAGCGTTCCCAGTGATATCAGGGTAAATCATTAATTCATTATATCACAATGTAGCGTTGCTTGTTGACAGCTGTAATGTGTAAAATCGTGACTTTTGGGCAACATTTTTCTTTAGGTCAATGAAACAAATGCAGTGGAAAAGGCAACATCTTGTCATCATCTTCATCTTCTTTTTTTACAGGTGCATTAATCAGGCTGTATCAAGAGATTTACAACATATTTGTACAAAGACATGATAGTGGTGTTTTATGAGACTGATCGTGTCTCACTTTGAAAGGAATCCATTACAGAGCTTTGCTCTTTTTATTCATCACAACATTACATTGCTAAAAGATGCTCTGGGAACAAACCAATTAACAGGACAAAGGATGATTGGGTGAAGCAAAGCCAAAATGACCTGTCGGATGTTGTGGATTCAGTATGGGTGGAGAGTACTGTAGAACATTTTAATGATCTTCCTCTAAGGTCTTGAATGAATACTAATTTGTGGGTGAAGACAAATGTTCGACTAGTATACCAAGTTTGGATTGCTGCAGTACCCCGAGCAGTACAATAAACCAGTTCAAACAGCAGCTTTTGGTAGCTTCAAACAAAACATATCGAAAATATCATCCCATAAAAACTCATACTATATCAGCTTGCAAATCAAACAAAAACCTTTTTGAAATCAAAGAGCAGGTTGTGAGATGGGAGCAAAGTGGACTGCCTCCAGGCTGTTGTTGATTTCTGCAACTTGGCCTGCGGCTAAGATTCCAGATGGGGTTTATACTCTTTAACTACACAAAAATCAAATGTTTTCTCCAAAATAATTCCCTTGGCAACCTTTTTTTTTTCAATCAGTGTTTAGCTACAGTGACCAGTCCCTTTTCTGTTAAACTAAAAACAATGTATGCTTCTGGGAGATATAATGTTGAGTGGAAAAAAGGAGCAAAAACATGCAACAGGAAAAACCAAAAGGGGTTGGGTAGCAGTGCCTTACCATTTATGCTGTGGAATTGTGTCACAATAATGGGCCTCAATATGAGAGGAAATTGACTGTGTAAAACCAAATCATTACTATGACTGGCTTTCCGTTGTAATGACAACATGCCTCTCTTCACATTCCATCAGCGTACATGCCCCTAAAACGATACCAGGAAATGAGTCCTGAAGATGACTGCTGGCTGCCAGTGAGAGTGATAGAGATAACAACAGGAGGATCACTACAAGACATCAACACAAAGAGCATTGCTGCGTGCGAGCATTGTATTGAGATACTTGACTGGAATCAGAACACAAAAAGGGCAAGATGGCGGTGAACGTGGCAAACGACAAGATCAGATCAGTTGCATGACCGAACAGATTACTGTTGAAAGAAATTGAGACATCGGTAGAGGCTTTGGCCACGAGCTGAACTTAGTTCTGTCAAACAGAACACTTAAAACATTGAGATTTTAACACAGGTTATTGACCAATGTCATTGCCCCATTGATCTTGTCTGATGAATGAATAACAGGAACATCAACTCTTACTTTTCCAGGAATAAATAAACCACTCCTTCATTCTAAAGTTAAACCTCAACCCTGCTATTTTTACTTGTTTGTGTGAAGTAATAATGACACATACGATATGTTATTACTACTATAAACTTCAATAGCTAATCAGGATGACATTGTGAGAACTTCAATATATATCTACAATGCAAATACAATTACATGTCCTCTGTTGTCTCCAAAGCAGTGTTGATGACTTCCTGGGGAACTGGTAAGCAGCCCTGCAACCCCGGTTTTGAGGAAAATTACCTCCATTCCTGCAGGAGTACTGCTGTTGAGCAAATATTAACAACACCAGGAACCATTAGAGGCTTGGACATTGTCTGTTAGCGTTAAAAAAATTGGTTCTTAGTAAACCCTTCACTAATTAATGGGCTGTAAACATTGAGGACATACTCAGATGCATCCACAGGTTGTTTGAATACATTTATAAAACCTGCATTATCAAAAACATGTATAAACCAAGAAGTGTTGTCTGCTACCCAACAGAATAAATGGAAAATGTACAATGGGCCATAAAACAGCTCAAAACTCCGGAGCACTATAACACACAACAATAAGCAGCACTAACAGACCACATTATAGCAGAATTACAGCTCCACAAGCTCAACAATCTTGTTGTAAGGCAATGTTGCTGCAATATCACATCTATTTGGACTGCATCTTTGTCTCAGTAGAACAAACCTCTCACTTCTTGAATTAATTAGCAGTGCCTAATAGATTTCTCATGCTCAGGATCTTCACCCACTCTCGTATGCCTGATTACTTATGCAGTTTTAATCCATCTTTGTCTGGAAAGCATACAGTAACAATGTCCTACCATCCTCTCCTCAAGCAGTTTCCTTCCTTGAAACAATCGCCTGACAAAATAGAAACAGTGATACGAGTTTCACTTTACAAATAGGAAAAGCTCATCCTCTGGTTTGGATTTTCCTTGGGGTTGGAAGATTGGAGACTCTGCAGCGAGAGCATGTTTGGAAAATGGTGCTAGATGAACTTCCTGCCACCATACGGAGTCATGCACTCTAGTGATCTAGGTTAGATCACCTGTGTGTGTTACATATGTTAATGTAAGAATGCAAACTGGGTGTTTTAACAGAAAAAAAACAGCAGGCATTCCTAATTAACTGTACAATATGGGCCTGATTTACCAAAGCTTTGCGCGTGCAAAAACCTGTGCAAACTGGATTGCACACGCAGATCTGCGTTGATGCTGATCTACTAACATGCGCAACGAGGAGTGCGTCCCTCAGACGGGCAAAATAGCACTCGCAACCCATTTAGCGTTCTTGCCTTAATGCATATGCAATATGGGGCGTTTACACGCTGTTTTGCGTGTGATGGGAGGAGAAAATGTAAATATGTTATTTTAGCACGCGCAAAGTGATTTATCAAACCTGAAACTGATTGCGGTGTTTATTTCTGCGTCTATATTTAGCAAGTTTGAAAGGCAGGTCTTAACTGGCACAGCGGTGCGCGGCGCGCACATGGCTGCAGTTATTTATAGTTATATTATATTTGTAAATCAGGAAATTACGCTTTTCCAGAGCATGTTCAACTACGCGTTCACAGATGACGCACATTTATTTCTTATTTGGTATATCTGAATAACTTAAATATAGATATCCATAGGAGAAATGCGTGTTTGTACTGGTATGGGCTTACCTTGGTCTGCAGTTTGTGGTTCAAGGATGGGTCGTACCTATGTTCCCCGGTTAAGACCGGAGCAACGGGGAACCCCGCTTTACCTTAACGGGTCCAGCTCTAACCTGGTCTACTCTCGGTGCACGGCGAATCGCAGGTGGCACAGTGCGCACACGTCACCAAAACCTCACAGGCAGGTTACCCTAACCCTAACCCTTCCAGTTCCAGGCACATTTAAATGCAATAAATAATCACAACAATCACTATTTAATGTAACTCTCTGAATTAGCCATAGATATATCATCTATATCGGTTGTCCCGTCGCCTCTGACGTCAGATCAAAGACTGTTGGCACGCGTAATGGAAACTCAGCCTGACTGAATGAACACAGATGAAACCAGGGACGGACTGGGACTAAAACGCCGTTGTGATGATCCGCTTTATTTATTTACTTATTGACAAAAAAGTCACACATCCATAGAAAATATCTATTTGTAATCTTGCGAGAAACAGCAGAGCGCCCCCTGGCAGCTGTCAGTGAGCTGCAGGTAAGTCAGGAGGAGAGCGCAGCACCTTTTTTTTTTTTTTTTACGGCAACATCCGTAGTCCAACGCAGGATTAAAATAATAATAATATAAAAAGTTCCTATGGACCCGGGGAACAAGGATGTCATATATGCCTCGATCCCAGTTATTTGCTCATCAAGAACGTCAGCTGTACTTTCTGTTCAGTGGCTTCAAATTCCATTCTGCGCTTCCGTTGAGTCTGCTCTTTCTCCATGTGGACAACTCTTGACTCGCGCAAAATCCTCATTTAAATAGGGCGGTCTTAACCACTTCTGTGCCTGTATTCAATTGCGGCCGCAATCTTAGTAGTTCACCCGCAAAACGTAATCCAGTAACAGGCGCAGTCTTTCTGCTCGCGCAAGCAATTTAGCGCTCGCTATTTGGAATCTTAGTAAATCACGCCCTATATGTATGTGTGAGGAATGAGTAGCAGGATCAGGTGTATGGTATGGATGTGTTAAAGTGTACTCTTTTTTAAAATTCCGATCAACTCCATTTTTTAATTTGCAATCGTTGAAATTTATTAAGGAAGAGTAACTGCGTGTGACGTTCAGGACAGGCCTGTCTTTCCACCTCAAAGCCGTCTTCCATCACTCTTACCAACTCACTTCCTCCACATATAATTAGAGACGCTTTTAATTAGAACTGAGCTGAACGATTGCCAGTTATCTCTTACGTCTGCAGTGTGCCTCATCCATGCAGCAGCTCAGCAGCCAGCATGGAGAAAATATGAATACATAGTAATAAAAACATTTGTGTGTGCATTTAACATTGGCTCAGTAAACTATATGAAACAACTGTGGCGTGATGTGACAGCAGGGTCTCTAGCTGGAGTGACGCGATTAGATCAAGCAGGTAATTACAATAAGGAAGGCCAGCTAATTTCTTTCAAATAGAAATGTAATGAAAAGAAAAACAAATACGGACATGCATCACGTCCACCGTCCAGCATGGGATAATGAATGAAACATCTAAGAATATAGATGTATATTGTCTTATTAGAGTTATACATTATTACAATTTGTTTCAGTGAAGTGATTGTATATGTCACAATAATGTATATATTGCAAGATACAATAGGTTTTTTTTCCCAGCTCATCTTTCACTGTTGTCACGATGCACTCAAGATCAATATGGAGTAGAGACCTCTGTTTTTTTGTAATATTAGTATACATATCATATCAATTCCGAGGCACCTGCTGCATTTGCATTCATCATGTCAAGCAAGACCACTCATGGACACAAATAGCAAAAAGGGATTTTGTCAATTCTCCGTACCGCTGCTCAAAACAAGATCAGGACAGTGATTACATCTCCTCCTCCCTGCTGGGGACATTACCTACCTATTAATTTTACAACCCAAAACACCAGACCCACACTAATACCATTAACTGTCGCCAGGGCAGCTATCAACTTGCACATTTCAATCGAGAATCAAACTGCTTTTACAAACAATCCGTTGTCACTATATAAAGAAAACTGGGCAATGTCGTTTGCCTCACGCAGGGTTTACAATAACTAGCCGCTCAACATGGACAATTCTTTCCATGTCACTGCTTTTGCAGATGGATTTCAACCACATAAATAAATGTGTTTAATATAAAACACATACACCTAGAGATAAATGAAGTGTGTTCTTCACACACTAGAGCCCTTACACTAGACTTGAATATTCCTGTGGTGCAGTTTATTGAGCTAGAAGCATTTCATTGTCATACCGTCAAACTAGATTCAGGCATTTTGTACCCAAGTTGTTACTAATGAGAAGGTGAATGTTATTCACGTATATTCCCCTTCTTGTGTCTTGCTGTATTCCCACGTCTTTGACTTCAAACCATTCAATGATATGTGTTTAAGATGAAACACCACTATATTACTTTAGCTGTAAATCATTTTGATTTGTCTCCACAACACATAATGTGCATGGTTTGCAGAGTTTTAGCTCATTTTTACAAAGTGACAGGATGTTGCTCGGATGACTAAAGCAGCAGCCTTCAAAGCAGAGGGAGCTCACAGCTTCTCCCTGATGAAGCCATTTACCAGGGCTGATGGAACAGCTTCCTTATGTCACTGCAAACTAAGCAGAAGGCATAAGGAGGGAGGTAGTGTGAGCAAAAGAGATGAGAGAGAAACAATTAGCCTCAGGGTCTTTGGGATCATAAGTAATAATTTGAGTGAAATTAAGTGGCAGGTTTAACAAGCAGGGATAATTTCACTTTTCTGTTCTTCCTGGGGGAAACCTGGCCTTTAATTGAGTTAACACTTTTTGTTTAGTAAACACTCCTGAAGCAGGCCAAGTCTGCCACTGAGTCTCATTACTGACACCTAGAATCGGTGTGTCAGTGCCCAAGCATTTCCAACAACCGCTCCGTCTGGCCTGCCTTCTCCTCATCATCATCATCATCATCATCATCATCGTCACACACACACACCATTCCAACAGGTGCTTAGCTGCTATTGGATGTCAGCCACGTCATTGTTTGTGTCACAAATCCGCTCATGTTATGGAAACACCTTGCTATCGATCAGGAAAGAAAATAAATTGTGATTACCACAATTGTAAAACGAATTATATGAGCGTCACAAAATCTTTTACAGATGCTCTCTGTTCCGCATTTTTTGAAGAAGAAACATCAGGGGTTTAGATGCACTACTGGATGCACTATGAACACAATAAATACTGCTTAATATGTTTCAATGGCAAACCCTCAAATGAAGGAACTTGTGGATGTCTATAGAGGACAGTGTTTGATTTTCATCTCTAGTGAGATTCAGTGATAAAAACAAAATGACACAAACTATTGTTGTCCCATAAGATTGGGTTTAATCCAGCACATAGTGTGACTAGCTTTTACCTAATTTAAGGATGCCTTTCAGTCTGTTGTTCTTCATGTTTTCTTCCCAATTTGTTATGTGCAAGAAAGAGAAGACATTGAATTGAATCAACCCACTTCACTTAAAAGAGAGATTATTATGGATGTGGATGCCTTCTGTTCGAATGAGGGGAGACTTTGACCTCCTCACAACTTGGTTTGTTAGGACTTTAATGTAACATTACTTATTCATGACTGAATAAACAACAGTCAAAGTTAAAGCCTGAAAACAGAAGCCAAATTGGAATTACCACCCAGTGGTTTTATGCCTCTGCTGACTGACAGTTTCAGTCTCCACAAAGTATTTCCCATGCTTACGGACTTGAGGACATGCATGTCCACCATGACCTTGACATTCCCAAGATGGACCTAAACAACAACAACCAAGAAAAAATACAAGCACATTC
This sequence comes from Microchirus variegatus, assembly GCF_963457635.1. NCBI lineage: Eukaryota > Metazoa > Chordata > Actinopteri > Pleuronectiformes > Soleidae > Microchirus > Microchirus variegatus. The sequence continues at coordinate 17,329,847 of NC_139802.1, forward strand.
ATACATTAAAACCCTAGCGCTTTGTGTTGCTAAATCCTCGTGGGTCCTTCATTTTTTGCATGGTAACACCTTGAGTCCCTTGTTCTTTGCTCAAAAGGAGAGAGCAGAAGTGGAAATACAAGAGCCACAGACACAGTAATGTTGTACCAACACATTTTAAGCTTGCTTCCCAGAGCCGCCCGAATAATGTGCAGGGTGTTTGACACATTAGATCCTCTATTCTATTTCCCTCTGATAGCTTTGTTGCCTCATCACCCAGTACCCACCCAAAAAAAAGAAAAGGAAGGGGAGAACAAGGAAGAAAGCATCTGTTGACAATGCCACCCATTGAGTCCACTGTGGTCCATTATTGGAGCAACAGAGAGAGAGGTGTGGGTGGTAGATTGTTGTTATTTGGACACCATCCACCCCACCTCCAAAACCCCATTTCCACCCCGAGTCCAGTATCCTGCAGGGTGTCTAATATTGTCTTGGAAGCCTCTGTGGTGAGGATATTGAGCAGTGCAGTAGGTGAACAATAGGAGGGGTGCGTAGAAGGTGATGTGTGTGTGTGCGTGTGTGTTTGGATGTTTTAAGGGGTTGTTATTGTGAAACAGAAGGAGAGCAGTGCTGCCGCCACAGTGCCAGGCAGGACCTAGGATAACGGAGAACTCAATGGAGTGTTAAATGGGAAATCATCTGTTTTCAGCCACAGATTTAATGTCATTGCTGCTCTCACACTGCTGCACTCTGCTATTCTCTGCTGTCTCCCCCTCCTTTGTCTCTTTACTTCAAGTGTTTTGTTTTTTTGTCCAACTTAAAAATTGTTGGGGGTTTTTCCCCCTTCCTTGTGTCGCTCAGCCATCCCTCACTTATGTCCTCGGCCTCATCATGGCTCCTGCAGGCCCTCAGGTTATTTCATATACCGTGGACAGTTTTCCGCCTCATGTTCTCAATGGGCCATTTGGGTTCACAGTGTCAGTCCATGTGCCGCTCACATCATCTCTGTCTGCATAACACTTGGAGCATCTCTCAGCAGGACATCTCCATTAGCAACTTGATAAGACAACTGCAGAGAACTATAAAAAAAAAAAAAACACCTCCACCTCCTCCGCCTCCACTGCCTCCAAGACCTACTCCTCCATCTCCCTGGCCAGATTAACTGATCCATTTGCAGCCTCAGTTAATGGCTTAACTCATCAAGCATTATGGCTTTAAAAGAGGACACGTTGATTGAAAAACATTCCTGATTTGTGATTGTTTTTATGTTGTTTTTTTTAAGCAGTGTTAAATTAAGCAGACAGACATTAAGTTGGACCCTTTCTCTTGCTTGAAGCGGTTGAATGAGTTGGTGATTCAGTTGGAACTGGCTGCACCATTATCCTTTCACAAGAGCTAATTGATCCCCCATACTCTCCATTTGCTTTGTGGGGAGTGGAGAAAAACAATATCCAGCATATGGGTTAGTCTGGATAAGCAAGTGCCAATAGTGGAAATGTAGCCTTGGAAATAGCCAAGAAAATTAAAGCAAAGGAAATAATTAAGAAAGGAGGAGAAGACGTTTATATGTGCAAGTCCCCTAAATTTTATGAACTCGTTAAATGATAAAGCTGGTATTGTGTGTGACACACTGGATGACTTATTTTGTGTGTAGAAATGTGTTTCATATACAGATGCAGGCTTCTTACAAGTCTTTATGTACATAGTGTAAATAAATCAATCATATTTTATTTATATAGCCCACAGTTTACAAAACACAGTTTGTCTCGCGGGACTTCACAGGGTTGGTAACAGCCTCTGTCCTTAGAACATCGACCAGGGTAAGGAAAAACCACCAGGAGTGGAGTATTAATTGCAATAGTAAAAATATACACATGATACATAATACCAACATCATTTAAAATACATACTGTTAGAGTAGCTGTATGTGAATGAAGTGATGCACTTGGTGGAATATAAAATCTGAGAATTAGAAATGGGGATGGCAGACCAAAAAAGCTCCATCCTGTGTTAAAAAAATAAAAAATAAAATCACAGTGACCTTGCTTAAAGTGCATGCAGCAGACGGAAAGTCCACAAGGTCCATCTACCCTGCCCGAGGCCACAGACTGAGAGAGCAGCTATTTATCTGCTTAAACAGCCTCGGTAAACCTGTGAGGGAACCGTTTGATAAGAGTCTCGCAGTGAAGTGATGAATGGCATGAAAAGAGAAGACGCCAACAGAATATCATGCTTGCTCAAAGCGTTTTTTGATTTCAAGGTAAACATATTAAAAAAATAAATAAAAGAAAGGCAGCCCCGGGGCCGTTCATCAGGGTTTGAGCTTCTTTTGTGCCGATGAACCGTCTGAACATCATCAGACCTAAATCTGACTCATCCACGGTGTTTGATCATGTTCGCCAACGATGCACCGCAATGTGAGAGTGACTTTTGTGAGTCAGAGGTGGCTGTGTGATTACATCACACAACCTGTTCTTTACACCACATGTTCATAGAACAGGACCATGCATTAGGTCATGATTGTAATTACGATGGACTATAAAGAGCACAGCAACTGGATGGAAATGAGTTCTTGTAGAAAATCTCAAGACTTTTATGCTGTTTTTTGACAAAATTCTACTTCAGGATTCATTTGCATGATTGCTAGTTGTGTGGGGGGTCGTAACAGTTCAAGCTGCGAGAAGAAAGGAACGGAAAAATTACGATGACAGAAAAAAAGACTTTTATCTGCTCTGTTTAGAAGTCTCTATATACTCTACAAAAATATTCATCACATACCCAACAAACTGATAACTTTTAAAGAAGATAATGAGTGTAGGATACTGTACATACAGGTACTGTACATATCTCTCTCTCTCTCCCTCTCTCTCTCTATAAATATATATATATACAGTATATCATTTGAAAAAAGAAAAGAATTCTGATTGTTGAATCTTGTCTTGGGTAAATACAAATATTTTGGGACCCATACGGCTCACGATTGCAGAGGTCATCGAATAAAGGTAGAATATCTTGAATACACCAGACTCCTCTGTTAAATATTGAGATTTTAGAAATGTCCTTGGTAAATGTTGGAGATTAACGCATGTTTTCAGGAGTTTCAAGTCTTTTTATCCGGTCTACACCTCGGCATTTTTCGTTTTGATTTCTGTGTGGGACGTCGCACTTATGACTCTTTTAGTGCCGACATTCTTTGGACGCCACGCTTCAGTATCGGCTCAGCTCGCTTGGAACCTCGCCAGAGCAGACACTAAAAATGTACCAAGTACCAGGTTATCCCCAATGGAAAAGCAAGTGGAGTCGAGCCACGGCGTGCTGAGTTGAGTCGTGCTTGAACTGTGTAGTGGAAAAACTGCCATTTGTCACCTCATCTGCATTCTTGCATTCGTTGCCTGGCATACTAATGCTTAGGCCTTGAATGGGCTGTAGGCATGACTATGTGCAGAGCTTTGCCATATTGCTTTAATAGCACAATCCAGTGTCCCGTGACTAAGGCACACTGTCAGGAGGACTAACAGTCTTAACACTCAAGTGCATCTGATGAGTTTTTCCCAGCAAGCAGATAATGGGCACAGAAAGAAATCTGCTGTGAGGACCCTTGGAGAACAACTCTGTATGGCTGCCTGGGTGGGATCAGGATGTTGTCAGCATGTGTACTGTAACATGAAAGGGCTTTAGAGTCAGCTGTAGCTTTTAATATAACGAGTGTGCTGCTGAATCACACTGAAACAATATACTGTTGTGTACAGAGGCAATCATTTGATATGCTGCCAACAGTGACCAAAAGCTGGAGTACACACACTGCCGTGTCACACAGCAGTCATTCATCAGCGTCCAAGTCTCGCCAGAGATGGTGGACAAGCATGCTGAAGGTTACTCTATTGAGTGTGAATCCAGTGAACTGGGCATATTTCTCAAATGTGTTTCTCTTTTTTTTCCAAACAAACATGAGGTTGCACCGTCACTCCTCCGTCCTGTCCACCACATTGTCTCAGCAACCTATGAATCGCTGCATGTGTTTGACACACGGTCACAAACAATGCATCATGGATAACAGACGTAAAGAGGTGATTATTGCAGATGGTATGATATGGCAGGTTTTCATTTGAAATATAGCTGATAAAAGCCCTGACCAGTACGATATGGGCCAAATTTATTTTTGGTTGCTAGACTGATTCATAAACTACAATATGCAACACTATTGCATATCACAGAATTGTTGCATAGTCTTCACTAATGGGAGTAATAGTAGAAGTTGTGTCTCAGCACAAGTCTTAATTTCCTTGAAAATTGCAGGTTTGTCAAATCAGTCTCGCCAAAATGTATACTCCCACCTCAATTATTTTTTTAATAAGGAATGTGTTTTCTCCTAGATTACATTTGTTTTTGACATATAACCAATAGTGACACAGTGACTTACACTTTGAGTGTTGCGGGGGAGCTGGAGCCAGTCCCATGCTAATATTGGCTGAAACACAGGGTGCACTGACAGATAAGACTATTTAGTTATGCCAACATAGAATATATGGCTTATGAGAGTTTATATGATAAAAGTGGAGTTAGTGGCTACAAATGGTGAAATAAATTTGACTAATCAATATATAAATAAGGCTAAATAATTTGTTTTGTCTGTTGCTGACTGTTGTTGATTCAAGGTTTATCTTATGTAAGCATTTCAACTGAATGTACTGTACTGTTAAGTCTGTGCGCATGTCTATTCAAAACATGTCTCTCTTGTAAATAAGACTGCGGGTCTCAATTAGATTACCTGTATAAATAAAGGTTGAATGAATGAGAAAGGAATATTTGATTTCCTCTGCACTCTCCGTTTTAAGCCATTGTTCCAGGAAAATGTGATTGTTGTTTTACAATACATTTCCTTATGGCTACTATGGCTATTACACACAAACAAAATTGGTGCATAGACCAATAACATTACTGAAGGACTTAGTACTTGGACAGAGGCAGAATGAGCTTTGCTGCCAATTATGTCACAGTGGCCAACCGCATTGCCATAGAAAACTGCTCATTAGCTTAGAAATAATTTTCCCCAGACACGTCAGTGCAACTGGTGACACGAACACAGATGCAATATTAATTACTCTTTCTGTTGGCCTAATATTTAAACAAATATGATGTAATATATGTATATATGTATATATATATATATATATATGTATATATATATACATATATATATATTTTTTTTTTTATAAACAAACCTTAAAGCTGGAGTAGGCAACATGTTTTATTGATTATTGATAAATACGTCCATAAAAACCTCTCAGCATGATGTAAATCAAGTGATCTGAGAGAGTTTGTTTGGTGAAATCTGACCCATAATGAGAGACTTAAACATATCACAGGGCAGTTCAAAGACAAACAGACAGAGAGAGTAACTGCAAACAGTGGTGTTCTTTTTATTTAAAGGTCACTTATCCAGCACTGGTACTGACAAATAATAGACTATTAGTTCCTAGGGTAGATATGCAATTTTCAATTTGGGGATTTGGATATTGGATCTCCCAAATAGTAATCCATTAATAGGCATTTTAGCATATGCACTAAACTGTCTGTTGTTGTTTTTTTCATTTTAATCTGCTGGGAAAGGAAGTAATTTGCACATTACATACAAACACATGTCTCATGCTTCACATATAAGGGAGACATAAGGTGTAGAGGTACACACTTATGTTTCTATTCAGTGACAAAAATGTACTTTCAATTCCTGTGGCAATATTACTATGGTTAAAAATAGATTGCGTTAGAAATCAACTGGCAAAACGGAAAACTTCCAATCCTTCAAATGCATGGTGTGGAGAGCTACATGTTTCATATAGTCCTCCCTCTGGAGCGTGCAAAACCCCTGGCTGACACTAAGTGGCTCGCTGGGTTGACTCTCTGACGCTGGAGTCACTGCTCCTTATCCTTGCCAGTGCCGCCAAGCACCCCCAGCCACTGCAAATGTAATGCCAGCTGCTGGAATAATGTCCCAGCAACATGTCACTGCCAAATTTCTTCCCCGGCATGTGGACAATACCAGAGCCAGTTCCAAGTCTGTGAGCCAGAGGGGGAATGACAGAGAGATGGCTCTACGCACACAGAGAAGCAGATGGACTAAACTAGGCTGAGAGAAGCCTCATCTAAGAGGAGGGGCAAAGGACACAGTCTAATGACATCATCTATGCATAGAGTGTGGGGCCCATCGCCAAAATGTGAATTAACCAAATATTAGCCACCCGTTAATGAGAACTCTTTCAAACAGCTCGAACTCTAGACAAAGGCTTTGGAAGCATTTCAAAGCCACAGCACCAGCCTCATCAGGGCATATTTCCACAATGCAACACAAAAGCTGTGTGCCTTGGACAATAGTCAGCCCATCGTAAGAGCATGATCTGCGTATGAAACAGACATGCACAGCCAGGATCCTGCTTTGTGAGCTTGTTGTTTGCTGGTGACAGGTTCAACAAACTCCCGCTCCTTATAACCACAAGTCAGCACCCACAATCAAATCCACTCATACTGCCACCAACCTGAGTTTACCCCTGACCCAATTCCCCCTTAAGTCAATCCAGAGCAATGTTTCCCAGCCTGGTCTGCCAGTCAACAAAGTCTCCGATGGGACTGCATGACTGACAAGCTGGAGCAGGAACATGCCACATGAAGATGAAGAAAACCTCTTCTCTCAATCCCTCCACTGGTTCTGTCCTGTTGAAGATCACTCATGTCTTTTTTCTCTGACAGTGAAACGTACCAACCTATTTCAGATGCGAAATACGTTGATATTTCACATCTGACCACAAAGACTACCACAAGAAACGTTGTAAGTTCAACTTAAAATATGAAATGATGTCTGTTTCCATCAACAAAAGCTAAACTGGTTGCTGATATTAATCTCAATCATTGATCATCGTAAGAACAGATCATTAAAATATGAGAAAACCATAATAAATGGATCATTCATAATAACAACATTTATGTTTTAATTACCCCCTCTTCACCTTGACAAGCAGAAATACACCACAAAATGGAATTAATTAAATATTTTTTTGTATTAGAGTTCAACTTGGGATTTGACCTCCGCCAATGAGGTATATGTTTTCGAGATTGCTGTCTGTCTGTCTTTCTGTCTGTCTGTCTGTCTGTTAGCAACATAACTTGAAAAGTCAGGGACAGATTTGGATGAAATGTTCAGTTAATATCTGCAATGGGACCAGCAACAGTGATTAAATTTTGGGCGTGATCCGTGAGAAGGGGCGGGTGTAGGGGGGCTGAGCTGCCTTCGTGGAGGTCTGCGCTCTCCGAGTGCTTTTCTATTATCTTTGTAAAGCCCAAGAGTAAACTAACCACATATGACACAAACCCCAGCGCAGTTACTTCAGTTTGCTCTGTTAAAATGTAACAAATAGCCTTGAGGTCAGGTGCTGCATTCAACTGTCGTCATGTACGAATCACATACTGGATGCAGCCAAAATAGACAGAATAAAGCATTTACATGAGTCAAGTAGGTCAGGCCGGCCAACGTGACCAAACTCAACACAAGCCTGGATTTAATTTCAAATACCTTGTTTGACCCACCAGGTGCTGTTGGGTTACTACATTTGTATACAGATGCATGAATACCCTTCACGTGATCGTCATTCTTGATTAAAATTGAGCAACAAATATAAAAATTATACTAAGTAAGTAGTTTTACTGGCAGCCACATGCATAATAATAGCAAACTGCTATTTGTCATATGACTCATTCAATCCGTTCCTGTTGCCCACCACCATATGTTGTTTGAGTGATGCTCGGATTATATGAATCCTGGAATATGTCTGATGTCTGAGTGATTCTTTTTTTTTTTTTTTTTGTAAAACTCTGACTTTGAAATGGTATCTGTCAAAAAAAGAAATAGCTTTCCATCACGGCCACATTTAAAATGTACCCACAGGTAAAGCACATTTATGGTAATATGGAAACAGAAATGATTCAGCGGCAATGCCCATGGCTTTGAATACCAACCGTGTTTTGTAGCAGCAACAAACAGAGACGACCTTGATAACTGAAAGGTTAGTACGTCTGCGTGGACCTGGTTAAAAGTTAAAGTCTCCACTGCCCAGCTTATGACAAGGAAATAAAAGGAGAATTTACAGTCATGCCTGAGAGTTTTTTTTTTTACTTGTTTTAATTTTGCAGTGCACACAATGAATTAGACAGCAGCTGAAGCAATTAACAAGGAAAGACATTATGGTAATGAGAGAATGGAGCTTGTAAGGTCACTCTCGTTACGCATGTTAAGCCGTGACTCAGGGCAGGGATTCTCTGCCACCAGAGTCAGTGATGGAAGCACAGAGGAGCGAGGTGCAGAATTTGCTTATCTGATCTGTCACACACAGGCATATGCTGGTGAAAAAAGACGGTCTCGCAAACTGCCTATTAAATCAACTTTATAATGTGGTGCAGTGACAGAGGATGCAGAGTTTTCAGCTTTGGAGGAAAAAACAAGGTGAGAGATGATGAATCGAGACAAGATGTCATAAGGACTATGACAACGTTCAAATATTGATGTGTAGGATAGGAAATACAACATATTAGTATTAACTAAGACATCATTTATCTTAGTTAATACTATATCTTCTTTTTTATTTATAGTAGCGATTTGGGGTTTAAGATTTGACAGCCCTTATGTCCTTGTTGAGATTTTTTATGTTGTTCGCCTCAAGTCAATTGCTTAATACATGATTATTATTATTATCATGCATGTATTTATAATTTGTTAAATTATGTAATAATGACAGCCGCTTTGATGATGCATGTCATGGGATCTAGAAGAATTCTGAAATGTTATTAATCAATTCAGTAAATAATGTATCACACAGTGGATGCAGCGTTATTTAACACTTTCCTTTGTATTTCCGTTTTTTTTCCAAATCCACTGTGGATGGTTTGAATTTTGCGGTGAAAATGATTGGAGTTTCAGAAGTTCAACAATACACTGTCACAGTATCCTGTTTTAAAAAAGAAAAAATGTGTTGCTTCCTCTGTCGTTGTTGACTGAACTGTTCTTGGCTCCTGAAAAGGGACATGCCAGAGCCTCTGATATAGGGATTAGTAAATAAGGGAAAGTGGGAGTGACTTCAGACACAGACCACAGTCAATATTGCACTCAAAGGAGACGAGTAATTTATACAACAGCGGAATAGTGTTAAATAAACAAGGCAAAGCAGTAACAAAATCAAAGTCAGCAGTGTAAGGACAGAACAGCACAAAAGGTCCACTGTAGCTGAACTGACATTTGTTTGCTATCGTTCATTAACTCGCAGAGCATTTGCACCGGGGACCTGGCACATCTGCTTTACTGCAAATTTGAGTTACTTAAATTCTTCTATATCCCTTTCCTATTTATACCATTGTTCATTTTTTTTTTCATTTGTGTTTGTTTGTATGGTTTTCTGTCTCCACAAAATACCAACACAAATTCCTTGTTTGTTAAAAGCTACCTTGGCAATAAATCAGATTCTGATTCTGGTGCAAAGCCACCACAAGATAAACCCACTGACTGTAGCCGCAGTGCTATTGATAATGTTGTTTTTTGGTCTTAAATCCAGCTGGTGTGAACAAGCCCTTGGACTAATACACTGATTTTACAGGTCAAATATTTGTTTTTAGAGTTTTAGAGGAGCTTTGGCTTAGCAAATTGTTTGTCCACCTTTAAGCAGGAAAACACAAAAACTCCATCAATAATAGACTTTGGTGGGAGTGTGCTGTACAAGCAAGGAACTCTTTGAATTTTGGGGAAGTTTTTGTGAATTTCTCAAGAAATAATTAAAATATGATGTTGAAAAACAATAATGATCACGTGTGTGCATTGGCAGAGCACTCGTTGTCAATTTATAAATAAAGGTTGCCGCCACCACAACCACTACATGTAAAACAATGGTGCTTAATGGATAAACAGTGCAAGGAGGTGAAGTCTTTGGACTGCTCACTCAGTGCAATCTGTCATGATCTGCAGGTCCATAAGTTACAGCACATCAGCAGTTCACCACTTAACCACACACAACCGTAAATAAAGCGCACAAATGAAGCCGTTCATCAAAGGTTTATGGAACCTTTCACCATGTCAATATGCATTAGCTGCTGACTGATTGCCATTTGTCTAATTAATCAGTCCCCACCTTAAGACTCATATGCCATTAATTCACTGATGAGCAGGGTCACAGCACACTCAGCCCGCATAAATCTTTGCCTGTCACTGATCCAAAAATAACCACCTTGTCTGATGAGTCTCTCCAGCACAGCCCGGAATCAAAGAGTCAGATGTAAACACAATGAGGATACTAATTTGCATCCTCATCATCTTTGAGTTGACGTTCATAAGACATCAACTATTGAACATTTTTTTTTGGGGGGGGGGGGGGGGGGGTTGTGTTGTGTTGTGTTTAGAAAAGGTCCAGTCATTACACACAGTCCATTTCAGGTCTCAAGTGGGAAACGGTATTGATTCAGCCACAAATCCCAACAAAAGGGGTTTACACTGAGTAACACCCACTCACTGATATGAATCCAGAAACATGACTCAGCAATAACTTCCATTTTCAGAAAAAAAAAAGAATAAAAGAAAGGATTCTGTGATTTCCCAAAGGTGAGCCCCTGCTTTCAATCAGCAGCCAACATTTTGCAACCGCTTTCCGCCACTGATGCTGCACAACTGGATTCTGACTAACCAGCTACAAAATTGAATACCTCACCATTTCTGGAAATGAAACACAACGACAGATTACACTTCTGCCTCTCCTTCACCCACACACTCTGTCTTTCTTCTTCTCATCTTCATTCATCCCCCTCATCTCATATCTCTTTCCTCCTCCACGACTCTCTTTTTTACTTCTCATTCAGTCTCTGGTGGGTTGATGTTTTTTGGCAGAGCTCCTAGATAAGAGATTGGTATGAAAGCTGCGTGGAGTAGCAGTTATTACAGGCAGCGTGCTCTGATCTGAGATATTTCAGATCACAGTAAAAGAGACTCTTCTTAACATACCCAGGGGCTCACTGCTCGGGGCACCAAGGTTTTCTATTTGACTTTCTCAGATGACTGGGAAGTTGCAGTGAGAGAAGTCACTGCACATTCAGCTGAACAAGTCTACCATGTCAAGAACAATGCTTTATATCTTAAACAGTAAATGAGAATGGCTTCAAGAGTTCTGTTTTTTGTTAAGCTGTCCAGTTGGTCAGCTTTGAGAGTGCCCAAAATGTGCCATAAAATGCATATTACTGTTTTAAGGAGTTTTATAGACATTCAAACTTCCAACTATACATATAACGTACTGTAAACTAAACAATATGCAACTCCTCCATTTCTATATGGACCCATTTTCCTTAATTTGCAAGTTTGTCAGCTCAATTCAATCAGGGTGCACCACTGCTGCATCACATTCCTGTAATGGTTTCAATGTCCACTTTAAGTGTTTCATAGGCAGAATATAAAATGCTCCATTTACAACTTCATTAAAAAGTGTTTTGCGTGCTCTAATTGCAAGTTGATAGAGCTTGACCACATAAAACTCGAAGATTAATTGAGGACAGATTGTGATCCGGTCAGCCAAACCAGCTCCACAGTTGGCCAGGGACACATTTTGACAATGTTTAACACAAATACAATAAAAAACATATGTAGTTACATGATCAACAACTGTAGGGGTGGAAATAATACTCATAATAATAATAACCACATGTAGTCATTCCCAACTAGCAAAAAGTACCAGAATCAAAGCATTCCAGCAGCCTTTAGCCAATGAACACAAAGGAGTCCTCATTTCCTCATTGTATTCAAGACACCTGTGGATGGAGACCTGCTTTAACACGACAATGATGAGAAAGCAGCTGGACAGAGTGATGATTCGCAGACACATTGAACATGTTTGCAGATCATGCAGGGACAGATACTGTGGAGAAGGCAAACCACGCCATTCTTTCTCCTTAATAGATTAGAAAAAAGTGACACACACAAACATGGTTTTGTGAGACTTGTATAAAAGGAGAGTCAGTAACAACTACAACTGACAGAGCTGTTCATAAACATTCTCAGGGAATTGCACGTCAGTGATTCACGCTGCATCCGCATAAATACATCATATGCTGATAAAAAGGAGCTGTGTGTGAGCCATCACAGAGCCGCTCCACTAGCACGCTTGATGTTCAGAAGGGAAAATGTGCTTGCTGCAAAGCTGCGAGCAACAGCTCCCATTACTTTGAGTGAAAAAATTCTGACATGGGAAAACTCATGAAAATGAATAAACACATAAAGCACACTGGGTAAATATAGGAATTCCATTCTCGCTTGGTTAATTTTTGATAAGTTGGGTGTCAGCAGAGAGTATATCAGAACCAAGAGAATCAGCACTACTTGCTGTTGTATACATGTATTACACTTTTGTAGCTGCAGATCAACTTCACTGTATTAATTTAAGAGACTCACGGTCATGAAGCCGTCCAGTAGACCAGAGTCAGGTTTTGGTGGCGCCTGCAGTCGCTCCATGGACCATTTCTCAATGATTGAGGCCACCTGGCTGTTCTCGGTGTTGAGGATCCGGAATCCTGTCATGTTCACACCACTGTATCGGTAAGGCTCTACATCAAGAGCAAACAGATCCTACAGGGAAAGAGCACATTTTAGGACAGCAGAGGACAGACAGATTAGAGCTATTGAGTAAAAACAGACACAGCACCAAGTGTGAATATGTTGACCCTTGCAAATAAAGGAATTAATGAATATCCTTCTTCAACTCAGAGATTAGTTTGGGCTTGACTGGATTTGATAGAGAGATACCGGAACAAGGTGGTACATGAGGGTCTGAAAATGTCTCTGTGTCCTTGTGCACTTCTCTGGCCCTAACGTATGATCTTGAACTAATGACTGACAGCAACGCCAAGGTCAACACCAAGGTGATCAGGTATAAAACTACATCAGCCAGGACTGACAAACTGGGTCACTGATCAAACCTTCCGTATTGCAACAGAAAAGCCATAACACAGATAGACTAAGCGAACAGTAAAGAGAAATCTGGCAGGAAATGGGTTGCCATATGTGGCCTCAGTATGTCTGGGATGTTCACTCTAGGAGAATTAGGCTGTCAGCACTGGACTCTGTCTGCCAAACACAACAGCGGGAAGTGACAAACACCTCTCTGCCTGCTCTTACCTTCTGTGTCTTACTTGTGTTTGCATTTCACGTTTCATCATCCTAAAAATATCAAAGGGATTTTTAATTATATCACATGGATTGTGCTGTGCTTAAATGGCCGCAGGGAGGAAGTGTGTTCATTTAAATGTCTCGTTTCAGATTTAAAATGAACCCCCTTTAATCATTGTGATGAAAAGCATCGAGTTGAAAACCTGCAGAGTCGTACCTTCATACTAGCTTTGACATTTACAGAGTAAAGAACAGATAAGAAAGGGAGAGAACAACATAAGCAGCCTCTTATGAGTTTGAATTGAGGGAAATTGTTGACCTGGAACATGGACTGACAGCAAGTTCACTAGTCACTGAGCTCAGATAATGCTCACCAGTGTGTATATACTGAGCTAACATGGATTTCTTTTCACATATTGTTCAGACAGTGTCACCCTCAGAGACAAGGTCACTTATCAGCAGAGTTAAGAACTTTGAATATTTCAACACATTTCACATTAATATAAAAAACAGTGACAGTTTAATCTCCCATCTCACCAAATAAATACTGATTGTTCAGGATTATGCCATGTGGTCAGCCGACCATAAAACCATTACCACCAAGAAAAAGCACAAGAAGTTTAAGATGGTAGAGGGATACAAATGCATAGGAAAAATGAGGTGGAGGATGAGACAGATAATGATGGTGAAGGAAAAAATAACTACTGATGTACTTTAAAACCTTGAAACCAAATCCCAAGAGGGCAATCTCTCATTCCAGTGAAAGTTGCTGATTCAGCGCTTGGGAGACTTGGAGCTCCACAATCTGCAAACCAATGGTCGCATGACTGACGTGGAGAGCTGGAAACAGCAAAAACCATATAAAGGGCAAAGCACTCCCTTGTTTTAACAGTCGTAGTATATTAAATAAAAATCTTTGTAGTGACAGGCAGGGTTTGAACCTGCTGGTCAGGTTTTTATACACATGACTGACTGGACGTTAGTGGTTGTTTGTCTCCATATTCTAAGTGACTGATTACTCTCTAATATCTTGGAAAACATCAGCAGAGATTGACTCATGCCTGACCTTGACCATGACCTTCATGGATAAGAAGCCATAGCTGGATGGATGGATGGATGTACCCTATGTCTATAAGTGTGTGTGCGAATGGGTGAGAAACTTTAAAGGACTGTGCAGGGCTATTGCAAATGAAATTGTTGCAGGACCAGAGTTGGCCCCTACAAAGTGGCAGAAATTTGACTCCATAAGAGATATCCACCTCTTAAAACATCAGCACAGAGGACAAAATATGAAGAAGATGACAGGAGGAAGAAGACCGTCTGAACAAGGGCAAAGGAGGAAGATGAATTAGAAAATAGAGCACATAAATAGTAGGAAGGGGATTAAAAAGGAGGAGGATGAGAAAGCAAAAAATAAAAAAGCTGTCTTGATGTTATGAAGGATTGTGCTATTATTTTATTCCTGTGGAAAAAGATTGAAGGAATGACCCAAAGAAATAAATATAACACTGACAACTCAGAAAATTAAGATTGAGGAGAAGCGTTATTCCATTTTTTGGCCATCAATATGGGCAAGATATGGGAATTTGAGTGAAACCTCATAACAAAATGGCAGTGGCCTCTTTTTCTTCTTACCAGTGTGGTGAAGATGTAGTGATAGTACTCTGTCATCATTCCCATGGCAAGAGCCTTAGAACGAAAGTGACAGAAAGAGACAGTGATTAGGATATGGACAGACATTTACAAATTAACACAGAAAGAGCTCAGATCATTTTGTCACATTACACTTTTTTATCTGTTTGAATGGCTGTAAAACTACAGTCAGACCCAAGTCCCACACAATCAAAAGGCCCATTAATACTGTGAAAGGTGTCAACATCAACGTTGCCATAAGATGGATCAAGATATGGTGCAAAATGTGAATGGATGGACAATAGAACAGTTGCATGTTTAAAGCAATGCACTAAAACGGTTCAACAAAGGACTGTAGATGTTTAAATAGTCTCAATACGAACATCAGAACTAAACCCTGGCAGAGAAAGGGAGTCTTAATAAATAGAGGAACTGCGTTTTGCTGCTGCAGCTCCATTTTCTGATTTATGTTGATGAAGAGAATATAATTTCACATGAATATATTGGGTTCTGCCTTGTTGGTGCCCAGAGTCAGACTTTTGTCATCTGCCTGAAATTGTTGCTCATCTTCCTAAGCAAGTTAAATAAGTTTGCTGAAAAAGAACATGTACTCCTTCACACTATTTTCAGGGTAATGCATTTTCTAAAAATACATCTTTGAGATTAGTTTCTAAAATACAATCACCTTCCTCGCGCTATTATTCTATTATGATTCACTCTGTGTGCATGAGAGCTAGAGACACACCAATCCATTTCAGCTATATAGTGTTGTCATGGCTGCCTGCCATGCAGAGACTAAAACAATATGAATTACAAATTAGGACGGTGGGCAGAGGACAATTAAACAGGCAGGATGTGATAATAACTGGCATCAGTTCGAAAAGCCTTCAAAGAGTCTACTGCCTTTCATCTGAGGACCAGCACGATCAATGGCAGCGGAAGTAAAACCATTGCCTGGAACTTGTGATTACAGATGAGAGTAGAAAACTTTTCCGAGGTTTCCATTTTTGAAAAAAAAGAAAACACAAATTGACATTTGGCAATGGTCTAAGAGCCAACTCTTGAGTCTGTATTATTACCTAGTTCTACACCAAAGTATGCCCATTCATAGATAGGCATATGTAAAGTGCTAATATCTATCAATCTTTGTTGGAACCGGTTCTGGACAAAAAACAACAAAAAACTCCTTGGCAGAAGAAATACATATTTATCAACATGGCACTTGCATACAACTGTGATTTGAGTGTGGATCCAAATTTCTATGATACATGTCCAAGAACAAATAAAACTTAATTTGCAAAATAAAAGTCCAACACCTGGCAACACATGAGCAATCAAGCCTCTTGATACTGATTTGTATTGACTTTTTTAACCTTTGATTACTGGTGATAGTAATGGTGATAACTATATAAACAACTAAACCATTTCATTGCAGTTGCTACCAATGCAGTTTTCCCCTGCTGGTATTTGTGTATCAAATGTTGAAAGAATGCCTGTAGAGAAACAAAAGTCAAATCAATATCAATCTTCTCACTAGAAGCTATTATTGTCCCCTTTGTTGTCTCTTCGCTATTTTTTATGGATAAAGCTTTGATGACAGCTGATGAAAAGCAGAGGAACTCTGACTTATTGGCGTGTCACATCATGAGAATATCTGGGCAGGACAGTTAAGTTTTTCATTACCTCCCATTAGAAGGGATTGTCTCTGACATGAATAATGAAAGGACTCATTGACCCTCCACGGCAAACTACCATTTGGGCACTGATTAAAAACCCTGGGAGAGTGACAGTATGTCACTTTAACATTTGATGAAGATGACAAGCAGGTGAAATAGGAAGGCTTACTAATTAGATTACCCAGTGCAAAATATCATCATTTACAAAAAAAAAAAAAAAAATCATTGTGTATAGCACTGAGAAAATGGCAGCTCGAGTTCAGTCTGAAGGTCATATTTTTAAAATACCACAGGAAACAATCTAACGTGTAATGGGTCAATGATTTTCATTTTTTTGTGTGAATGGGTATGGATTAGTGAAAGGGAAAAGCAGAAAGGCATTATGAAAATATAGACCATCTATCTATGAAGCAAGTTGCGTCAGTCTGTCTGTCTGTCTGTCTGTCTCTGTGTCTGTGTCTGTGACAGGCATATCTCGTGACCAGTCAGATCACCTTGAGACTTTGGATATGGGTTGAGCATGGCCCGATGGTGTGCATACTTGATTTTCAAAATTTTTGGAGGAACTTTAATTTTCACTGATTTATCACGCTACACCAGGCAGGCAGCGGCTCATCAGCAGCAGCTGCGATGTCTGGAGCGGGGAGGTGGGACTGAAAAGACTGTCCTCATGGTGGGTGAGACATTTTCGCACAGTCACCACAGAACATGGTGGTGTACTGAAACGACGAGGTGTCCTTTCACCAATATGCTAGCACATCTTTATTTTGCATTAACATGCTACTACCTTGCGGCTAACTTGGCGAAAAGTTAGCGAGGCTACGAATAGATGTGTTCGTATAGATGTTTAAAGTAGTGAATCTTTGAGCAATGATTGATTGATTGATTTAAAAAAAATGTAATTCTACAAAACAGTAGCTTTGTTAATTGCCGATGCGTCACAAAATTTGAGGCTATTTTTGAAAAATGCCATCAAGTCAAGTACACATTCACTCTGTTCCTCAAAGTACTGACTCCCTGTTATTTTAATGCAAGTAAATGTGTCCTTATCAAAGAATGACAAGCTTCTGAATTGCATGGCCTTGTCCAAAAATGGTTCTATCACATGGAAAGGGAGGTTTATTAGAGGGGAACAAAGTGAAACTGACAGGAGCACATTATGACTATGACATTTCTTATTCAACTAAATTACATAATTAAGACATGGTACCGCAAAAATGTGTTTGTTGCCTTGAGATAACCGGATGATTAAGTAGTGATTTGGACATAATGGTGTGTGTGTGTGCGTGCATGCATGCATGCGTGCGTGTTGTCAATAGCTTGCACGTGTTAGTGCATGTGAGACTCCCCTCATTAATAAAGTCCAGACTGACCCCTTGTTGACTGCTACACAAAATGAGCACAGAGGCAAAAACATTACGTTTTATCAGAAGCATGAATAAAACAAATATGCTGTTTATTTAGAATGCCCTACACTGTATGCCAGATTAAGTTGCAAGCTTTTATCCTTTGAATATGTGTTGCTGAATAGATTCAGAATGCGCTTTATTTTAGTTTATTATCACTCCAGTAATCCAATCACAACTAACTGTGATTGTGTTATCATTAAAAGTGTTTCTCACACCTTTCGTTGATGAGAAAAATGCCACGGAACTCTACACTCAATATGCTGTCTGAACTGAGTCATCATGTGTAAGAGCTAACCCACAATAAAGAACATATATTATTACTATATAGGTAGTAAGATTTCAAATGTCACCGTGTTTGATGTTGCTCTTTCGGATAATTTGTGTGTATTCTTACATTTATTACAGCAATAAAAGCAATGTTGGATAGGAAAAAAGAGTTAGCATGAGACAATCCTCAGAGATCACATCTCAGTGTCTGGATGAAGCAAACTTTTCTCCAAAGAGACGGACGTGAGATGACAATTGTTTCTGGTGCAAAGAAAGATTGCCAGAAAGCAATCTCTCATTTCAGCGCATTGTTACTCATGACTAATAGTCCTGTCACAGACACGGGCATTATCACATAGGACACTTCATCTAAAAATCTTGCGAGAATGAGATGAATATCATCCAAAGAAGAACGAGTAGTAAAATACCCGTTTTATTTTCAGCGGATTTAATTTTTGCTTTGTGTGTGTTGACAGGAATTTTAAAAGAAGCTCTTTGACAACTGCAATTTATTTAAAATATGGCTGCCAGGCTCCTGACAGAGTCTAGAACATTTGATAATTTATGGATCACTGTCCTCAAATTCATTGTGCAGCTCAGTGTCTGGTGTGGATGAGGTAGAGTGGGTTGTCCCTGAACCAAAAGATCATGCAGGCACTCTCAAAAAAATATCAAGAAAGAACAGCACAAGTGATGTATAAGAGGCAGAGGACAAAGGGTAATGTTTGAGTTCAGCTTGAATTTAGTCTGGCAACCCATAATGTTACTTGGATCATGAGTCAAGAAAAGCAAGCTTGTGTAGAAAACTACAAACTCGCAGTTGTTCACAGTTACATACTTTGTGCATGCACCTCATCAACATCATCTGAAAACCTGTCTGCTCAGAACATCACGACCACTCTGCGTTCTAGGCTGTGGTATATCACGAGTTTATAGTACTCTGACTCTCACACCCACACACACATGCACACACACAGACACACACCTGCTTTAGGATCCCAGCTGCCATTTCGTGGCCACAGTCAAAGATAATGTGGAACTCCTTCCCCCTCTTCATCTCCTTTAAAAGCGGCTTGGCGTCCTTGGTGTCTGCAGGCAGCTGTCGGATCTTTAGCCGGATGTTGTACCGGGATGGAGCCTTTATAAGTTCTTGCAGTCGAATCAGACCTGTGGGGAAAATTCACAAAGAGAAAATGTTTTTTTTATTTTTTTTGTTCCGTTTTCCCTGATGAGTCATTGCTTTTAAGAAGAATTAGCTCAGCTGCTCCCCATGAGGGCAATGCATTTCAACAAAATAAACTGTACATCTCTCCTCTGAAGCTGAGGTAACATTTCTAAATGCCTGTCGTGGTGTTGCTCGGAATTAGAGCAAAGATATGAAAGCTGCAGGGTTACTGTATATTTTAGTTCTGAGTTTACTTTTAATGAAATCTGTTTCTCTTCAGCCTTCTCAGACAATCCTGTATCCCTAACACATGATTTATCTGTCAGTCTTTTCATTTCTTCCTTCCAAATCGTTTTTTTTTTCTTTTTTTTGTATGTCCTTTTTGTCCTTCTGGCATTACCCACAATGCACCAAAGTAGTCTTTTAGCCTCGTTTACCTCAGTATCAGACTTTGATCCAACAATATGAACGGTATTACAAACAAAGCAAAACAAAGAAAATTATGTCAATACTGCCCATTACCTGACATTCATCATTCATCATGGATGACATTGATTCTGTGTTCACTATTGATCCCACTCTTTCTCCATATGCTGCTCACTGTTGTGTTGAGGATATATATGTGTGAAGTCAACCTTTGCTGGATAAATTGACGGAGACTTCAAGTGAAGCAAGAACATCTTAATTTTGACAGATAAGCTTCCACCGTGACATCCGGCAAATATTTCTCCCCTCAGTGGCTGATCAATCACTGTTGTGTTGGAGCTGAAAAATATGTAAATGTCAAAGATATCAGCAGAGCTCGACACTTATGTCGGATGGATTTTGTGCCCTGTGAATTTTTTTCCCTTGACGCAAGCTTTTTTGTTTGAAATTAATGTTATTTCACAAAATACCCCATGCTTTGTGTGCGCTTGATAAATGAACATTTTCTCTCTTTCTAGTTTGTTACAATACAGTGACTGTGCATCACTTTAATGAATGCTTTGCATACTGCTTCCTCAATTTGACACAGTCTCCTCAAGACAAAAAAACAGCAGCTTTTTTTCCCTGATCTTTCATGGTCTCAACAGAACATAATATGTTTATATGTCATAACTGGAAACTGATGTGTATCAGAAGCAATCGTGGAAGAAGGGGTAGCACTGCAAGAATATTGTGGATCAGTAAACAGACAAAGTATTAAACATGATGTTTTTTTCTTATTCCTGACCAAAAAGCTTCAAGACAACGTACACAGGGGGTTGTACTCTTGGATTCTTGTGTTTTTTGGGTTGAATTTGACTGATATCCAAGTGAAACTGGTTTAAAACTGCCACTGATCTACAGTATAAGAGCACAGGCTGGGTGTGTGTAAGTAGGCAGGTTGTTTACTTACAAATTAGATGATTGGTCATGCTCATTACAGTATTATGTATACAAATACCATAATTACAGTATTAGAAATAAATTACGCCTAGCCTTAAATATTATGGCCCGATTCTCAGTCACTCACAACATGATTAATAAATGTTAATATTAAATGTCGTACAATATTAAAAAATAATAATCATGATCAGTATATGAGTACAATCATATAAATGTGTAGTTGGACAGCGATGGACATTTTTTTTTCCAGTTAAAACTTGTTCATAAAGGTGTTGAGTGAAAATATTTCCGTTTTATTGTGTGCAGTTCAGCAATGTATCCGTATTTCTTTGAACTCTGTTCACCACTTCATATTTTTACTCTACTGCTGTGACACTCACTAAAGATGCTTCAACAGGAATTGCCATATAGTCTGCATTTTTCTTCCTTTTTGAAGTCAACAACAAAGGTGTTGGCAGTGTCATTTGAGGTGGTGAAACGTTTTAAAACACTCTAGACAACCAGCCAACACAGATGGTGGCATGGTGCAGTATGTTAGATTCCAGGGGCAGATTACAAATGCAGCATTATGTATACCAAAAAAAAAGAAAACAGCTGCAAAGTATAATGTCCCTTAACAACACCTAAAATAATTATAAAACCTAAGAATCCATTGGAAAGTTTTGACAGTAACATGTTGGGTAGCTATTCACCAGCTCCAATGTAAAGCTGCAGTCTCCATGAAAAGTGAGGCAAATTCCCTTGTTTTTTGGTTTAATGTTTTCAAAATACATGATTAATAGCGTTATATTCCGACAGCTCCAAGGGATGTAGAGTGTTTGATCAATGACACGGGTCTTTCAGTCTCAAAGGCCTGGCAGTAAATCTTGACAAACTTTTGTATTCCATAAATCTTTGGCCAATCAAGAACTACTTTTCTGGTGGCAATAATACAAAAAAAATGAATTCCTCCTCCTACCACCACCATATGAATGATTGAGGGAAGGCACAGGGGGGTGAATACTGAAAGCAGTAATTACAGAATGTCCATAATCTGGCTAAATTTGCTTTAAAAAGCACTTTATTGTATATTTACAATAATTTATACCAAAAAGTATGACATCCAATTTTGTAATTTTGCTAATGACTAATTAATCTGAAGAATGAATTCATGCTGACTGGACCAGATGCTATTTTAAATACTGGCCAAGAACAAGTCCTTCCATCTACAAACAGATACATCAGTGTAAAGCAGCACAGCAGTCTCCTGTGTCTCTGCCCACAGTCCACCATCCCCAGCTGTTTGGCCCATGGCATTATTTGTTTACTTCCTGCTTCCAGATGAGTGAACTGCACTGTGGGAAACCAGGCAGCAGTAAGTCACTAGTGTTCATTAAATCAAACACTCTGTTGCACATTGATGATGATATCCCCAAAGTGTTGACCTGTGAGACACTGCAGTGCTACATTAACCATTGTATGACAAAGTAACTCCTGGGCTGCAGTTCACAGCATTTTAGCAGGACAGAGAGACACTATTCACACTATTATTAACACTCCAGAGGTGTGAAGTTGTCTCAGCATGGATATCAAATGGACAGCTGCGCTAAATCTGTTAATAAATGTGTTAAATGCACATTAATAAATGTTAATTGGAAGGTGAGGACATTTAATTGTTTTAAAATTGACACCTGGCTTAAAGATTGTCTGTATTTGGTATCATAGGAACAAGCAGCATCAGGATCTTTCAGGTCCAATCACTTTGAGGTTTCAACAAAACAGCCTGGTAACAAAAGGGATGCATATACTGTGGCACTGTCTAAAAGACAGGAGGCAGAGCTGGACGTGGCAGAGCTATAGATGCTGAGATTTTTATTGGGAGTGACCAGGATGGACAGAATCAGAAAATATCATATTTTGAAGGACAGCTAAGGTTGATTGAACGATGTGGAAATAAAGTCTATAGGTTGAGATGGTTTGTCCACGTGCAGAGGGATACTATATTGGATGAAAGACGTTGAAGATTGGGGCTGCTGGGCAGGAGGAAAAGAGGATGACCATAGAGAAGGTTCAGAGAAGGAGGACAAGGGGACAGTTGGTGTAACAGAGGAGGACACAAGGGATAGAACAAGATGGAGGCAGATGATCTGCTGTGGTGAAAGGAGCTGAAAGAAGTAGACTCCCAAGTCACTTCACATCACCTGTGTTTTATGACCTATGTCTGCAGAATGTACCCTACATTAGCTGCATGCATGTGACGCAATAAATATCCAGATCCTTAGGTGGCAATAGTCTGTGATCTGGAAAAGTGGAACGCCGAAGCAAGCAAACAAAAATGGGAAAAGCTTCCCGTTTGTGTTTCTTTCTTAGCTGTTGCTTGTTTGGATTTGTCACTTCTGTCTTTCTTATTTTGCAATTTGTTCAGCTGACAGCCGATCAAAGTGATTTCTCTTTCGCCGACAGGCAACAGCCTCAGCTCTGCTGATTCAGTATGCTGAATTGACCAAAAAGCTGCAGAACTTCCGCGGACGACGGGTAATTGGTTATTGGAAATTCAAACGGTGTACTTGGACTAGTGTAATTTTATTCATTCCATCACAGAGAAAACCTTTGGGGCAGGTGTAATATAAAGATGTTTGACTGGTAATGTTGCCAGTGAGTACAAAAGTCCTCAAGGAGGCCTTACAAGGTGCTAATATTTCCATTTTAAGTCAGACGGGCTACATAACAATAACTTCGATTGATTTGATCTGATTTGAGCCAACTTGGACTTAAAAGACACATTGATAAAAAATACAGCAAGTCATAATTAAATTATAATATAAAGCAACCGTGTACTTGGATAATTAAATATTAAGGAGTTTTTTTTTATGAATCATGCAGAGCTACTATTAAAATATTAAACTGTAAATCAACATCATTCAACATTCTTTTCCAGTGTTGTTTTGCTGGCCCAGTCTGTGTTTACACTACAATATCTGACCTTTGGACCAATCATAATTACAACAGCTAGAAGGGGCCTTTTGTAATTCCAGTATTAATGCATGTGAAAACTTGTTTTGGAGTACACCTGCTGAGACGACTAATGCTATTGTTCTTCCTCTGGGAACAGTCTCAGTCAGCCAACACCTCTGAAAAGTCACATCTCTTTTCCATTAATCCTCACACAAAGAAAAACGTGGAAACACACATTGCCGTTTGTATATCGATGAGGCGTAATGCACAAGAAATATGCCTTGGTTGGTTGTTGTTTTTATTTACTTTCTGCGTATTACTTCAGATTAATGATTAACATATGGTTTATTTACTGTCTTTTTCTCAGTTTCAATCAGTGACAATTGACTTACTAGTTGCAAAGATGCATCTGTGTAATAACAGGTTATTATGCTTATTGTATAAATGTGTTAAACTTCATAATTTCATCTAAAATATCAGTTCAATCTGCTCTTATTTACTCATATGAAATATTTGTTACATACATCTATATTGCCAATCTAAAGTGTT
This sequence comes from Microchirus variegatus, assembly GCF_963457635.1. NCBI lineage: Eukaryota > Metazoa > Chordata > Actinopteri > Pleuronectiformes > Soleidae > Microchirus > Microchirus variegatus. Next base: position 17,354,003 of record NC_139802.1, read on the forward strand.
TGCTCAGTGACATGGTCCTTCCATTCTCAGGGGTCTGACAGTAAATCCAAGAGAATTTCTTTCACTATACCACAACACATTTCCCAATCTGGAGCCGATACTGCTCTCTGCTTGTCAGATTGAGCTGTTTGTTGGTGAATAAATGGGCATTTTCTGAATGTGGAACAAAGAGTGGCACATGGCACTTCCTTGAATCATCCGAAGAATGTAACTAAATGGCATCTTGTTGGAAATGACAGGTGGACTAACACATGGATGGACCCCGCATGCTAAATCATTTCCATGATGTCACTGGGCGGACCACCATGTCTGACAAATTACAAATGTGTCCAAACACATGCAGGCATCTCCAAACATAGCACACACCTTCTGAGAACCAGTGTGAATTTCATCTTGTTTATAATTTATACGTGTAAAAGTGTGTCTGACATGAGTCCAAGCTCATACGGTTGATGTTTTTTAAAGCTGTCTGAGGAGAAAATTTGCCTCTGCTGCTGGAGCAGCAATCTGTTTTTACGGTTAGTTAGATTACATCGATAAAAGCAGCACATCCGACTGCTACACTCGCTCATCATAAACACCTGTCAGAGCAACTCTCCTGACTCTTCCTTTCACTCCTAAAGACGTCTCTCCTTCCATTCTGCACGGATGTCAGCGCTGATCAGTATTGACGGTGCTTAATGTGCAGTGACTGTTCCAGGATCCATATTTAACTCTGCATGAATTTTTCATTTCCTCAAAGCGTTTATTACGGGAGTCTCCTGAGCGTAAAACAGTTCACAGTTCGCCTGTGATAAATATCCATTCGTGGGAATGGACCCTCAAGCTTCTCCTTTCCAAATCTCTCTTGAGATCTCACTGGCGACAAGGAAGTAAAGTTCCTTTTACAGGGCTGTTCAATCATTATCACCCACATGGACATTTAAGCGATTTCCCCAGACGGCTAATACACAGTGTTGCATGATGGGAGTGACTGTTGATGAGTCACTGAGCTGCACACTCCTGGGGTCAAGGTTAATGTGATCCTCGCCACATCAGCTGGCTTATTTATGTTCATTTAAATGAGTGGAAGACGTTAGAGGAGGATTAAAGTAGGCCTGCAGTCAAAGGTTCTAATAGCTGCTGAGGACAGAGGCCAAACACGCACGCTGTGGTTCCTTCACTATGAATAAACCTGCAGATGTAAATGTGGGCCAGTCACAGCCGTGGTAATTGTATTTGCTGTGCATCATACTTCTTCCGGCCTTAAATCACTTGTGCTAAAATAAAAGAAAGCCCATTCCTTGATACACCACTCTGCTTTTCTGCAATTAACTCTGACTTTAACGTATATACTCATGGTATACTGGGAATAAAAAAGTTCTTCTTCTGCCACAAAACGAGTGCAAAGTAATTAGTTAGGGAATGAGAGGAAGTATCTTTAGTTTCTAAGTAAGAACTCAAATGTGTGTGAACAAGGGTGGAGCACAAAAAAAAGGCAAACTTGGCAGTCTCAGCGGGCCCCCTTCTATTCATACATACATTCCCTCACATTGATTTATTGAAGCAAATGAATATATACAGTACATCTGCAGCAGTTATAGGTTTCACAGAGACCAAGAAAACACCACTTTTATAACTAGGGTGTGCAGGAGCATGAGAAAATATTTAATTGTTCAGTGTCGATCCAAGGTTGTTAGATATTAACACTTTGGGGTGGAGGCTATCTGTGCTGAGCTCTTTCCATTGTTGGGGCTGCTTTGCAGTGTAGACAGTTGTTACTAATGCTAGAATCGTTAATTTCCCACCAAAATAATATGAACAGGTCCTTAGTGTAACAGCCAAATGGAGTGCAATCTCTCTCTCTCTGACAGTATTCTGTCTCATCCCATCCAGTATCCTTGTTGCACAACATGTGTGCTGGGCAAATTACTAAAAGAGCATTTGGCATCCGCCAACACACATGACTGTGACCTGCACCATGGTTCACAAAAACATAGCCATTTGTTTGTTACTGAAATCAGTGCAGAGACATCAATGTCACCAGGCATAAGCAGTAGCCAATGATAAATGGCAATGCAAATGTGTTTTTGAGGAACCGTAGCATTGGGGAAAAATAATGCTCAGTGGGAGAAAAAACAACAACACTGGTCCTATTTTGTTAAGAGAAATGAGATGTACTGACTTGGCAGATGCTTTACTTCCATATTATTTTGTCTGTATGTAAATGTGTACAGTCAGCCATAATATTAAACTACACTAATAAAGGGTATTTTTTAGTCGATGTGTGATGCACAATGAAAGGCTCCATAATTCCATAAAATGCTGCAATAAAAGTTCAAGTTAAAGAGGCTACATAACATTGATTTGATTGGTGGTTTTATACTGGACATTACACTTCATTTACCCATCTGCAAATTTGATGCTGTTTTCAAACCATGCATATATTCTGTAATTAGTTTGCCTTATTCCATTTGTCATTTTATTGTTCATGTTTGTGTCAATGTTTGGTCAATAATAGATGTTGATTTTCAGGTTGATAAATGTCTATTGATTTCACACTGGCACAACTGGCACAGTTTTGTCTCTTGTGATCAAATATATTTATAGCAAAATAAATGAATAAATAAAAAATAGACTGGTCTATACTTAATTTTCCACTAACAAAAATGTAAGACAATAGCATTGGATCACAGCACAGCGAGTAAAGCAGGGGCTATTAGAATTCCAGCACTGCAGAAGAGGGATTAGCATGGTGAAAGTGAAGCATCACTGAGCCTTTCTAAACAGGCTGTTGAGTGGTAGTGGAGCCTATGATGGAAGTGGGACTGCTGGTGCAGAGATACGCTGAAACAGAGTTATGATGGGGACCCGGAACTCAATCTGAATGAAATTCCACAGATACTGTAAAAGCTAATTTTAGCGACTTGGCCTTATTTTTAGATCTACATCACAATTTCACAAAGTGATGTGTGAACCACACAGATCATTTGGGACGTTACCACCTACTTACTAACAGTAACATTACATTTACCAGTAATGAATACTCCTCCTAATATCACCCTTACAAGATGTTTAGGAGGAAACACAAAAGCATTCAAATGTACTCAAATGTGCATTGTGTGCAGGTATCATGAGTCTTTCCTTTGTGGAGTATATCCGACTATGACAGCAAAACAATGCGGAGCTCATGGAAATCCACAGCATCAAAGCAAGAGCCATCTGCTGCCACAATGGAGCGCTGAGGAACGATGAGATTGGGAAATGTAAAGAGCAATATGACCCACAAGTGTGCTTTTACAAAGGAAATGACATGACATGCTGTCTGGTGAGCCATGGCTTTAACGTTGGTCTTTTAAGGGGAAAATCAATTTTAAGAAGTGAAGTGAACACCCTTAGAACAGGCCTATGATCTTTTTCCATAAAGACAAAACAAAACATGTTACGATTGCACCATGTACATAGAAAACCCAAGACTGTTTGTGCTAGTTCACACATGAGAAACAATCGGTTACTATTTCCATAATCAATCATTCTAAATTGTTTCCTTACTGATCAAATTGATAATTGTTTCAGCTATTTTTTAAGCAAATTACCAAACATTGATTTCATTGCAACATATTAAATGGAAATGAGTAATTGCATGTTTTATCCCCAGGCCTCCTGTGGCATTCCTGTGGAATTATTGAAATCCTGAGCCTATAGACAGGTTCAAACTTGGAGGAAAAATCTACTTTGTCCTAACCTGTCAAGAGCTTTACTTTACTAGAGAGCTTAATTGGACAGAAGAGCACAATAATAGAGGATGGAACAAGAAATCAGTCACAGTGCTTCATGTGGAACCAGCCGTGTCTAACATCCATTTTGGGAGGTGTATCATATGAGCAGTCTCCGGCCTCCGGTCACAAGCTGCCAGTATAATTATAGATGTTGCCAGACATCAACAAAGGCATGGCAATTCGAATTGGAAACCAAACATTTAATGCCACTACACTGGTATCATAAACGTGCACATCACAACATGGATTGTTTGCACAATTGGTTCTAATGATGCTGATAGCAGAGTCTGTAACCTGGCACAAATGCATTTGTAGGTGGTTCATTGCACATTTATTTATTGTCCGTGCTACTGTTAAAAAAGTACACGTTGAAAGAAACAAATTGATGTTGTAATACAATAATGTGCCAGTGTTACACATGGATTAAGTTGGAAATACCTGCTGGTTTGGATGAAAAAAAAGTTAGGGATGTTTTGAATTTAATTTCAGAAAGCACCTAAAATGCACTAAAACCTTTACAGGTGAACTTAAGTTAACCTTCTCTAAACCTTTGAATGCACATGTCCAATTGTTCAATGTTTCAGTGTACAAATACAGTAACTAATAAACAACCTTTTAGGTCAGAAAATGTATGGTAGATGAACCTCCAAAAGGGCCGACATTTGGTTTGCTGTGTCAAAGACAGTGTTGTATCTTAGATTTAGTCTTAGTCTTATGGACGAAAATGCTTATTAGTTTTAGTCACATTTTAGTCACTTCTATATGTGATAGTTTTAGTCGAGTTTTAGTCGACGAAAACTCAAAAAGGATTTAGTCTAGTTTTAGTCGAAAAAAGAAGTATAGTCTTTTAACAAATGTATTTAGGTCAATAAGTATTGGAGATTATTGTTGGGCAGTGTCGTACATAAGTTGTGAAAATAGCAGCAGATCTATAAGTTCAACACATTGTGATCTTGCAGATTGGCTATTATTACACACAAAGAGATCACCACACTGTCACTGAATGTAAACATGGCTAAACATGCTGCTAAAGAAACACACACACATAATGAATTGACGTTAGCGTAACAAAAGCTAACTTTAGGAACTACTACTAACAACATGTCATGTCCCTAAATAATCCATCTCTCTGTTGTTTGCTAACACGTTAGCATAAAGATCGCTAGCTTAAAATGCTAATGACTCCACTTACATAAGTGTCGGGTTAGAAGAAGAACAGCCACAGTTCAGTCCCTCTGTGGGATTCCTTATCCATCCTCATTCAACGGTGAACACACACACATACACACACACACACATACACACACACACACACACACACACACACACACACACACACACACACACACACAGCAGAAGCAGTAGCGGGGGACGTGCATATTAAGTAGCCATGTGCTTTCTCCGTGACCGTCAGGTGATTGGCTGAAAAAACGAAATGTCATGCGTTTTAAACGTCTGACAGACCACCCACTGACATTTTCGTCCATTCTCGTCTCGTCAACGAAAACTCACACACGTCTCGTCATGTTTTCGTCATCAGAGAGTCATGTTTATCTCGTCACCATCTCGTTATCGTCATGAAAAAAAAGTGGCGTCAACGAAAAGATTTCGTCATCGTCATCGTTGACGAAAACAACACAGGTCAAAGAGTGAAAGACTCCTCCTCTTTGAGTCTTTGGCACTGTGAGGTGTCCAAATGTAGTGAACCATGCCTTGGATTATCCTGGGTTATACAATAGCTCCCAATATTATTCGGAGCAGGTGAGATGACCTATGATTGAACGTCTGGAGTCAGTGATGAGTTAAAGGGGAAATAAGTAGTTTATAGTGACATCTAGAGGAGAGGCTGAAATTTACAACAAAGACCTGCTGCTCTGCTCACCCCCTCCCTTCCCTGAGCGCTACGGTATCCACAGCTGGTCAAATGTCGTCCTCGTCGTCTTTCTCCGTGTCAGCAGATGAGGTTCGTAAGGTGAGGGAGAGGGCGAGCTACCGCGGCCGTAGCAGACGAAGCGGAGAGAGAGGAGGCGGGACTTCCGCTACAAGTAAAGAGACGCTTGATTTGTTCTCTCGCGTTTGTCCTTACAGGCTCCGGTAGAAACATGGCGTCTCGCTGCTAACAGTGGCAATGCAACCGCGGCCCGCGACCATGTTATTTAACATGACTTTTTGAAACACTACGAAAATGAAACAAAAACTATTATACAGCGACTAGACAATGCAGGAGCACATAATATGTATAAAAAAGTGGATTTTGGGTTATATAAACCCATAAAGACTACATATTGTACCTTTAAGTTTAAAGATTTTATTGTAGAGCTCAGAACCGAGAACTGAGACAATGCCTGACATCTAAACGAGCAGCGTGCCAGAGCTAATACATTATAGTCAGTAAGCCTTGAGATAGTGTATCTGGTCCAGATGCCTGGCACCTTGGTATCTAGAGAGGGGAACTTGAAAGAGGCCTATGTGTCTTATCCTAAGTTATGACTGTTTATATTGTACACCATGGTCTGGTTATAAGAATATGTGAGTAATGAAACTGAAAGTTGGCTGGAGATTAGACTTTTCTCTCACACACAGCACTAATTCTAAACACTGAGGTTGGTTGAAAGCTACTGCCAGAGAAAGTCTTACACTGAAACAATAAGTCTACCAGGGAAGGAAGGGATTTTGCCCTTTGAGTTTCAGCTTTTCATTGTTAAACATCTCTGTAAAAATTATAATTTTCTCTGACAGGGACCCACACTTGCGTTGGGCACTTCAGCAATTTAACTATTGCTTTAACACTATACTCCTCCATAAACATTTAAGGGGGTTGTGAAACAGATTAAAAAAGTGCAGTCATACTTAAAGCAGTAGAGTTTAACATAGCCTGACCTTTATTCAATATAGTGTGAGATTTAGTTCCAAACATTAGGGGATGCTTTTGTATTGCCTCTGTCAGAGTCTACAGCCAAGGGTGTGCATTAATCAGCTGTTTCTGCAGTGAAGTGACAGTTGGCTCACTGTGAATCAGTGTTATGCTGGTGAATGTCTTTGTCTTGCTAAAGGATTATTATAAGGGACTTTGTATATTGAACTAATGCAACAATATACGTATCATCATTCTATAATTATATTAAATCTATGCAGGTTTATCCTACACAAGTTGAGCCACTTAAAAAGCCAGCGGAAAAGTTTGTTCCACATCCTGAACATGTCATAAAAAAGTCATGCTTTGGACGGAAAGCGAGTACTACAGAGACCACAGACAGTGTTACAGAAGTTACACCTCTTTCACTTCAATTCCTCCGTCAAACGCATATTGCTGCTGAAAAAAAAGCCAGATGTTAGCAGGTGCACATGAAATTTTGATGAGTGGAAAAAGGGTTTAACATTGTAACACGACCCCTCCCTTGCTCTACACTTTCAGACTGTTGCTTCCAGGCTTGTAATTCCCATTAACATCCCACCAGGACTTAACAAAGACCAGACATGCCCACCCTCTAAATACCAGCTTAGCTTGTCAGACATGGCTCTTAATCATTTCCATGCATCTCTCAAATGACCACTTTGGCATTACACCATGCAGTCATCCATATTACTTGTAGAGGACATGCTGTCAAGCTGACCTTTCATCAAGCACCACAGGCCCTGCCACAATCAGAAAAAAAAGGTGATGGATTATAGACTCATTTGAGGAAAGCATACACAACATAAGCAACTGCATCTCCAGAGGAGTAGGATTATTTCTTTTTTGTTGTCATGAAAATAGAAGCACAATAGTGCCAAAGAATTAAATGAGTCACATGAACAGAGATTTGATTTGTTTGGAGAATAAAACATCCTTCTTTTTTTTTCATTATAAGACCCTTTTGACAGTGTTATAGTGTTGTTACTTGAGTATACTTTCACCTTTCCTTGAAGATGTTGGTGTATAGCCCCACTTCCAGAGTCTTATGGCAGCATGTTCACCATTTGTTGTTGAAATTAAAAGCAATTTAATCAATTTGTCTGTATAATTCTACTGGATATCAAATCATAGTGAGACACTTTTGGTAACCGTGACCCTAAACCAAAACTTGAAAAGCATTGTAGCGTAATGACAGAAACCATTTTGGTGATATATGGCTATGTTACGCAAAACATTCTGCTTTTGTATTTGCTGTTTTTATTACACCCTGCGATGGACTGGTGACCTTTCTGGAGCCACTCACCCAATGTCAGAAGGAAATGATTGTAGCTCTTCGGTGATCCTAAAATATAATGTAAGGATGTTTTTGTTTGTGTGTGTTTGTTTGATAGTCAAGAACCCACATTTGCAGTGGAGACAACAATAATATGGGTAACACTATTATATAAAGCATATCAAAATTAGATTTGAATCAAGCCCTTTAAGTGTATCATTCTGTTGTCTACGTCTTAAAAAAGATTTGCTTTGATTATTTATTTATGAATATTTTCTTTGAAAGTTTTACTTAAAGAGTAGAGAGCTAAATGTGAAAATAACTGTGTCTCTTGTACCTCTTACCACCTTGAGATGACATTTCCTTTGCCTATGTTTTATTAGGTTATAAACAGATACAGCGTTATATCACTGTGTATTCTGTTTATTTAGTTGGCATAAAAACACATGGAGATTGATTTCAAGAAAGAAACATATGAGGTGACATTTTTGAAAGGCTGCTAAAATAGAGTATAAATAAAAGGATCTACTCCTTATACTTAGAAGAGAGTTGTCAATTTTTTTGTTTGTCAAAAAATCTAACAATTTTCAAGTTATTGTCAATAATAAGAAGAACAGATGAAACAGTAAAACAAGAAAAAAATGTTAAAACTCACTATTATGTCACAACACATGGTGTAAATGTGTCACAGAAAACCATCTAACTGATTCTTGATTATGAAACTAGTGAGTCTGATAATTGCATAAAAACAACTGAAATTGACTGAAATTATTAATTGCTATTCAACTGATTTGCTTTTCTTGCCGCAGATGTACACTCTTAAGGCCACATTATCCGACTGCGTAACCACGGACACCCCTCGAGCCTTCATACATCCTGGACGGATATGCACTGCAATTTCCTGCCCGATCAGTAGGGGACGCTGCGCAAGGTTGTTGCGCTTTTGGCTACAGTGAGCAATGGCGTCCAAGAGAGAAAGACTGTTGTTGTTTTAACAGTGGCCGTTTCTCACTTTTCTGTGTCACAGAACGCAGTTGTAAGATAATTGGAGGCGAGAAATTGGCCATTTAGAGTCTAAACATGTGCTGTGTGTATTAAGATATGACATATTTATAGTTTGGCAGCGACGTTGTCGCCTCTGTGGACGCTCGGTGCGCACTGTGAGCCGGCACTGAGCAGCTTCACTCGGCTTGTCCTGAGGACCAATCGCAGCTCTTGCCGTCTCCGTTGTCCCTTGACGGAGTGACGGACACTTAAAAATTATTTTGTGCAGTTGGAGACAACGCAGAGGCTATCTGACAGGTTCTGCGTCGACGCAGAGGGCTCTGCGTAACCTACACAGGGCACTATATGCAGGAGTATAAATTGGGCTTTAGAAATAAAATGCTAAGTACAACCATATAAGGTTATTCGGCTTGTCCTCATAGGATAACCCTTTTTGGCTCCAGGTAGAACCTTTTTATAAAGGTTCCACCTAGAACCCTTTTAAAACCCTTATTCAGGGAAGGGGTTATAAAGGGTTCTCTGGATCAAAATGGTTCTTACTGGAACCATTAGTGTTACCAAGAACCCTTGAAAAAACCCCTAAGAGTGTAGTGCAATTGGGAATTTGTGTATAGTCTTCATAGTCTCAGTTTGAAGTTTTAGCAATCAGAAATATAACAGCAGCAGCACTCAGCTGCAGACTGTTTAATTCAGTTACAGTCAAGGAAGATATGTATGGACTCCATACTGTGACACAGCAGAGAAAAGTAGTTCTGTCCAAGCGGGTGTTTTATTGCACGGTAGCCTGTTCTCCCTTATGGCCTAATCAAACTTTGTAGCTGCAGTGGTAGCAGCCCCAGTGTTCCAGGTAGTTGCATGGCTGTTAAAACTGGCTGGGAGAGATATAACACATGCTGCTGCCATCTCGGTTTTGCCATTATAAAGTTGAGCTGTTAGAGGAGTCCCATTATGGTTATTGATTTGCTTGTTTGCTCCCCGCTTGGTGGAAAAACAGCACAAATAAAGAAGTTGTTTCCTGTTCCCTTTATATACCATTCCTGAAAAGCAGACTGAGTATAAAGCTGTGAGGGAGAAGGTGCCCATGAATATTATAAGTTAATATAAATGTTATGTGGCACATGCATTGCTCAGTGTGTCAGATGATGTTCTTTTCTTGTACTGAAACAAAAAGGAGAAAAAAAAAAGAAATTGAATCCTGGCTGCACCTTTTCAAGGACTCCAATTAGATCAGATTTCCGTGTTTGCCCTCAACACTATCAGCCCTCACTATCAGGTCACTTGTGCATCGTGACAAAGAACAGGAGAAGCTGTTTGTAGTTCAGGCCAGACTCATTTCCTGTCACTGAGACAATCAAAGCCACTATTAACCCCATAGTGAACTAGAGATGTCCACATTACACCTTAATTAACAGAGGTGACGGGATCACTGATAGGTTATTTGTCGCTAAAGCCAGCTAAATGACCTGCAAGGCTAAAACAGCACACATACACTTACAGTACTTTGTGTAATTAGTGACTCATTGAAAATATCTGTTTAATATTATTTTATCTGTCAAAGGAACTGGTGTTACCATTTTCTTTTGTGTGTTTTTGCTGATCTTTGGTATTTCTTTTTCTAAAATACCAAATATGTTAAATGTGTACGTGGGCTCATGTGAAACCACAGCAGGAGAAACTCGGGATAATCCGCAGCAAGTGAATGGGCAAAGTATTTTACCATCTGCATGTCCAAGCCAGACACTGCCACCTCATCTGGACGAAATCCCCCCCCAAGTAGTTTCATGCTGGGCAATGAAAATGAAAAGTAAATCCAGGACAATTTTCAGACACGATTTCCCAAACACTACCCATGTATTCTTATTTGTTTTTTCTATGTTATCCTTGTAATTAGTTTGGACACCTTGCTGTTACCATCACTCCAGAATAGCTCCATCTAATTTCAACCAAGTCAGACACATAATCAGTAACATTGAGGTGTGTATGTCGATGCCTTTGAATAGAGAACTTGTCACACAAAATGTAATATTTTCTGCAGATGTACTAAATAACTAAAATCTATCCAAATCTATTTGCATGCAAACAAAGCTAAAGTTTTTTTTCTTTTTTTTTTTAATAATAATTCACTATCGAACTCACAATCAAATGGTGCCAAATTGCGTTAAATAACCTCATTAACTGAGTTTGCCCTCTACATTACTGCCAGTTTACACCACAATAAATGAACTCCTTCCTATTGATACTTTGTTTATGGGCAAGCAATTTTAATCTCCAGTGGAAAGACTGTTAATGTGCAAGTAATGAAGAACACATTATAGAGAGCCATGGAACACAAATGGAATGAATTACCATCATAGTACACAATAATTGCATGTACTTTCAGCAAAACGTTAAGGATTTTAAAATTAAATTCAGGTTTTAAGTACATGTTTATATGTGTCAGCCCTGTGAAAGACTGAAGACCTTTCTTCCACTCAGCGCGTGTTAATGAAGCCTCCAGTCGATGGTGATGATGCTCAAGAGAAAAAACAAATAGTGCATGAATTACGCACTTTGTAGTGCAACGTGCTTGTTTGCTTGTTTGTCGAGCAAATGTAATTAGCAGGATTCTTCTGGCCTGAATAATGAACACAGTGAACTTACACTATTTTAATCAAATGTGCAATGGTCCCAGTGTATCTGTTGGGTGCAGCTCTGGGAAGCCTGTCAGCCTGTCTTCAGGCTGGCACACACACTGACCTCTGGCATATGGTACATGTACCCAGCCTGCTGGCTTATTTGTCGCCTGGTGACCTGGACTGCAATAATAGCAAGGTTCGAACAAGGTCTCAGTCCCTGGCAACAAGAATATCGTGTCTACTGCAGCACAACACAAACTCTATCGCTTTTTAATGAAGTATGGAACATTTATAAATGGAAAAATATTCAGCTGTACCTAGGCAAAAATAGTTCCACTTCTGCTCAGGTCAAAGATAGGTCATGTATAAAAGAGAAATTAAAAATCTGAATTGTTATGTTGATTCACCACTTTTATTTGTAATGATTGATAATGATTTAGAATATTTGGTCACCAACTAACTTTGTGGTTCCGGTTTGTGATCAAATATCTAGCTTAGGGTGCCATGCAACAGGTCTTGTTCTTGCTGCTATTATGGCCAATTATGTATTTTCTCTAGTTTTCAGTTCAGTCTTACACACAATGAAGGTATTTTATGATGATGATGACTTACCTGTGCTGTCATCATAAACCACAGTGACCGTCTTCCACTTGAAGAAGTGGACCAGGTCGAGAATGGCCCGGCTGAGGGAGGAAAAGTCAGGGTAGAGGCTGACGTAGAAGACATCCCTGTTGTCTGATACTTGGTGTTTCCACTTGGTCTGGATGTGTGGCACCCCCAACGCATTACAAATGGACTGGACCGCATTTGCAGAGGAACTGTGAGAGGGGCCGAAGATTGCTGCCACCCCCAAAGAAAGCTGGTCACAGGCTAAAGACAGAAAACATAACATTTGTAAATAATAGCCATATGTCTGGTGAAATGTTGTAGATGTTTTACTGTCAACAAAGCCAGTGCAACAACACAAATTGATCCTCGGTCAAGCCAAATTTTATTGTATTTATTTTTACACCATGGTATTGCACAGTTGTTGAGAAATGACCAAAAAGACATAATTGAAATAAGCTTTATGAAATGAAAGAAATTAATTGTCCTGCAAAGAACCCTGACCGTAACACAATTCAGCAGTGTAATGAACTAATACTGGAGCTGGAACTTATCAGCCACCATCAGTGATGCTCACTAATTCCCTACTCTTGGGGCTAAATGGCACATATTTACTGAGTGATGACACAACCAATATTTCATTCTATTTGCACAATATAAAGCAAAAAAGTGGAATTGAAGTCACACAAGATGCATCACATTTTGTGACCATGTTGTTAAGCTGCCTTCTTGGCCAGGTTACTCTATTTATTTATTTATTTTATCTCAATGATGCTTTTACCCAGTTAAATAAAGGAAACATGGAATATATTTGTTTGCCTCTGTTTAATGAACTTATTTGATACGGGAGAGCTGCCTAAATCAGTGAGACAGAATATAATGGCACATAATTGATAAGAGACTTGAAATGTCAGTCCGATGCACACAGCAAACTGCTCGATCATAGCACATTATAAGCCATCTCTGGGAGCCAAACAGGTCCTTGAATAACTGCAGCTGAGTCATTACCTGGAACCAATCAATTCTCTCTGTTTACATTTGAAGTGCTCAGCCATTCCTCCCTCGCTTGATTACAATTGTCACAATCTAAGCCACTGCAGCTCGCAAATCCTCACACAGGAAAAATACATTTGCAATGCAAAGTGACTCTGGCATATGTGCACATACAAATACACAGCATGCAAGACAATGAAAACACCTGAGGCAGATGTGCCTTACAAACATAAATACCTTTCCTGGAGGCCTCAAAGCTGTCATAGATGTTTATCCTTTGGATGTCGTAGGTGAGCGTGGTGTTTGGCAGTAGGGTTCTGTTCCTGTTGATTGTGTTTAAAGCAAATTTAAAGGCTAGTTCCTCAGCACCTGATGGCCCACTTTCAATGGATTCAAATATCCCTCCTGTCAAAGAGAGAGAAAGAGATACAGTGAGAGACGGGGATTAGTGACATATCAACTGTTTAATACACAGACGTTTGTATTAAACTTGTAAGTATTTGTAACTCACTTCGAGCAGAGTAGCTAATTAGGACGGAAACAGTCTTATGTAAAAGGTTTGACGAAAAAAACAATGAAATAACTTGCTGAATAAAAACACTCCTTTGTTTCTTTAGAAATGGAAAATGGAAATGGTTTGTATCGACATAGCCCTTTTCTAGTCACGATGACCACTAAAAGTGCTGAATACTACACCTTTTACACACCTCCAATTCAAAACAGAGCAAAGGGGTATACCTCTAATATAAGGTTTACGAGTAAACTATCACCATCATGTTTCTGGTTGTCTAGAACAGTGGTTCCCAAAATGTTTCTCCTTGAAGACTCCCTTGCTAATAATAAAAAAAAACTAATCCATCCAACTTGAAATCCTGAAAAATGGGTTGTGAATCATGGGTCTAGAATAAAATAGCAAGATAAATGATTGTGATGGTTTATCCCAAGTCCTGATAACCTCAGTTCAAAGAAATCTGAACTGCTCCTTTAAAGCCTCGATCAGTAACCACCAAATTCCCCGCATGAAGAAATGCGCCTTGAAGACCTCAGTACTTGCACTTGTGTACATGTACTCAACACCAGTGACTGACAGCTCAGCTGTCATATTAATTTACTTCCTCATCAAGCGCTTATTAAAAGACAATCAATCTGATAACAATCAGAAATAATGGTCTGTTGAGCAATTAATCTTGTGTTCAGCGTGTGTACATTTAGGTGAGCACAGACTACCATCTTATTGTGCTGTTGGAGGGAAGGACGGACAAAAGTATGCATTAAAGCATTAAATACGAACACTGGGCTGTGTGAGTAGGTGCTGTAGCAGCAGCTGAACTTAACCAAACGGCTGAAACACAATTCATGATCTGCATCTGTGACATTAGAAAAGAAAACATATACACACATTTTCTGAATCACTTTCTACTCAACACTCTTTCATGCTTTCCCTCTGCTGCTAGATCGAAGATGTTCCACATAAGGGAGATGCACCACTGTCAATGGATTTTATTGATCCATTGAGCGCTCTACTGAGTAAAACATCATTTAAGGTAAATTCTGATAAAGTGAAGGATGTTTATTGAGGTTTGGGTTAATACACTGAAGGCTTACCTTCTGTTCAAATGTCCTAAATACTTTTAGAGAGACTTGTTTGGATAATGTTTTTATGGACAACAGAGAGCCATCTCTGGTATGATCACAAAGTGACATTTCAAGTTTTATGGAATGCTTAATTGTGTGGCCAATGCACTCAAAAGCATAGAGGTTTACTCCGACCATACTGCTATGCAAAGAGGCAGCACGAACATCCATTTGCAGCCATTTTACGACATGAACTTTGGACTATGGTCAATGGCTCTCAAATTTGCTATAGCCTTCAGGTTATGGATTTAAATGATGAACTTTTAAAAGTTCAGTGATTTTGTTGCAAAAAATGTTTGTGCTATAGAGCCTGGGCAAATAAAAAAAAATGACAGGCAATTATTTATTTACTTCAACATTTTCTACCTCAGTTCCTTGTGCTTATAATGATTAGACCCTGAGAGTTTAATGTCTATCCAAGCTTTGGAGGGACTCCAACTTCCAACACTGTGTGCAGAAAACTGCATATGCTCAAGGCTGTAACTGAGCAAGCTTTAATATCCTGACACTGTATATCAATGACCCATTAGCCTCATGATAGGAAAAGCAACCGGATCCAGGGAGAATTCAATTACAATAATGTGTCCAGTATGAAGCACTGTGATGCATTTTCTTCAGAAAGCCTGGGGAGTGTGTTTAAAAGTGCAGCCTTCCAAAGCTACAGCCCTCCAGTGAATACTTCTGACAGCAAGTAGATGAATGGACAGAGAGGAAGCCTGGAGAGTAGGTGGTGGGGGAGGGTCGGGGTTCCGAGATCAATGTTCTCTGATTGGCTGGCGAATCAATCAGCGAAGCCCTTGTGGAGCACGGGAGAGCAATGGCAAAGGATTTAAGTGTTTTATTTAGGTTAGCCCTATGGCCTGGCACTGTCGGCCCAGTGTCAGTCAGGCAAAGTCCGGACTTCTTGCTTTATTTACTCCATCTACCGGCACTTGAGTGTAGGACCCTCCTCTAGTCTAGACATAATCCATACACACTACTGCACAAGGACTACAGGCCCTTTCTGTCAGACACAATTACCACAAGAACCTGATTCTGATCAATGGTTCCTTACAGTGTTCTCGCCAGTGGACTCTTTAAATGTGGTATTTTATATAAGGGCAATTATTTAGTCGGTGAGCGGGATCTTCAAGCAAATACCAAGACCTCTGACAGCAGCAATACTACTGTCAAGAAGTTTCTTCTTTCATTAGTATTCATCTCATGGGAGAGCCCTATTTTGCATGTCATAATGAGTTTGAATGAATTAATAAGCATCAGTTAAGCAGGATGTACTATAATTGGAAAGCTGAGTGTTTGGAATGGCTCCGTTCATACACGAGAAAGTTGCTCCCCTGCTGAGAATCTGTGCTTCTCCACTGAAGGAAATCTAGCCTGTAAATATGAAAATGAACAGTGAATTTATGAATTAGGAAGGTGACTGTCAAACTAGATAAGTTTGAAAATGAATACCCATAAAGTCTAATGAGGATATTGCTACTTTGCATGGACAGAGATATGAAAGTGAAGCAGAGAAGGGAGATGGGCACAGAAGGAAAGACAAAATAAATCCTCCAGTTCACTTGTCACCTCGATAAAAGAAAGTGGGTCTTTAAACTGCACAACAGCGCCAAGTGTGTAAGTCCGCCTTACACTTAAACCTTAAGCCCTCATCAGGGTGACAGACAGATTTCATGGAACAAAAGACCACCGTATTGGCATAGTTTAAAATAGAGTGCCTTGGAGTTCATCTATGACAGTGTTTCAACTCACAGTACATTAGCATCTAATGGCAAGTGTGCAGGTATGCACACTACAACAAAATAAAAACCAAGATCCCACTATAGGTCCAACACACCAGACCTTTAAAAAAAAGTTTTGTGGCCTTAATACATTCTTATACAGACTTAACACATTGCAATACTGCCATCACCTGTGCGTCTGAGACTTTTGTAGTTGGTAAATCTCACCTCAAGTAGTGGGCTGGACCCTTATCTGCAGGTGTGATCGGCTGAGGACGTGGTGTCATTTGGCTTCCACTTGATCCATAATTGGTTAAAGCTAAAATACACAGCGGAAGGAGGAGAGTCTCCCTCTCGAGACCATGTTGGCAAAGAAATGTGTAAATCCAACTGGCTCTGCACTAAAGACATTTACTCAATCATTGCCCTGTCAAACAGATGGGAGGTTGAACTACGCTTGTTCAAAGAGGCGGTACTCCTGGTTCCTGGGGGCATACAAATGCCCTATTTAGGTCTTTTTAACAGAACAAACTGGAGTGTTTTCCTGACTGACACATTTTTCATCCTACCAGTCAGTCAAAATGATAGCACTTCCTTCAATTCTAAGTCCAACTATTTATTTTCGAAAAGAAAATATTTCTCATTCTACAAAATGTCAAAGCAGACGGATGATGAGGTTATAAAAATCCATTATCTACATACAATTCTGTGTCATTAATGAGCACTTTAAAAGAGTATTAATTATGTACTCTCACACATGTATACGCGAGATATAAACCCTCTAAGCAAGCAGTCCTTTAAAAGTAAACTGCCTCTACAAGAGCCAGGGAGAAATCCATCAGGACTTCATCAATCTGATCAAATGACAGTGGACACACAGTGGCCACAGCACTCTCGGCCATCACCAACAGGCCAAGTATCCAAGCATTAAACATAAACAATCAAAATGTTGCCTCAGGGATTGATCAGAGAGAGTACTTAAGCGATAAGCCACTTAGGGTTGAGCATCTCAGCAATTCTGAAGAGGCTAAGAGGTGTTGTTAGGCATGAGGCCAGGTGGAGGAAAACATTCTTGGCTGCTTAATAATCACTATAAACTACAGCCCACGAGTAAATTATGCCTGTTATAAAACGCATATGACTGTACACTGGTAACCAAATGGACACAAGTGATCAAACAGCTCACTCCATTAGTCAAAAACAAGGTGAAACAAGCTTTGTTTTTTTTGTAGAATTTGATAAAGTATTATATGTGGCTGAAGTGTCATCAACAGCTTTTTTACATTACCCACAAACCAGGTTTATTGTGTGAGCAGATAACCTACTTTTGTCTATGTGCTGTTCCCAGCTAATTTTTACTGCAAGCCATGCAGTTTTTGTTTTTTTTTACAAAAAAAACTAAGGGTGATATGAAGTGATAATGAATACACTTCACATACACACAACACAACCAGAGACAAGAATCTGCTGCAAGTAGCACATATGACCAAAAACCCAGATGGGACACATCTTTTGACATGGAATTTTCACTAATATCACTAATAAGTTGACAACTCCATTAACTTCAAAAGGGCCTTGTGTATTGGTCAGGTTCATGACTACGTTTACCCTGGAAAAGGTGATTAAGTTGTTTTCCTTGAGTTTTCTCAGCCACCATGTATTTGTGTTTATGAGTGATTGACTAGATAGATTCAAAGACCAATCACAGATGTGATCACTTGAGAACCTGTGGTTATGAATGTGGTTATAGATTTAGCAACAAAACATCAACATCCTCTACATAAAACAAAGGGACACAGCAGTGGCAATGAAGGTGACATAACATTGTGTGTCCTCATCATAGAGGCCTCAGAATACATTGTGGTGTAAAATGGTTGATCTCAAGCTGGTGTGTTGCTTGGAAGATGTCAGGCTGTCACTCATTCTGTCACTTTCCATCACAGACCCCTTCATTTTGCCCCAAACGTGTAAAACTATGTCACGATTGTGATACGATGTGTTATATAACACATTTGTTACCAAGATCTGATCACATAATACTGTGTAATTGTGTGGTAACTGACCTAACTTTAATGTGAAGATTAAAAATGGAAAGATATATTTTTTTTCTTTTTCTACCAATCAACATTTTTAATGGAATTCTACTAAAGATCAAATATTCTCAAATACAAAATAGTACTGAGACCATTTGCCGGGGAAAATTGTGGTTCATACACATTCAGTTTGCTTTAATATCCCATAAATATTCCAACATTTGTGGATAACCACTTCTGAGCACAATTCAAACAGACTGAAATTAATGGGACTGCTCTGAATATCAAGCTCACACTACATCGCAAAGACAACATGTCAACCCAATCCTAGTGTAAGAAGTATATGTATATATATATATATATATATATATACTTATAGCCATATCTTTGAAAAGGCTACAGACTGGCCTTTCCTCATCGTCTCAGCAGGTCATGGCAACCACGAGGCATCATCGATCTCGATTTGTTCTGTCTCATGCGCAAAAAAAGACAGAAATTAATAGTAAATCCTGCTTCAGCTCATTATTTCTGTTTAGCGAAAATTATTTATGACGAAAAAAATGTTGCCTTCCCGCAGCCTATCCTCAGCCTTCAGTCTGCCTCTGCTGTTGACAGTTTGATGGTGATCAGTGTCAGGATATGAACGCGGCAGAACAGGAAGTGTAGCATGACGAGCTCCGAGAGCATGTTCCATCTTTATCACAGCTGACACTCTGCTGCAGTGGACAGGGTTTGTAGGGGGGGGAGGAGACCAGATGGATGCATGCGGCAGAAATGTGGGGTGTATGAATGTGAAAAGAATACAGCAATGTCGGGCACAATAGTGTAAAAAGGGGGGTAGTAATTTTGAGAAGAAAAAAGGATGTGTGGTTATACAAGCTCTGAATGACAGAGCACAAATGGATAGAAGATTCTGGTTAAATAGCACTTTGTCTGCCTTTAGCCAAGCAGCTGCACTGCACATGAGGGCCACTTAAGACCTCACTGTACTCTGAACAGAGTGCAACACCATCTGCTGTACATAGGTGAGACAGTAATCATGGTGTGTGTACATCTATCTCAAACTTCTTATTACAATTCTCACAACTCAAGTTAAGCACCGTGTGTGTCATCATATCCATATGCCATGTGACCCATAGACTATAAAGACAAGAAAGGTTTAAATTGCTAAGAGAAGATGGTACATACAGAGAGAGCAAACACCTTTTCAGATGCAGAGGAGTGTTCACTTGGCTGTAGTTGCCAATTACTGGATATATGGATCCTATATGGATCGTCTGAAGAGTTAGATCTAACTTTTACCTTCCTCTCAAGTGCTGCTTTCTTTAGACACGTCCTCATAAGACCAAACCCCATGGTCTTATTGTCCTGCCTTTGTCTTGTGTGATGTACTGTTTAGAGACTGACTTGATTTATTTTAAAGGCACTAATGACAAGGTTGGATTACAAACTGCGATGTCTTCTTAGACTTGCCCCAGGTCAGACAGGTGATCATCGTCCTGCCAAAGTCAACACATTTAACCCTGACTGATAAATAATGGCAGGGTCTTTTACAACCCGTATCAAAGAAAGACCAAGGCAGAGTTCCAGCACTGTGAAGGACTATGGCATCATGAGGCTGCTGACAAACTAAGACATAAAGAAACAGTGTCTCAGTCAGGCTTTAAGTGACAAGTCAGAGAACCAACAGTGGGAAACTTCCCTGTACAGCCAGAGGGGCTTTTTATTATACTTTATATGTCTTTAAAACGCATATAATATACATGATACTGTATACATACTTTGGTTCCACCTTCCTCCTTCCATGACTTGGTTTAAGGATGAGTAGGGAAGGAAATTAGGGAAAATCTCATTTAATATTTTGGTCCTAAAATTGGACAGTATTGTGAGCTTTAAGGCAGACACCTCCAAGCCATGGACTTTGGTTCTGTTGAAGGTTTCTTCATATCAACAGAAAGTTTTCTTCTCTATACTGTCACCAAATGTTTGCTCGTGTGTCTCCAATTATCAACGTTCTTTGAGATAATTCACAGTTTGTGGTGAATAAAAATGTTGTTCTCAGGTTGGAATAAACAGAATTGTACAAATCATATTATGCTCATTGTAATTTGCTTCATGGAAAGGTGTCATTCCTTTTCACTTATGTTTTTGTGCAAAGCTAGAAGGTTCTTTTTTTTTTTTTAAGACGATCTAGAGCACAAAGCTTTGTATACCTTAGGGAGCCGCCTGCAGCACTTTGTGTAAGGTCTAAAAGGAAGACACCTTCACACAGCAAACCCCATGAAAATTGCAACAAAGTTGTTGTATTTATTCTATCACTTGCCCTTTATTCAGCTCTCACCTACTTCTGTTACCTTTTCCCTTTACCTTGTTTTTCATCTTTCCACTCCTCTTTCCACAACCACTCATCCATATCTGTCCTATTTTTATCCAACATCATGCAAACACAGATTACTGCGAGAGATACAAGTATGTAAAATGTAGTTTTCCTCTCTTTCTCATAATAGAAAATCTTAGGAATGCTCCACTCTGCACTTTCACAAATGTCAGAGCTTCCCAGCCATTGTCAAGCATTCGCAGAGATACAAAATGTCAGCCTCTCTCCTCAGTCACAGCCTTTGTGAACTACTCACATCTGGAAATGTCAATGAGCAAAACCACAATAGGAGGGAGCATATTCTTGGATGGAACAAGGCACAGCGAACTCCAATCCACTACAAAGATGTACTGTAGGGCACTGCTGAGACTTGGTCAGCCAACACCGAGAAACTCATCCATTCTGTTGCGACAAACCTGTGACCCTTATCAAAACCTATGCAAGGTAAAAGTCAAAGCCATTTATATAGCAAATGAATGAGGAAATAGATAAAGCACAATAAGTGATATGCTACAATCAATACAACTGAATTTATTGGGTCACAGTGAACAAAGGAGACATTGGATTCATCTCCCCTCAGAAACATTGTAAATCAAGTTCCAAGATGGACTTCAAGGCTCCCATTACAAATAATAACAATAAAAAAAACTGTTTTTATTTGCTGAAATTGCAACTGTTTCAATGAGGTTATTGTAGCTGGAGTTCAATGTTAAATCCATGTAAGCATTTATTTCAGTTATCATATTCCCTTCAAGCTTTTATGAGATTGTTGTTGATACGAATAACTGTCACATCTCGTTAGCAGGAAGAATGATTACAAAATGAATGCAGCACTAATATGAAGAGTCGTTGCAACAGGGTAGGGTAACACAAGCAGTTGCCCACAGACAACTCGTACAGCCACAGTGAACTGTAAAGAACAACGCAACATCAAAATACCACCTAAATGGGGGCCCGGTGCCCGCTAGTAGTCTGCATTTGCGGTCAATATAAGTTGGGGGGATGCAACAATTCAAAGACAGCGTTTCTCTTTGCCGAGGCCCCTGAGAGACCCTAGAAACTCTGATAATGTGATGTAATGTATGTAATGTAAAGGGTTGATGTCACAACAAATCTGCCCTTGCAGAACAGGATGTTACTAGTGTCTTCAATCTTACTTTAAGAGTAGTTATTCTATCCCTCCATTGTATCATGTTTCAATACTGGAGCTTCATGCTTTGGGCCATTTTTTTTAACACACAGTCAGAGGGCAAAGCTTTTCTCCACTTTAAAATGCAACCTCCTTCATATAGACAGTTGACTAATTCCCTGTGTGCCGCTTTCAGCCCATCACTCAGGAAGAAGAAACAGATTGCTAATAGCACAGAGACTAAATCGTATTATTTCTTCCTCTTTTATCTCTCCCTCTGTGGATCTATTTGCTTAACAATGGTAACAATCCCTGCAGCTTAACTCACCCAGGCTTGGACCAATACTCTGAACAGCATGTTTGCTCCCGTTCTTTCTAATGAGTGCCTTTGGTTTTGAACTTAGCTGAGGCATATTGATTTTCCGTGCTCAAACGACTGTGTGATATTATCTTGAATGAGGGGGAAAAAATGAAGGAGATGAGGGCCGAGGGCACATTTCTCCTGAGGCAATTTTCTCCTGGCGCTCCAGCGTGCTGCCCCATGACCCCTCCATTGTGATGTAATCCCAGTCCGTTTAAAGGATCAGCCAGGTCTCCGACGAGATATGAACTCGTCTCAACAGACTCATTGATTTAGCAGAAGAGGAAACATCAGCCAGTGATTGTGCGTGTACACAAACAAAACCGTCCTTCCCTGTCCATGACTCAGATTAATTAAGGTATACAATTCCTGATGGCTCTGTGGCAGAACTGTCTATAAAACCGTCCAGACATAATGGGATCAATAGTGGATCTTTAATGCCATGAATAGGGGTTCTTCAGGTCACAAGAGTCTCAGATCTCACATGCCCTTAGTGTCATCCCTCCAGTCCTTTCTGCTGACTTCAATTTACATGTTCTTCGTTGCATTACAGATGATTTAAGCAGCAGATTTAAAGGTGCCATTCGCCACTTGTTCATTCCAATATACTTACTTTTAATGGTCAACAAAAATGTGGTGTTTACAGTATCTGTCAATATGCTGCTGAGCACAGTCCTACTCAAGGTACACGGCAAAAGTGAAATGTCAATCTTGTGTAACCCCTACTGAAAAATCCATCCACACTCTTAGAAATAAGGGTTCCAAAAGGGTCCTTCTACAAGGGCTGAGGTTCTACCTGGAATCATTTGCTTCTGAAAAATCCTTTCCCGAAGAAAGGATTTTTCAAGGGTTCTTCTTGGTAAAACTAATGGTTCCAGTAAGAACCATTTTGATCCAAAGAACCCTTTTAAACCCCTTTCGTGAATAAAGGGTTTTCAAAGGGTTCTTGGTGGAACTCTCCAAAAAGTGTTTCACCAAGAACCTCTATAAACCTTTATAAAAAGGTTCTACCTGGAACCAAAAAGGGTTCTCCTATGAGGACACCCCAAGAACATATGGTTCTACTTAGCACTTTCATTTCTAAGAGTGGACAAGATCAAGCCAGCATTTATTAGGGCCAGCTCTTTACATGCACTCAGTTTATCCTGTCATCAGTACAGCTCCGAGAAGCTACAAGGACAGCTGTCAGACTCTCTTACAGTCTGGGTAAACACTTACAAAAAGAGTAGCACAAACACATGAGTGCTATGTCAAATGTAAAAACGTTTTTCTTTTTATTGTTTTTTTTTTGTTACTTTGGCCAAATGGAAAACATCCATTGTACACAAAGTTAAAGCCATAATTCAAACTATTACGTCCTTAAAGATTTCCTGTCTTGGTTTGTTAACTGCTACTTTGAAGCCAAGTTTTCCAGCAGTTTTTCCAACACCATCTCTCTTTTCTTTTCTTTTTTCAAAGAAATGAAGGTTTGTCTGGGACAAAGCTCATGAATTAATAAAGACAGAACACAGTGTGGTCAGAATATACAACTGTCTGCATGATTTCAAAGGAAAGAATGTAAATCTATCACCCATATATTCATGTTCTAATACCTTCAGTGACTCCAGTTCCCAAATTATTTGGCTGGACATAGACAGTAAAAAGTGGGAGAAGCCAGTTCCCTGTACACCACAAAAAGGAAGTCCCCTTTTGTGTATCATCCAGTGAATAATTCTACATAGATTTATTTGTTTTCCAATGAGCCAAAACCTATTTGTTGTTAAAATTATTATTTATTTATTTTAAAACATGGGGGGAAAGTAGAACTGAACCATACATAGCACTTTCATATGACACAGCATGACTTTTCATTATCTGCGTCCTCTATGAGATGGAGGAAGGCTACACAACAAGTTTTACAGATAATGAGAAAACAAAATGGAGAGCAAATCAAATGTACAGAAATTGTATTTGCTGCAGGGAGAAAACAGTGCTGTCAAGTGTGCACTGAATTATAACCTCAAGACGAGATAATTCAGATTGTGGGGGAGCCCGGCGTGGCACACTGATAACACAGAGAATGGGATGCCAGGCTTTTTAAACAGATATCCTCACAGCTACATCTTTCATCTACAGTTGCACTCACCACCGCATTACAACTATATTCAGCAAGGATGTGTGTGTGTGTGTGTGCGTGCGTGCGTGCCTGCGTGCGTGTATTTGAATTTGTTATCTGTTTAGGACCTTTTCAGGCATGAACCAGTACCAAAACCTGGTCCAAATGAAACTCATTTGAAGCTGGTGTTCATAATAAAATATATGTTAAATATGAAGATGCTTCAAAATGTTTTTCACCTCACTCAGAACCCAAGGGCTTATCACCCATTGGGGCATAAAGGTGTACTGTAATACTTCATGATGATATGTTTGTCATTATGTCTTTGGTAAAAATAAAATTCATCAGTTGGACATAAAGATTGCACTGACAGAAGCTGACCTGCCACTGTCTGATTTTTTTATCGTGTCCCTTATTCCCAGTTTTTAAACTGGACCATGTACCACATATTGCAGAGGCATTGCAGTTATATCAGTTGGCAAACACGCGTCTTCTCTTGTTTGAGCAAATCCATCACATCACAGAGACAGATATATGTCTGAGAGCACACATCAGTACTTCAACAGAAAGATTAGCCCATTGGTGTCTGAAAAGGCCTGTGTTCAGGGCTAGAAGTCAGTGTCTTTCGACAAGAAGGAATTGACTGGCCTGTTGTGTTTATTGAACTGAGGATCTTATCAGTTATTGGACAGTCTCTCTTAACCCCGACACCTCTGAGCATCTGCCATGTGCACATATCGTTTATCCCACTGTTGTGCACGTCTTCACTAAGCACCAGCACAATGAAATCATCATGTTTCAGTGCACTTCCCATTAAGTGAGCAGCTCTCTTTGCTCCTCAGATGCCTCGCCTTTATAGTCTCAGTTTCCCCTGTAATGAAATCACACCGCAGACTCAAGGTCACACCTCGGTCGGCTTCTTGGAATTTTTACCGATTGACTATCAAAGGCAGAGGGCAAGCTGACTGCTCATCTACTACATTCCAACAGGTTCTCTGGGAATTGGGGAGACAGGACTAAAGGCTGATGGATAGATGATGGATGCAGTGGAAAGATAAAACTTTTGATCTTTCACTGGAAACCAAGCAGAGCAAGACTTTACAAAACGCTCCATTTTCCGATCTGTTACTGTTGTGGCTAAAGTTGGTTTTATGCATAAGAAAAGAAAGGAAAAGCTACAAATAAAATGACTAAATGAATAATACTACAATGTATAAATAATGTCTAATTACCAGTGTGGTACAATGTACATTGCTCTATGAAAACAATATCTAGAATGTCTGTTTACAGTTTAATTAGCACATTTAATCACCATTTTATTTCATAATGTTATGAATATACTCTTAATTGTTTCAATTGTTAAACAGAAATCATGACTGAGGCAAAGTTGTGCAGAGTCCCAAATGCTTTTACAGCCACCACCTTCATAAACAGTATATAGATCAGCTCCATGTGTTTCCTCACTCGGACACCAGAAAATACTGTTTTTCTGAGAGGACGATAAAATTCTCATTTCATTGGCTCAGTGAACAGTTTTTAAGCAGGTTGCTGGGCAGCACGGTGCACGAACAGCTCTTCTACCTGCACACAATACAATCTACAGGTGATTTGATTCAGTCCTGTAGCCATGCCATTATTCACACCACTCTTATCTCCACCTTTCCTCTCTCTCTCTCTGCTGGCTCTTTATTTTCCTCCACTCCCACTTCGCTCCTTTGGAGATCAACGGTTGGCTGCATTGCGTGCATAGAGGGGAAAGGGGGGAGGCGTGCATGTATGTAAGTATGAGTCATGCCATCCATTTTGTCCAAATAACACATAAAGAGACATTCCAAACTGAATCACAGCAGGTGGAAAACAGCTCTCCCTCTGGGCAGGCTAAGGCCGTGTTATGACAAGCAAACAAAATCCCAGCTTTCCCTGGATGAATCAGGAGTCACCTCCAGTCACGCACATACACCGAAATACCCTCCCCTCCATCTCTGACATCTCCTTCTTGGCTCTTCCTCTCCTGACACCTCCAACCCTTTTACCCCCCCTTCATTTCCACCATCTCTCTGTCGCTGTCAAATTCCACATTTCATCTTTCCATTTCCATCTCCAAAACACAGCTCCAAAGAGAGGAGAAAAAGTGGAAAAAGTTGAGTGGCGTATAGAGAGGGATGTGGTGTGTATGTATGTGTCCTAAAGGAAAGAGAGAGTAAAGCCATCAGATTGTGCTTCAGGCGTAAATATGCTGAGATAATGGCTTTCATTTGGAGATATTGTGATGAGACCCTTGAAGCGAAAATCCTCTCAGAATGTCTGGATGATTTACTGCTCCCTTCTCATCACCCTGCCACCAGATCACACTGTCCTTATAGCCACAAGAACACTGGACCCTCTGCCTTTAAATAACACTAACAAGGAGACGAGCAGAGAAAAGCTGTTCCTGCACAGCCTGTAGATTCCACACAGTGGTACAGTCACGCTCAGACAAAAGGCATAAAAAAGCCCATGAAATGAAAATTTAATCAGCAATTAAAGGTAATTTTGTGCGTGTGTGTAAGGCTAAAGCATGAAAAGTGTCTGCCTTGAGTTGAAGCTGCGTCCTAAAATCCAAAAAGGCAGAGATAAGTGGCAACATAAATACTTTGTAAATATTCATAAAGGCTTTTAAAAGTGGGTAATCACTTTCCCTTGAATGCATAATGCACTGTAGCTATTTGTTTCAAACATTACCATACATTTGAGGGGACTACCATTGCTGGCTGCAGTAAGATGGGACACAGAGGCAGATGCAATGAAACGGAGGAAAATGTGTGCACCTGTTTTGGTGTTTGACGTTGTTTATTTCCAGGAGGCAATAATGATGATGATGGTGGTGGTTCAGGGAGTATTTACTAGTCACATTATGGTGGTAATTCACCAAGAGTCGCACAGACAAAAAACACAACAGTAGTGTCTGTGGAAATATATGCGATGTTTATCACACTCAGGTGAATCAGTATTGAAGTCATTATGGTTGCAAAGAGTCCACACAAAATTCTGTTAATTTTCAGTTAATTTTAGTTAACTAAAATTAACTAAAATAATTTCTACATATATATATATATACATAGAGAGAGAGATACTTTAGAGTCTACACTATAATTATATAATTATGTATAATGGACACTGTCTAATAGGATTATACTGTTTGTATTTTACAATTAGTGTGGCAGCGATAAAAGGATGATTGCATAGAACCCTCTGTTATAGCATTGTATTTTCATTTCTGTTTAGTGCGGTCGCACAAACAACCACAAAACTACACCTTCTTGTTTCCTCAGCCACACACAGACAAAGGGAAACAAAGGGAAAGACTTTGGTTCTTTTAAAAGTTGGACGGGTGCAGTGTCTGCTTTAAATGTGCCTGTGGGGAGTGATTTTATTAATTACTTGTTTATGTATGCATTTCACAGCGCAAAATTAGGATATTTCTTAACATACGTGACATACAGTTAAACTGTTGCTTGCAGTGGCACAGATTCTAGCACAACAAGTAAGACCCCCACCAATCATTGCTCATGACACTGCGCAAGTTCATAGGTCATCAGGGAGGCGGGGCAAGGAGTTATCAGCAGTACCTCCACTATTTCTTGCCAGGATTCTTGTTTTCCAGAAATGAAAACTGCTTGTGCATATTGTTGTCGTCTATGTCATATCCAGTTAGCTAATTATTTGCCGGTAACGACATCAATCATTTGCATAAAAGCATTTAGTTTCACCTGACCGTAGGAGAGGGGCACAAAAATACACAGTCCCCCCCCTCTCAAAGATGCCACAATGAAGCAGCTGATGACATGATGATCCTCCCACACAATGCAGCACACTCCGGAAAGTGCGACGCCGACCCAGGACCAGCTCTACCTCCCACATGAGCGACCAACAACAACACCTGCTGGGGTCCAACACTGCATTCCCACTCAAACTCCGCACAAGCGCCCACCACCACTGCTTTCCATTACACCCACCACATTATAACATCCCCCACTTTCATTTACGCACTTCATGTGCAGCAGTGAGTGAAAGCAGAAACATTTTTGTCACAAACGCACACTTCCCCCGAATGAAGCACGAGCAAAGCCGTGGCGACACATAGCAAGGTGTGAATGTTATATTGCTAGAGGTGGGAAGACGGTGTGGCTATTTCTCACTTTCTCTGTGAGATATAGATGCCAGAAATGGAGAAATGTGAGGTGAATGGAGCTTTAATATCTACAGGTAGTGTAATCAGTGCCAACCAAGCCTGTAGGGAGAAAAGATGCAGGGGGAATTATTGTGGGAGCAGGTACATTCAGGAGAGATTACCAGGTTACAGGAGAAGGTGGTTTAACAATGGAGCGATACAGAGCATAGGTACAGCGACACCAGCTGAATAAAGGCTCCACACAAAGAGAGCAGACAGGAGCCAGACACCCCCCTCTTTAATCCTCTCACACTGCAGGTCAGTTCCCAACACTTGCATTGCCTGTATAGCCCTCAACAATGTTGTTGTGTGGGCAATATACAAAAAAAGGTAATAATAATTAGTTTTGTAGCAATATAACCAAACTCCTACTGGGCAAAAGCTGTTAGGTGCATTCAGGCATGCAAAACTACAGTACATGACTATGAAACACAGAGCAATTTCAGCACCAGGATGTAAATCCCTATTGGACAAATTTAAACAGCTAACATCTGGCTTTTGTCAGAATTGGGTATCCAACAATTACTCTTGGGTCAAATGATACAGAATTGAATCAGCTCTGTCTCCAATAAGAAAACTAGAGCGTGAATACAACACCTAAGCCCGTTGTGTAACCCAGTCAGTCTGGCCAAAATTCAGACAAACACTTTTGATAATGTACTAAGATTTGGGTCAGGTTTGACTGGGTTAGCCTAAGTACAATTTAAGTGCTACTGCTGCCCTGTGCCAGTGTTGCTGCTCATGCATTAAGCCCCAACACCACCATCCCAGCATCCACCAGCAGGCTCCACGGGGGGATTTAGGATGTTTGCTCATTATCCCCCGATGTTTCAATGTAACATATACGTGGGGAGCTTTTAAGTCAGAGCCTGGACACTAAGCAGAACCAAACAAACAGTCTCACATTCACACGTGAGTTGTCTGACTGAACTATCACTTATGATTAGGAATAATATTTGACATGGGAATGAAGGCTCGTTGCATAATTGCATCTGCTTTCAGTGCAGACAAAAGCAAGATGTGAGAGGGTGTTTTTAAACTGATCCAAACAATTTCATTATTGGTTTCACTTGACAGAGTGAGAAAAGCATTTTTTTTTTATTCTTTAGGTGTGATATTCCTTGACCTAATCACGAGGTACAGACAGAAAGAGAGCAAGAAAGCTTTTAGGTGACAAAGAGGTTCCCGTGGGATATGGCTAAGACATATGTAGGACAGAGGAAAGATTATAAATAGAGGTGGTAAAAATAATCAACAGAAGAAATTTGTGATACAACACAGACAAGACTGCAGCTCTTTGTTCTTGTCGAGTTTCACAGTCCCTTTAGCAGTGGAACAGGCATGTTACTTTCATTTTTGACAGAATACAACAGAGAGAAGGGGGAAGAAAACAAAGAGCATGTAGTGAGGAGAAGGAGGAGGAAAGAAATAGTGAAGGCTGAGTGAAGAATGTAATTGTGCTCAATACTTAATATCCAAGAAAAACATGCATGTCTAAGTGGTTTTCACCACTGGGGGTTTGTGAAATGCTGAGGTTTCTGCTTCTCTTCGCCTCTTTGCTTGGTAAATCAGATACAAGTTACACACAATAAACAGGAACATAAAAGAAGACAATTGGACATGGTTTAGTAATGAAGTTTGAAGAAGCGAAACACACTTTTGCCTCATTGGACACACTTTCTAGAAATCCCCAAGCAGTTTCTTCCTCAGACTTTCACGTCTCAACATCCTTCCTTCTAACCATTATCTCCTAGCTTTTCCTGTGAGAGCCCCAAAGATACACTATAGGGCCAAATGGGATTATGTAATCCCACTACAGTATTTTGTGTCCTCTTTGCAGCCTAACCCCAGGGGAACATGACTGAAAAACCTCTAGAGGGAGGCATCCTTATAACACAGTCATTTGTTTAGATATAAAGGAGAAGGCAAGACCTGGGAGGTTTTGCCACTGAATGGTTGATGATAGGGAAGCAGCATGGAGTCACCACTGTGGCAACCCATCATCTTTACCGTTTTTGTAGAAACATCCCAGGCTTACGCTTAAAATATGAAAAAAAAAAAAAAAGAATCAAATAAATTAAGACAAAACAGGTTTCAGGTACTTGCCTACATCTCAAAGGACCTTCAGTGGGTGATTTATTGGGTGCAAAGAGAACTCTTACAAAGTCTTTGAGAAAAGTCTACTTCCATAATGTGAATGAATGCTTTTCTGAAGATTTTAGTCCCAAATGTTATTGTGGCAATTCTCAAATGCAGCATGATGCCCTTTTTTATAAATTATGAGCCCATTTATCT
Organism: Microchirus variegatus; assembly: GCF_963457635.1. Lineage (NCBI taxonomy): Eukaryota > Metazoa > Chordata > Actinopteri > Pleuronectiformes > Soleidae > Microchirus > Microchirus variegatus. The sequence continues at coordinate 17,385,005 of NC_139802.1, forward strand.
ATCCAGTCCTTCCTTTGGAGGTTGGAGCCGATCTGAACTGACATTGGGTGAGAGGAAGTTTAAACCATGCCCACTCATATCCACACATCTGGTCAATTATAACTTTATCTCAATTTATATATCTATGTACGCTGGGAGGAAGCTGGAGTGATCCATGCACACATGGGTAGAATATGCTACTTCCACACAGAAATCTTAAATGGGAAGACTCTAGTTGAAAAGAGATGTGAACCCAGAACCTTCTTGTGATGCAACAGACCAAACCACCTCACCACCACTCTCTTTTTCTCTCCACTGATGCCTAGTGCTTGCTCATTGTGTGAATTGTTGGGTTTGTCCGCTCTGCATGATGTTGTCCATGTACAATGCCTTGAAATAATGTGTTATGATTTGGCGCTGCACATATAAAATTGAATTTAATTAAATTTAATTCTGCCGTAATTATGGTACCATTTAGAGTAGAATAAGCAGCACTTATCATCTTGGGAGTGGACACTGTGATTGAAAGATAGTACTGTCTCTAACCCTAACCCCACAGACCAAAATACTAAACACAAGGCTGGAAAAATGCAAACCAATGAGGGAATGGTATCTGTTTTAACAAAAAGTAAGACTGAAAATTCTCTGAAATAGTTTTTGAATAACAAAGGTCTCCTCTGCATAATTGTGCTTTAATTCAATACTTAATATTTTAATTGTACCCTTAGCAGGGTAGGTTGCGCCTAACACATCCCAAAGCAGTGTTAAAACCAACACATCCACGTTACTCTCATCACCGCCATACAATAGCTATAAGCAAAATTAATTATTTAGTTAACGCTAAAGTTAAGGTAGCAGATTTGCATTTCATCAATACTTTGAGCAATTATTTGTCGTCTTTATTTAACATAAGGGAAACACATGCATTGTGATTTCCCTGCTTTGGTAGTTGCAGCTTTTAAGCCGTAGGGTTTACTCGGATGCAGTATCATCAAAAACATTAGGAGCTTATAATAATTCAGGAAGTAATTACAGGCTCAACCATCTCATTATCAATTCTACTTTCTTCCCCGTTCACCAGCCGGAGGAACTGCAAGTTTGAAAACAAAACATTAACAAGGCGAGCCTGCAAATAAAGTCTGCACTTTCTTCTGCCAGAAAAATACGCAAGGACGCCTGTGTGTGCGTGTGCTTAAAGCTCAGAGCACTACAAACACGAGCTCATTCCATTTAAATAAACAAATGCAATATATATTTAACCCCTGTCCATTAACCTCATTTGCTGAAGCTGTGCAGATATATAAAAAGTTTTTTTTTCTTCCCCATATTAAAATAGCCTATATAATTATCTTACCTCCAAAGTGTTATCATCATCAGATACAGTGAGGTTAAGCAATAATGATATCGTTATCTGTATATGATTTTCTTTAATAGCAATATAACAAGTTCAGGATAATACTTAAGGATAATATGTATCCATTTACACTCTTAGAAATAAGGGTCCCAAAAGGGTCCTTCTATAAGGGCCACATTATACTTCTCCGACTGCGTAATGCGTTATCCGTCTGCGTCACCACGTAGACCACTCGAGCATTTATACTTCTGCGTCGTGGTGACGGATAGGCGCTGCAATTTCCCGCCCGATCAGTAGGGGTCGCTGCGCAAGGTTGTTGTGCTTTTGGCTACAGTGAGCAATGGCGTCCGAGGGAGAAAGACTGTTGTTGTTGAAACAGCGGCCGTTTGTCACTTTTCTGTGTCCCGGAACGCAGTTTTAAGAAATTGGCCATTTAGAGTCTAAACATGTGCTGTGTTTGTTAAGATATGACGTATTTATAGTTTGGCAGCGACGAAGTCGGCGGTGTTTAGCTCCGCCTTCTGTGGACGCTCGCTGCTCACTGTGAGCCGGCACAGAGCAGCTTCGCTCGGCCTGTCCTGAGGACCAATCGCAGCTCTTGCCGTCTCCGTTGTCCCTTGACGGAGTGACGGACACTCAAAAAATATTCCGTGCACCCGGAGACGACGCAGAGGCTCTTCGACAGGTTCTGCGTCGACGCAGAGGACTCTGCGTAGCCTACGCAGAGCACTTTACGCAGGAGTATAAATTGGGCTTAAGGGCTGAGGTTTTACCTGGAACCATTTGCTTCTGAAAAACCCTTTCCCCGAAGAAAGGTTTTTTCAAGGGTTCTTGGTAACACTAATAAGTAACACCAGTAAGAACCATTTTGATCCAGAGAACCCTTCAAAACCCCTTTCCTGAATAAAGGGTTTTAAAAGGGTTTTTGGTGGAACCCTCCAAAAGGGTTAAAAAAAAGGGTTCTCCTATGAGGACAAGCTGAAGAACCTTATATGGTTCTTCTTAGCACTTTTATTTCTAAGAGTGTACAAAACAGTTGATACTAATAATTTGAGTGAGAATTTGTTTTGAAAGTGTTTATTAACTAATTATTTTTCTGCCCATAATAACAACCACAATAAACAACCTACTAGTTTATTCACCTGTCAGTCAGGATCATCTAGCTTTCATTGAAACATGTTCAAGATGAAATGAAATAGATATGGTAGCATCTCCAGTAACAGTAAGACTAAACAGGAGCAAACCTATATACTACTATAGCCATTTTCAAAACAAATGTGCACATTTGTCTCAGTTAGAGGCTTTCACAGCAGGAAGAGGATCCCAAGCAGGGGATGGTGATCCTGCTGCTGAGTTCTCACGTAGGCTTACTCAGATATGTGGCCAGGGAGCTGTCAGGAGAAGTTCAGGAGCAATGTTTGTGGACATCTGCATTCTCACATCTCGCAATCCTTCAGGACAATTACTGTAAAATGTATGGACTTCAACAAATGTGACCGCACTGTTCCATCGGTCAGAGCTCGTCCTTTCACCGAGCTGCCGTCCCCCTCGTCCTCCCTCCTCCTCCTTCACACACGCTGGCATCTCCTATAGACCTTTCACCCTAGCAACCACTCGTCATCCTAATTACATCTCTCTGCCACACAGAGATGCAGTAAATTCTTTACTACAAAATATTTGCTGAAAAAATGGGTACTGAAGCAACCACAGACAATGCCAAATATCAAATATATCGCAGCAGACTTTAAGTCTTTCTGCTAAATAATTAGTAGCCACTGATTATTACGTTGTATGTGTTTTGTGAGTTTAACCTTTGATCTCAAAACATGTATTTTATTTAAAGCTTGGGGAGAATGATTGAAGCTGCCCATTGCTTACTGACATTTAGTGCCTGTGTTTGTGTGTTTGTTGATCTGAAATGCATTTGATTACTTCCTCCGGATCTGTATCCAGCAGCAGTTCACACAGGCTATGGTTTATTTTAGGAAACGGGCTATATGAGCCACTGAGAAACTTTCATGAGCAGCCTCGCAGCAGCTATAGTAGCCACGCAGAGAAACACATCTCAGCTTTCTTATCTCATTAGACAGCAGCTGCAATATGCATTCACGGTGTGGTGCCTCCATGTGGCAGTCCACCATGATATCACCCAGTGGTTTTTAAGAACTGTTGTTTAGATGGACTAACATGTTAGGGTTAGCAAGGGAATTATCCCACAATTATGACAATGTCATAACTATTTACTGCCAAACTTCTCAAAATATAAATAAACAATACCTTTTAGAAGATACAGATTCCCCCCAGATTATAAATGCATCATAACAAATCTATTGGAGGAGTGCATTTATAAAACCGGCAACTGATTTAGAGTCAGTTGTTTTGTATTAGGTACACCTTGATATACAGTAAGTAATGTGTAATACAACATAGTCTCGTAATAAATTCTCCCTCACGGAGATTACACTGTCCACTTTTTGGTGAAGTTGTCTCAGCAAAGTGTTGATTCAACAGCTCTGTCTGCTCACTGTGGTACACTTTTACTTGATCTCTTATTTGCAGAACACCAAATCAGTCTCAGTGTGTCATTTGTGGTATTAAACAGATGATAGATAACTCCTGTGGGCATTTGCGCCAGCCAGCTGGCAATGTCAGCTCTTTCATACAGATTTACACAGCAAATGCAGACTGTTGAGTTGTGAGCCTTTTAGCATCCTATAGTTACTCACCATGTCACCAACTCACAGCAATGCAGCAATACAACTCAGCCTGAGTCTCCATTCAGTAAATGTGTTGTGATTTAAGAGGCTTTAAGGGTGTGATTTTGTGTGGGACAGAAGAACTGGGAGCACATTATATCATTCCACTCACTGACTGAATCCATAAAATCCTAATTTGTTCCAAGATGAAGACACCTGAGACAGGTACTGTAACTACTGGGCAATGGTTTTAACCTCAGGCCACTAGCACCCTATAACTGCGCAGGGTAGTGGGATATACAGTATAAGACATGATACAGATGGAGGAAAATACTTTCCTAAAGAGTTGATGATCCTCAATCATTAATTCTATGTCTTCTTCAATACAATCAGATGTCTATTTTTTAAAATTCTGGTCCCATTTGGACATGTTTTGGGTCATGTACACTGCGTGATCAGCAGCTAGTACTAACCAGTACTAGGTAAGTCTTCTGGTTTCAAAATGGCAGTTAATAAACCATTGTGTGACGTTACAGCCTGGGTCGTTATCAGGCTTCTGCAGTGCTCAGGTGTGTTGGAGCAGGGAAACATATAAAACATGCAAGGCAGTGGGTGCCCAGGACCAGGATTGAGAAACCCTGCAGGTCTAACGTGTATTTAGGACACGTTCAAAATGAAATTGAATCCTGAAAAAAAATGCTGCATCCTGGTAACATGCCCTATGTGTATTCACTATCCATTGCCCCATGATAGAAGTGCACACCATTGTACATGGGTGGCCTGACAGTTGTCTATAAGATAATATTCACCTTTGCGTGACACCAAATTTGTTATATTCTGGAGAGTACTGTATTTTGTTGATATGATGAAGCAGCGTTTGTTCATTTTTGATACATATATCTGTATAGCTGTGAGTGTTACGTTGCCTGTATTGTTGTTTATTGTTTCAACATCATCCTGCAGGGACAGTAAATTTAAATCAGCCCTGTAGCTAAACTCTGTCCTGACAGTTTTGTTGTGCATGGTCTCTTTTAAATAAGCTAATAAACCAAATTAAACTGAGCTATTCCAAATCATAAGATAATGTAAGACCTGTGCCAAACACATTTTACATTATCTGGCTCAGATGCTCTCCACTCAATGGGCACCAGTGCTGTGAAAACAGGTGATTCAGCGGAGCACTGCACTAATCTGAATAAGTGGCACTTAATGCTGAATGGTGGCGTTACATAAGACTTCAAACCTCCAGAGGTTTGCAACCCATGGGGCTACATACAGCTCTTCATAATGCAGCACTATTGAGGTCCTGAAAACTGTTGTGACATGGCCAAAAACTACTGTTGTGTCCATTGTTCCGAATGAACACTTCCTGTTGTAATTCACTGCCACTCACTAATCAGTGTTTCAGTTAATAACCAGGAAATGAACTAGCATTATATTTTAACTGTATTATGTCAGCACTTGTTATGAGCCAGTATGTATTAAATTTAATTTACCATTATGCAAAAATGTACAACAGCATCCGTGCTGTTCTGATTCTATTAACCGTTTATTTGCTTATTGATGCGGCTGCTTATTTGTTTGCATTCACATGAACGTGTATGATTTATAGTGTTGGATGAATATTAGATTCTTCCTGAGGCAACACCTGCTATGACTTTGTACCAGACATCATGTACTGAAAAGTTAAAGATTTTCTATATTTTATCACATTTGCAAACTTGGAAACTGCAAAGTTCTGCATCAAAACTGACCAGTGAGCCGCATTCACCTCCACGTCATCCTAATCTCATAGCACATGGCCTATAACTGGACCGTCAACAGAGAGGAAACATAGTCATGATTCTACATGCACAGTCGCACGCATGAAATGGTTTAGTTTTGTTTACTGATTTGAATGATGCAGAAATAATATTGCAATATTTAGAGAAGTACTTCATCATCACTGTAATGTCTTAATCCTCTATTCTTAAAAAGTAAATCACCGATAAGCTGCCTCTGCCTGTGAATTTATACAAATCTATATTTATGTGTTACAGAACTTTTTAGCTGAGTATCCGGTTCAATAGAGGACTGTGAATCTGGGTGTAGACACAGACCATACTTTATCGAGAAGAATGCCTGTGGTGTTGACCTCTACCAAGCTATGATAACCTACCCCGTTAATTGCGTCAGTTTTGAAATTAATAATGGGCAAATGGCGGAACAAGAGGAATTAACAGTGAACAAAAAAAATCAATAGGTGTCTTCCTGTTGGGAACTTGGAAAATACCTTCGAGTGAATAATGGGAAAGTTCTTCAGTCAGTAAATCACCAGATGGTCAGTCAGTGATATTGAAAATGGAACAGTGTAACTGATTGATTGACAGACTCATCCAACATTTACATAATTTAAAGTAGCATGAAAAAAAAATCCACAAATCCATGTAAACCCAATGGATCTGGAAATTTCCATGAGAGAAAGACATTACTCCATTTGTACTGTGAGAATTTAGAGAGGCTTATTGTATTATTACTCAGTGGATACACACACAGTTGATGAGTGTGGCAGATAATAACACAGTAGTGAGTGACTGAATGAACTGGAAAGGTTTTAGAATCCGTAAGGTATCGTATATCAGTTTCTGGGGGGATTGTTTTATTAACTTTGTGTTTGCGTAAGTGTTACTTCTGGATATGAAGAGCTTTGATATAGTATCTGTTGCAACTGGGGAGGATGGTGATGAAAAGTGAGCAAGTTGTGACTCATTATACGCCGTAACGTGGTTGTCACGTTGACATGATTGAACTGCGTTGTGAATAGAAGTAGACGCACAGCCTCTATTTCCAGAGGCTTTTTGATCGGGTCGTCTTCACACCTCTCATAATCTGCAGCCAGGCAAAGACAGGACGCCTCATAAAATCTGCCGGACATGCACAAGGCTGGATAAAAGAAGACATCCCTGCAGGTCCTCAATCAATACTGCAGGCATCAATATTCACCACATGACTGCTCTAATGCCAGCCTCCAGTTAACTAACGGTCTTGTGCATGTGTGTGTGCATGTGTAAAAATGGAGGGGGGGGGGGGGAGCGGTGCTGGCCACGAAGACCAAAATAGCGCAATGTATAGGATGTACACTCAATATGGTATTGATTTCATTGTTGCTCTTTTCTCATGTCTGCAGCAAGTTTAATTGGGTCTACCACAATGAAGACAGAAGAAACGGCAAGAAAGTCTGGAGATACTGTATCTGTCAAAAGTAACTTCTGTCTCATAAAAACTGCCATTACTCTGATTTTCCCAAATGTCCTTGGGCTATGTCACTCACACATAGAACAACCACGATGGGATGGGAACTACGATGACTTTACTTGCGTCACACTGAACTTATGACACTTAATGAGTTCCACAAAAAGCAAGCACATAACTCAGTGTGTCAGTTTTTAATGATGGCTTCCTTTAATGAACAAAAGACATGCAGTTCCCCACAGTGGCCAATGGACAACAATTCTGAAATAAGGAGCAAGTCCTTGGATTGCTCCTTAGTGGAAGTAAAATCAATTCGGCAGAGTGGCTGGTGCTGGTGTAATGGTGTCACCTATGATGTGTCTTAATTAAAATGCTAGTGGCCAAACCAACTAAGTCACTGAGTAAATAAAAAGTGAAAAGTGTGCTTTGATAATTAAAGCTCCACTGCGTAAATTCTGTACCCCACCACCCACCGGGAATTCTGATAATTACAAAAACACAGCCGGTGTCTCCACATGACGAATGTCTAGGTGATTATCCCATCAAAGTGCTGAACTTCCATTTTAAACAGGACAAACCACCTCTGAAACTTTTTCCTGGGCGCTTCTTGTGTTTACAGCCATACTTCAAGTGTCTGCAGCCATATTGTTTTACTAGCTTTTGCACTCCCACCTTGCCAAAATGATTTACTTCCTGTGCACAGCATGGGAATGTCGCCAAGAGACTTGGGAACAGTATACCAAGAAACACACAGAGAGTTGTGTTGCGCTGATGGGCTTAAGCAGCATTGTGTGAACTTATTTAGCATTTATTTCAGTGTAACAGACATGTGTTCAAATAATTATGGGCCATGCAGGTTGACATCAGAAAGCTCACTGTGTCAGTTGTACAGGAAAATACATTTGCATCATCTACAATGATGTTGTAATGGCCCTAAGCGATGAAATTCATCTTAAAAAGACAAAAGGGAGGACACATGCAGATGAGGCCAACAAAACACTTAAAGTCACATTTCACACACTGTCTGGTGACCTTATGAGGGGGAGTGAAATTTTCAGACTCGGGCACTTATGGACAAAAACAACAATGGCGAGACCTGACAGACTTTGACAAGCCTGTTGTGCAGCCTGTGCAGCCTCGAGGTGAGAGAAATGTTTAAAGACAAGGAAGATTTCAACAACTGAGCTCCAGTATCACCACAGGCCAGAAGTAAAAACAGACCTGATGCAACGTGATTACACAATGACAAAACATTCCATTTCTCCACAAAGATGGAATCGTGAGAAGAAAGCAAAGAGCTTAAACAAATTGGCTTTGATTTGAAATAATTGCATTTTCCCTCATTTTCTTAACTGAGCTGAAAATGTTGACCATTTGATTGTTTTGTTTTTTTCTTATTTCGTTTCCATTATTGAAGGCAAAGTTTTAAAGTTATAAGAATAATAATTTAAACAGTTTTAATTTCCTTTGGTTAAATTAAAGGATGTAAAGAATGTGATTTTGGAAACGTATAACTAACGTATGACTAATTAAATGTACAGAGGGCAGATTTTGTTGGCGTTTTTGATTAATAATTCCACAATAACCTTGGAGTGTAATGTAATGTAAACTAAGTGATCTGAGAGAGCGAAAGAGAGAGAAAAAGAGAGTTTGACGATAAACGCAAGACAACATGTCAATATAGGTGTAGGGTTTCAGAGATGGAGAGATGCCTCAGGTCATCCGTCACATTTGGAGAGGATGCTTCTGTCAATGCTCCACTGGTACTCCTCCCAACTACAACTTTAATTCTCAGTATTTTAAATAACCTTTATTACTTTTGCTTTAAGTGAAAAACGTCTGACCCTGAATAACTTAAAGGACTGCCGCGGGTGTGATGTGTCAACATTAAAATGCTCACAAGGAATCTTAATGTCACTGTAAAAAAAGTCACTATCCTCCAGCAGAAATAGAAACAGTAAATCAGAGAGCAGGAGCAGCGAAAAAGAAACGATAACAAAAAGGTGGTGGAGAGAATGCCAGCCACTTTAAGAAGCGATAACAGTACCTCGGTAAAACAAGCGATTCTTATATGAACACACAGATGAGGGTGACTGTGCAGTCGTTCCAGTTCTTTTGCTCATTGTCAGGGTGAGCAGCGTTAGCAGGTAACAGATGGCAGCCACATCATGGCACACTCTCTCTCAGATGACTCTTCATTACCTTTAAACAAGTGTCAGGCAAATCCTGCAATGCTATGCTAATAAGACTTCTTGAATCCAAGGCCTGCAGCTCAAACATATGGACACACAGACTCCTCATGTCATTATAACATTAGGAGGAGAGACTTTTTGCCCTCATAGACACATTTGAGAGGAATCCACTCTTCTTCTTCTTTTTTTTTTTACAACACTTTCACTACTCTCTCCTCACCACAGAAGACACACAATATACGCAGTAGATGTCATTTACCATGAGTCTAATCATTGACACGCTAATCATTGACATGCTTTAGTTTATGATGCGCATGGGGGTGCTAATAACATACTCCTTTTATGTTCCTGATTTCCTGGTTACAGACCATAGTTTATTACTTATATCTACACTGTATCCTCTGGACAATGAATATTCTGATATTGAACAGGTTAACGCTTGAGTCCATACTTGTTTCAGAAACAACATATATGCACGGCCATGTAAGGAGCATTCCCTGATTACCTTAACCATAAGGTCATACTGAAAATGTGGATGTGGAGTATTCAGATCACGGTTACATTATGTAGCCATGCAAATGTCTTAATCAGATCATCTCAGCAGTAGATGTATATGTAGATGTGGGTCATAATGAGATCATGCTCATGTAGACAGGAATACAAATGGAGTAGAGACGAATGTAACCATAATACCAATAGGAACAATGTCACATGTAAAGGTTCGGTTACTGTGCAAGACATCTGGTCGACTTAAATTTTTGTCATTCCTTATAACTTGTCATGAGACAAAAGGGAGAGAGGTTAAATTAATGAAAATCAAAACCAGACATCAGTTGAATGAGGGAATCAGAATGAAAGGTAATAGATGGAAATCCAAACTTCCAAAAACTTAAAGCTCACATAGAGTGGTCCTGTTGCACATATATGTTAGTTATGGAGGTCTATTTACATACATTAACTTGTTTTTATGGTCAAAAACCTAGTTGCTCTAAACGAGCCGATAGAAATCCTCTTTTCTGACGCTGTTGCCCAGCCGCGATATTTCAGACTCAACTCTCACACCCAGAAGACAGACTGTCTTGTGATTGGCCAATACCCAGAAGTGACATATTCAGCACCCGGTCTCAGAAGCGCAGCTCCCCCCTCTGGAACGGTGGATGCACTGCTACTCATTATCAAATCATTATTTTAACAATATTTAAAAATAGTTTTGTCATGACTCCCCGCCGCAGTCCCTTTTATGACTTTGACCCGGAGTCAGTCAGAAGACACTGTCGCTCGTGAAACACCTCCACAACGGACGTTATTCTTCTTCTGTGGTTCAAAGTACGCAACCGGATGTGCCCGGACTAGTGCCCGGAGCAGGAGCATCTGCTGTTCAGGAGAACCGCTGTTTACTTAACCAGACCGGGTTTTTTCAGAGATCTCGCTGAGCCCGAGATTACAATACAACAAATCATTCTCCGCAATGGCAGAACTGTTCGTTTTGAACCTTCAGGGCTTCTTAAACAAGGTAAGGATGCAGATACACACTAAAAAAACAGCCTTAATTGGAACTTCCAGTCTAGGTCCGCTTTAAATTACAAAAGCAGCGAAAACCCTTGGTGAGTCACATCAGGACAAAGTCACTCAAGGTTCATCTTTTTGCAAAGCTGGAGACAAGATGTATAACAACGTATATCTAACAAAGTATTAAAATATGCATTGTTCCGGTGAATCACTGATACTGTACCTTCTATTTCAGGGCTAAAGGAGCCTACAAGACACTGATATGTCCGAGGAGTTATCAGAAGCTGAAACAACAGCATCAGCACTTTCAGTGGACTTCTCTTTTCAATGAAGAGTCATGCTCTTTCAATGCCTTTCCAGATAACATTAAGTGTAAACCAATTTGAGCATTAAAACTGCCAAGAAATTATCAAACCAAATCATACATCTTATTATTGGCATTGACCTTTCAGACCCTGTATTACTAGCCGTTCATTTTCTCTTCTCTTTCTCCCATTAAGTCAGTTTTTTTTCAGCCCTTTACTTTTCAGAGTGCCCTCTCTCCATATGTATAAGCCTGAATCCCATTGCAGTAGTTACATGAGGACTGGGACAGTGTTTCTAAATGTTCTGAGAAGGAAGAAGGAAAGAAGACGAAGACAGAGATTTTGCAGTAATGACAATCGCGAATGGTGAGAGAGAAGGGTGATAAGAGAGGCTTTTGCATATGTCTTTCCTCTTGAGCCTTTTCTTCTCAGAGTCATTGCATCTCCTTTGTTGCTCTGTCTGGATTATAGACACCGATTAGACCATGGCTCTCAATTCCCACAGCAGTTTAAAAGGCAAAAGAGGAGATCAGAAACCCACTTTGTCACCCACACACCCACTCTTTCTTTCCATTCCAAGCCTACAGACATTATCTCAGTTAAGAGGCTACAGGTCAAACGCTAATTTCTGCACCGGAGCTCTTAATGTTACCTGGCATCCATTATGGAGAGAAAGGAAGAGATTGGTGATAATTAGACTTCTGGGGGACATTTTAACAGAACATGTAATGTTTTTTTCATGGGAGAGGTGAGGGACAGTGTAGTGACATAGTTACAGTGTATAAAGGTTCCAGCGATTGCAAACTCTCCAGGCCTGTGAGGGGAAAAAATTACTTTTGTACAGAAATAACAAAATTAGCAGGAGGCCATTTCTACAGCCCCATTCTGACTCGGCTCAAATTGAAGGGCATCTGGATGTCAAGCTCCAATTTTTTTTATAATTGAACAACTTCAATTAAACTTCGGTTGGTGAATCAGTTTCAATAGTGATTGGGGATCAATTTACCCACTGCATCCAGTAGGAAGCAGAGGATGAGGAGTGGATGAGAGGATGTGGTTCATCAGTGTGTTTTTTCCCTCCCATTGCAATATTACCAAAATAAACCATCTGCCAGACTGCTTACACTGGAGAGTGGAGTTGGCCATTACGACAACATATACGGCCCCCTTCCCACTGGTCAAAAACTCCATCCAACATCTGCCTTTTGTCTGCAGTTGGAATGGATACAATCAGCATCTACTCTTCTGGCTAACATGACTCTGCAGTAGACACACATTCTCATCAAAAGTAAACTGCTAATACTGGTGCAAAAGAATAAACCCTATGTTAATATTATTGCTAATGTCTTTTAAAAAAATTATCTAACTTCAGTTCCCCTTATTAATTCAAGCTATTCATAGAGCTTCCAACCACATTATTTAGGTGATAGACTGGGAGTTTTTACTATTTTTACAACCGAAACAACATGTCTAATTACAATGTTTATTGCCTTATAAAGTCATCCCTGAATGATTGGATGAGATTTTTGTAGCCCTATGGTTTACACAGATGAAACATTATTGTGTGTTGTTTCTTTTGATTTTTTGATATTTTACTTTTGAGTACTTGCCTGTAGATGCTGCATGTGCAAAACAATATATATATACTAGAACTATTTGAAGAAAGTACAACAGCGAGGGATCAAAGAACAATGAGAACATGGGCCACAGCCAGGAGGAAACCTCATCTTGGTCTGAGGACAAACTCGCATCCTGATCTCCCCACGAAGCGATCATTAAAAGGTCCCTCTTCGTCTAAACCCAGCTTCTCACCCTTAAATTAGATCTGCCCGGCAGAGAACAGCAACAAGACTATGTTGCACTAATGTCACCGCTGGTGGCCGCCGCCTCCCCCACAAACAGTTTAAGGGTCAACAGAGGCCAGCTGTAACTCCATCAAACAGAGAAATGGATAGCTTAGTGTCTGCAGCCTGACACCTGCATCATGTAAAGTGGCCCTGGAGGCCTTGCCGAGGAGTGGGGATAGGCAAGACAGAAGAAGACAACCTGGCAGAATAGACATGAGCACTGATAATGAACTGAAAGCAACAGCAGACAAAAATGTATATGAAAATGGCGAATAGAAGGGTAAATAAATGTGCAGTTGACACATATCCAGTTAATAACTTCCCATGAATAACCTAACACCCTTAAGCCAGCACAGAACACATCACTGGAACAAGGAAAACCATAAATCTCATGGACCTTTTGCACGACATTTTGATGTATCCAACACAGCGGGGGGAAAAAAAGGACATATGTAAATAATACAATGAATCACGGCTGTATTACATTTAGGTGCTTCAGGGATCTGGTGTTATGCTAACTGGATCTCAGTCATATGCTCATAGTTTTATATCAAATATTTTAATGATTCTTCAGCAACACACTTTTTATCTTTTAGGAAATAACATAAAACTTCTGACTGGAAAAAGAGTGAAAATGGAGTTTATTTGTATTGGGTTTTTTTTAGTGAGACATTCTGTTGCTGATGGAATAAGTCCTGTGGACACCGGATTTATTATGTACAGCAGCCCACTCAGTGACCTTTTTTCACACCAGCCTCTGGCTCTAATCTGAGACTATTTGAGAAATTACTGTACACTAACTGCAGCAATACATTGAACACCCACTGCTTAATCAGCCTGGTTGTGCCAGCAGACACCGCAGCACTCACACCAGTGATCCGCTGTACTCGGCTAAAGTTTGGCCCAAAGCTGTGTGTCTTTTCCAGACAGAGGAAAAAAACAACCCGTCTTCTGACAGACACTGACCCTGGAAATAACACTGTTTTATATTTTTGTCTCCTTCGTTTCTGTCCCCGGCTACAAATCGTGCACAAGTAATTTGATTTAGCCATGGGCATTTGCCATCGATTGTCTGGCCTGCAGGACGCTACGGTCAAGTGTTTGTCCAAACAGCCAGAGACTAAAACAGAATATCGGTGCATGTGTGTGTGCGTGTGTGTGTGTGCGTGTGTGTGTGAGACCGAGAGACAGATGGAGAGTAAATGCATGGAGAGAACAGCCTCTCTCTGTCTTAGAGAGAGGCTGGTCAACAATGTCAAGATTAAAAAACCAACAGATGTGCAGTTAGAGCATTAAGACAAAGTTTCAAAACAAACTCTTGTTGTGAAGCCTCAACTGACGCTTGATGTTTGTGCAACTGCACAACTGTCACCTGCAGCCAGGCACATACTGAAGAAGAGCTGAAACTAGAAATTGAGACCGTAATGGGCCATTTTCACCGCAGCCTCTTTGACAGGTTTTAGCTGGAAATGTGCAGGTGTTTACTGATCATATTAATGACGGCTCTGATCAGTTCACGAAAGTCAGGACAGTGTGACATTGAACTGCCAAGCACTCTTAATCTGAGCAACCTCAATGAGATTCAGCCATCTTTAATTGGATTATTTATTTATGTGATGTTCCTACCTCCTGTGATGTCCTACTGTGGCCTGACAAAATGGCTGCCGTGCAAACGATCCATTCCGTGGGACGATGTTGACTGACATTGCAAATGAAATAATTGCAAACTGTCTACACTCTTAGAAATAAGGGTTCCAAAAGGGTCCACCTACAAGGGCTGAGGTTCTACCTGGATTCATTTGCCTCTGAAAAACCCTTTCCCAAAAGGGATTTTTAAGGGTTCTTGGTAACATTAATGGTTCCAGTAAGAACCATTTTGATCCAGAGAACCCTTTAAAACACCTTTCCTGAATAAAGGGTTTTAAAACGGTTCTTGGTGGAACCCTCCAAAAGGGTTCCAGGTGGAACATTCATAAAAAGGTTCTACCTGGAGTGTACAGTAGAAGGTGCTAAGGCAGTGATATCTGACTCCTCTGATTGAACAGCTTCTGTGTAATAAGCTGTTAATGATTCACACATAAAACATGACCATGTTTACAACTCTCTAGCACAGATTGTTATAGTACAATAGTTGCATTGTCACGGGGGAAAAACAGCACTGATCCATGAAGACATGCAGTTTTTCCCTTTCCTGTTTAGGTTGGAAAGAATGAGAGCAGCAGAGCTGGCATGAGCAGCGATACTCAGAGCCAACAAGTGGTCCAACAGACTGATGGTTGAGAAGATCAGTGTACACTAACGCTGCTCAATTAAATAAAATTACACACACCCACTGCCATCTCACACCTCGACCAGGCGGATAAAAGAAGGTCAAAGACTTTGCAGACTTCCTTCACCTCCTCTCTCCTAACACCTTCATCTTCTTTAACTGTGAGCCAGTGATGTACAGCCAACCCTGGTCTCTGAGCCTGCCGCTCATATGTGACATCAAGGTGAACTCCTGCCTGCTCCACCAGGAATACTGGGCCTATTAAAAGAGAAAAGAGCCGAGGGCCAAACCATCTGTTTCCTTTTTTAGCCCATCGTCCTCCAGAGGTTCAGCTTACAAAGCAAGAAGTGCGGAGAGAGAGAGAGCAAGACAGAGGAGGAAACTGAGAAAGATGATAGATACAGACAGAGGAAAGAACATAGTGTTGTGATTTCCACACTGAGCTGCTCCCTTGTCTGAACTTCATGGCACCACCAAGGTAAAATGTTCAAAGAGGGACAGGCAATGAAGGCGGTGGTATTTGCACCCAGTCTCTTTTGTATGACCTCCTATTTACCTTTGTCTTTTTTACCCATAATACTGTGAATAGCAATATGTAGTAGGCATTAAAAAAAAGTGTTCAATCTGGAAAAGCTGCACTATTTTTTTCCTGAGCTCATACAAGAGACTGCTGAACCTCAGCTTGTGACGAGATGTCAAATATCAGTTAATAAGCATTGTAGGTCTGCCCTGCCCACAATGCTGGGAGTGGCAGGAGCTGATTTTATTGTTACTATTACTATAATTCTTCCAACTTTAATAGAGCTTTGGATGTCGTGTAACTCTGTCCCTATGAACTGCCATGTTGGCAGCCTATGATGCAGCAGAAATGAACAGGAACAGTGCTGGATTCAACCCGTCAGAGTTCACTGTGCACAATAAATCCATGTAGATCAACAGATATTATCGCAAAAAATTAACAGCCTGAATATATCTAATCATTAGTCTTTACCTTGGATGTATGACGTCAGTTACCGGAACTCTATAGGGCAACAGACAAAGATTATGTTGTTTTTTTAAGATCAGGTGGATTGTTATATTATTATACTGTTGAAAAGGGTCAGGACTTTGACTCAGAAGTGCTCTGCCATAAATAGCACCCCTGCCATGAAGAGCACGCCTGTCATGCACATAAAGCCAATGCCTGTTCTAGCTTTTATCAAAAAAACTTTATTTTTCTGTGAATGCTGTGTCCTGCTTATAGTGTTATAAAGTATAAAGTATAGTATAATGTAAACAAAGATGGTGTCAATGTTGCATTGCCATGCATACTGTGCAATCACTTTTATTATAATAATTTAGCTTTAAGGAACTCATTTTAACTTAACCTCTTCTTCCCTGACCCTCTTTTTGGAGTCCCTGCTCGAAAGTGACATGCCCAAACTAAATAGAGTTAATCTCTGCAGTTACAAGCTCTATGTGGATTATCTTGGTATCAAAATAAAGATAACACTTGTGAGATTCCCCCAGAGGTGTAAGTAAGTTTCACTGTAGAAGCCACTGTGTCAGAGTAAATGTACATGGAACACACCATAAATGAATTATTTTTTTTCTCTCGCCATAAAAAAAAATATTGCATTTTAAAGCAAATATCACTTTTAAAATATGCAGTAGGAGCTTTAAAACACATGGAGGTCATGTAACAACATGTGGACATGAGCTGTGCAAAGTCTGATGCAGCTGAAGTGAAGCAGAGTGAAATTACAGAGGTTTTAGTAAAGAGATGTCTAGGCATTCTCTCTTATGGCACAGTTTGGCACCATCTGCGCCATTTGAGATTTCTTAGGTACCAAATTATTAAAACCCATTTAATTTTATTTACATGTCACTATTGGTCTAAAAATAACTTGTTTTTAAAAAAAAATGATAACTCGCTGTAAATCGATGCTTCCTGTGCGGTGAGTAATAACAACTCTGACTCTGCAGCGTCTTCAGTTATGTAGCGCCATAGCTCTGGTTTACCTTAGTCAATTTGGGTGATTGACAGCTCACTTTAAACCTCTAAACCAGTAGAATCAGACCCCGGTCTCCAAATGCGTGTGACATTAGCGAGTCAAAAGGACATAAATGCATATGCCGAATCTGTGCGGACATTCACCCTACTCTAATCAGAACTATCTAATATCGTTCTGTAAGGATCAATCATACCGGAAATAGTCCCAAAAGCATACTGGAAAGTGTAGTTCTTCATTAGAAGTGGTTTTGTTCCGGTTGATGAACAGCAAAGGTAAGACAACATTTCTGCTTGTGTTTCTTGAAAGTCAGTTGTTGTTTTGCTCTTATTTTGGGGCTGGATCTGTCAATCTTGGTCGTAGAGTGATAAAAATGGTACCGCTGGAATCTGTGGATTCTCTGCTGTCCAGTCGACACATGTTTTTTTTGTTTACATAATCACGCTGATGCTCAAGTGCCGCAATTGCACTGTAACGGGTTTTTTCGCTCCTGCTGTTTGATCCATCGGTGTTTTCACTGTGTTTGGTGAACATAAGAATGGTTTCTATGAGGTTTTTAGCTGAGTTTCTGACCTTTCTGTGGGTATGCAGCATATCTGTGTTTGTTAAAGTTAGATATGGTTTTATGGCGCTTTTGTCGCCGCGTCTGTCGCTGCCCCCGGTTCCGGGGGCAACCGCAAAGAGGAGGTTAAACCACAATCTTTTCCAAAAAACTAAACAAACATTTGTTCTCTTGTCCTAATGTCAAATAATTGTACAGTCCAACCACTTGGATTATCATGACCATGACAATAAAGAGGTAGTATGACTGTTGCTGGTACAATCCTTTGACATACAGTGGAAAACACAAACAACATGTCTGCCAAGTTAACAGCTGAAATATTATAATATGCAGTCGTATCGGGGAGTGCAAATTTAGTTTCATTTCTGAGGTTTTCCCAGCTGTTTCCTAGCTTTGAAAGGAATGCTTATCTCACCTTCATGCCACATTTCATTCCCTGAACTATGCAGACACCCATCCAGACTTGTGTTTATGTTAGTCCTTTCACTTTGTCATGCAGCATGAGGTCGTCTCACACCACTCAATATGGGACACCTGGCAAATGTGTCTCGTCTCTCAGCGGAGTCACACCTCTGAATGAGGTACGGAGCCCCTGCACACCTCTCACATGGTGTCTCTCTCCGTTTCCACTTTCACACACATACACACCAAATCACGTACAGTAGTAGCTACTGCCATCCAGGCTTCAATCCAATTTTCTTAACAGGGCTGAATAACAGTGGGGTGGTGCAAAAGGTCAAAGGAGCAAGATGCCAGAGATTAAATATTCTCCGACTTGCCAATTTGACATAAATAATTTAGTTTCCAATTGTCATCCATGTTTCTAATGAATAAAAAATGTTCCCATGTGTACTACTACACTGTCTGATTGAAAGACAAAGAGAAGGGGACAGATGGCTCTGCACTAGAGCTGTCGAGAGGACAGAGACCAGAGTTCAGAATAAAGAGGAAAGAAGTCCTGTTTTCAGAAGATTTGTATTCTTCCTCTGTCTTGCCGTCACTATACACACCAAGCTCCATCTGACATCATAAAAGTCTATAGCATGTTAGACCGTGGACCTTTTGCTTGGTTTTACCAGTCACACTCAGGACCCATTGACATCACTGAACAGTGAAACTGTGGCACCAGTTGGGAGCAGTTAATTCAACATGTTCCACAACAACAACATAAAACCATCATCACATTTTATCGCCAGTAATCTGTATTCTCCTGGTTTCGCTCTCCAGTAAGATCACATTTCAGCTTCAGTATCAATACACACCGTGTACCAACTTTTATAATTTCATGCAAAACATTTTAAATAACATTGCTGACTTTTTAGTTTTCTATATTATATTATGATTTGAAAACAGATTAGCCCATAAGACACAATTGGACCATATTTGTGCTTCTCTGATGAGCAGATTTCAATTAAATAATATGATAGAATCACCATACATAAATGTTTTTTACATAGTTACTGTCTTGAGATGAAATCATGGTTTTCACGACTTGCCACCTCAGACACAGATCAGGTGTAGTAAGCATATCACATCCAGAACTCACCGTTTTAATGAGGACAGTAAGAAGTTGCAAAATCAGTCCGTAATCATACTCATTAGTTGGTGAGATGACACATTTAGGCCAATTACAAATCATCATGATGGCCTATTAAATCCAGGTGTTTTTTTCTGCTTAATTTGGCTGCATGAACTGTCGTCTAAGTACTGTAATGTTGCTGTCATTAAGCCCTTTTCATTTTCACCATAACCTTGTCTCTTTACTGCCCACTTGTTTGGCATGTTTTTTTTGTGTCTGTTCAAATAAAACCAAAAAACATCTTCACTGGATCAAGATTAGTTGCATAATTTCTCAGTTGAATACCAGCTTAGCATATTTATTGGTCCCTTTTAAACTTGTAATTTTCCCTTGGATAAACAAACACTCTGCTGCATTGCTGAAAAAGCCAGTACGCTGTTATAGTATTGTGGCAGCCGGGAGGGAATCAAGGGCAGACTGACCTGTTGTTCTTTCCACTCACAACCTGCAGTTTTGGCTGCTGTTAGCATCCCCTGCTTCTCCCCAGGGATTGGGTTGAGGATTACAACAAGGACAGAAAACTACACTCACAGCAGCAGACACTGGCACAACGAGACAAGAGCCACTGCATCACACTGTGCCGTGCCAATGAATGGGTTTACTCACATTTATACTCTTCACTGATCAACAGAACAACAGCCATATTGAACAAGGTGGTTAAAGACTCGAGCAGCTATATGGGCATGTATGATGATTATGGTGTTGTTTCAACCGAGTGGAACGATTCAGTTTGGTACAGTACGTAGTTTTCGTGTTTCCATTAGGAATTGAACCAAACTAATTGGCCCCAACCGTTCCATTTTTATGGTAGCCTTCCCTTGGGGTCCCAGAGAGAGTGTAGGGCGGAGCTACCCGCAAAACAGTCAGTTGATTAGGTGACAGAAAAGCCCAACTCCCTTGCGACCGGTGTTTCTTCAACACCTGCAGTCTTTCCTAATACAAAGCTTGACATCTTGTTGAGACAAACAGCTGCAAAATGTGGATGTCCTCTGTTGTTGTCTGTTGTGTGATTTTTGTTGTGTTTTATGTCATTGTTCATTGTCGGCATTGTCGCCACGCTACATATCTCGCCAACAAGGCAATCGGGCACAGCCCATACCCCGCCTACCAATTAAAGGTACCGTTCAGTTGAAACTCTTTACCAATCCAAACCGTACCGTACTGTACCAAACTAAACTGTACTATGATCTTCGAGGAAAGACTGATCTTTTGAGCCAGTAGTAGAGACCCTGTTTGCGTGTAGCTACTGATGCTTTGGTAACAAGTAAATGAACGTAAATTAAAGGCCACCACAACAGTCATCATCAGTTGATCTCATCACAGAGAGGCAGTCACATATTTTATGTGAATATTAATGACATTTTTCTCACACAAAAAAATAATCACAAATGTTTTCCTTTGTATTGCTGACCATGCAAACACATTGCAAATACTAACAATCATAATATGGGATATACACACACAGACTTACCCTGGACCCACCCATGTGTGTAAGTACTGAACAGAGGTTTCTATGGAAGCTTGTAAAAGAGTCCATTAATTAGTCTGCCAGTTTCGATCCATGTCCAGCTTTTTCAGTTAGGGTAATTGCAACTCTCTCAGGGAAATGACCCACTCACTTGTTAAATTAGACCTTTTGCATATTCTCCGCTGTTGAACAACTCTCCCTGATTCCAATCATTGGAGAGTACTTAAATTTGCCAATTCTAGTGTGAATACTATTTATATTTAGAGGATAACAAATGTCTCTGACTTGACGTGTAACATTTGTTTCTTGGTGGACACACGTCCTGCGACCGGTGAGCGAAATGTTAAACTAAAAGAGCCTCACTCGAAGTGAAAGTCGGAGCAGAATCTGCAGCTCAGGAAGTTGAAGTGCACATCCAGCAGAACTTTCTCTCTCACCCTCTGAAGTGATGCTGGTGCAGGAGCTGGACAGATTTCCTCTAAATTGTAGCACAGGATACATGTTCAGTAAAGTATAATGTGACCTGGAGAAGAGCAGAAGATGTCGAACATTTCCTCTAAAGCTGGAGGTGGAAATCGGGGGAAGACTTCATCGCTGTGCTGTCACACACGGCGGTGAATGCCCTTGACTCTCTCCCCCAAAAGAAATGAAAGCTAACAAATGTCCAATAAATGTGACACAGCTCATACGACTCTAATCTCTTTATGTGTGAAAGAACATTTCACTTTTACTACTCCAATGTATTCACTTTTACCATCATTTAACACAAATCATAGAATCACTATTAGCCTGGCATTCAGTGTCAGTGAAAAGTAGAAATAGGAAACGACAACGGGGACTTTGGTTCGGTTCATTCACTTTGGTCTCTACCCTTTCCATAAACTGTGAATTGTGACTGTATTGTTTTCTATAATGTTGTAATGTAGATAGATACACAGACCAATCAGTGGCACTGCAACACCAGCACCAGCAAACACACGCTGACACCCACAGGTCACTGCACATGGCTTGAAAATGAAAATAAATAAAACTATATCTATAATTACGGTTATTGGCGTTTAGCAGCCTGACAGCAGAAGGGATAAAAAGAATTTGAATAGCCATTTGTCTTCCAGAGTGGTGCATGATATAGCATCACACTGAGGGCAATAAAGCAAATTCATTGGAGGGAATATGTTCACTCTTGGACGGGTAATTCTCTGAAAAACACTGCTGTACTGGGCAGTGTCCAACAAACTGTGATAAAAAAAAATCAAAAATCAGCTCTTTCTCCAGAAAAGACAGTGAGGGTTTATTTTGGAACATATCCATAACCAGATTAGGAAAGAGATGAACAAGGGAGGTAGAGCGAGAGACTGAAAATATCAGTCAATCAATCAGTCAATCATACTTTATATAAAAATGTACCACTTTTCATACAAGGTGATCCGATTCAAAATGCTTCACAGGATACAAACCAAAGCCTCCCCTGACCATCCACCCACTCCAATCACTCTTCACCCACCCACACTGGATTTTTCTTGTCATTAGTAGCTGCATGAATGATGATCTCTGAGCAGAGGATGCTGCAGCTGGTCCAGGAGCGGATGGCAGCAAATGTGCACATGCCCATGCTCATAGTGCAGAGGAGTCGTGTTTGCATGCTAAAGGTGCAACGCAAACTGAATAAAATATTTAGGATAAGATCCGTGCTACGATTTTTGCTTCAGTCTTTTTTAGCTGTTTATTTTGAAACATTTATGTCTCTCTCCCTATATATTATATAAAGATATAAACAAGCATTTTACTCCAAATTAATTTTGTCTGCAGTGTCACTAACGTACACTAACCTTTCCAGTTTTATTGTTGTCAATATTCTGAAGGATTCTAGAGAAGCTCTCGCTCATATATCATTCAAAAGCCTGATTTATGGAGCATTTTATTTCCGAAAATGTGGCAAAATTGATTTTTTTTTATGGCTGCCGACACGATTTTCTGATTTATGGAGTCATAAACCTGGTGTCCAAAATCCCCTCCGTGGAAACCTTTAGCTATGATGTGTGAACACATTGCACCTGACTTTACCCAATGTTTAGATTTCTTTTGACAAAATGCAGGCGAATGAGCACAGGTATAATTCTGTATTTAATGTGTGATTAAGATAATCCCAAAAAATATTTTCTTAATATAAAAATGTTCAAACATGCCTTTTTTTTGGAACTAATGAATGAAATGTAGTATTTATACTCTGATGCACTATGACAGTGAAGTGACTTTATTAAAAAAATCTTAAAATTACTTAGATTTCAATAATAATAGGCAGCGTCACCCTGAACAAGGATCCATTGAAAATATCTGCAAACCTCTTAAGGAATCATTTTAATGAATTTTAGAAATTGAGGAAATGATCCATTTATGACATTTGAATGTATTTTTTTTTACCTTTTGCTAGTTAAAAAACAAAACAAAAACAAAAAAAAACCCAGCTCTGGAATTTACTTAATTAAAGTTAATGAAAACTTATATTTCAATAGGAAAAGTTTATGTGCTTTTGTTGTCGAAACTCCATAGAAGGGAATGTTGTTGGGAATCTCATTCTACCCTGACACCCCTGACCTTAAGCTTAATGACCACTCGAGGTGCTGTTATACTACATTCCACATTCATGCAGTGACTCTACTGTATACCTGACAACCTGTCTATCATCCATACATCTCATCCAAACAGTGATTGACACCATTTAGTGGTTTAGTGTCTTGTCCAGGTAAAAAAATTTGACATGCAGACAAGAGGAGCAGTGTACTGGACCATCAGCTTTCTGATGCGTGCGCCTCTGCTGTCAATCCACACCATCCGCCTCTTTGTGAATGTGCCGCTGTTGAAATACGCAGCTTCATTACAATAATAAAAGTAAAACAACAACATAACAACAATATTAAATGTGACTGATGAAGCAGAAAAGGTAAATTCTACATAGATTTGTGGTGCAAGAGCTTCTACAGAGAAACAGAAAAATACTCAAGATCAGACGATGTAGACCATAAAGTATAGAAAATGACACATCTGTGTTAATATATAGTGTCCTTTAAATGACACTGCCATGATATCCCAGCAACTCTCTGCAGACTGCTGCAATAAAGCTACGACAACACATTGATCAGAACAAGGTTACAAATCAATGTGTAAAGCACCCAGTAATTGTTAAAATTTGTGAAGAGCTGTCCAGCCTCATCGAAGAAACATCCTGGCCTCGGTCAAGAAGGTGAATGAGAACGGTGATTTCTCCCAAACAGAGAAACAGAAGTCCTCTGGAGAGATGGCAGACTGTGCCTGAAGGACGAGCATCTCAGCAGCACTTCATCAATCAGATTTATATGGCAGAGAGACCTTTGAATAAAAGGCATCTGACAGACTGCTTGGGTTTTTTGCCAAATGACATTTAAAGGACTCTGAGAAAATGAAAAAGAAGATTCACTGGTCTGATGAGACAAGAAATTCAACTTGTTTTTCTTGACTACAAATACAGCTCATCACTTGGTTAATACCACCTCTCTCTCTCTCTTTCTCTGTGTGTGTGTTTTTCAGCAGCAAAGAGAATGAGATCGGTCAAAAGTCAGGGAAGGACAAATGCACCTCCACACGACCTGAGACTGAGGTGAAAGTGACTGCTTTGTGGTCATTTACAGAAGGTTAAATTACATAAAAAGTGTATTTGTTTGGTTATGTTTGAAGAAAAGTATAAGTAAGGATGAATATAAGGACAAATACGCACAACGTCAGTGTACATTCATGTCCAAAAATGTCCTGTATGAACCTCACAAGATGGACGTGATTTTATCATGTCGTGTATGTATTTATGTCTTTTATTTTACTTGTGTGCCTCTTGGTCAGGTCTCCCTTAGTTAATAAAGGTGAATCATATGAATAAATAACCAACCATGTCTTTTGAAAAAATTGCTTTACATATCACGATCAGAAAGCGGTTTCTTCAACTTGGTTATGGTGATAAAAACATGTGGGTGAAGGTTAATGAAAGTCTGCTTTTTTATTTGTTTTTGCGGACCTAGTCCGGAAGTTCCAATTAACGATGTTTTTTAGTGTGTATCTGCGTCATTACCTTGTTTACGAAGCCCTGATGTTTCGAAACAAACAGTTCACCCACTGCTGAGAACGCTGTGTTTTATTGTCAGCTCAGGCTCAGCGAGATCTCTGAAAAAACCCGGTCCGGTTACATAAACAGCGGTTCTCCTGAACAGCAGATCCTCCTGCTCCGGGCACTAGTCCGGGTACATCCGGTTACGTACATTGAACCGCAGAAGAAGAATAACATCTGTTGTGGAGGTGTTTTACGAGCCACAGTGTCTTCTGACTCTGGGTCAAAGTCATAAAAGGGACTGCGGCGGGGAGTCGTGAAGAAGCTATTTTTAAACACTGTTAAAACAATGTTTTGATAATGAGGAGCAGTGCATCCACCGATCCAGAGGGGGGAGCTGTGCTTCTGAGAGCGGGTGTGCTGAATATGTTACTTCCTGATATTGGCCAATCACAAGACAGTTGGGAAGGCTCTATGCTGGCTGGCCAATCACAACACACTCTGTCTTCTGGGTGTGAGATTTATGTCTGAAATATCGCGGCTCAGCACAGCGTTAGAAAAGAGGATTTCTATCCGCTTGTTTACAGCAACTAGGAGGTTTTTGACCATAAAAACAAGTTAATGTATGTAAGTAGACCTCCATAACTAACATATATGTGCAACAGGACCACTCTATGTGAGCTTTAAACATATGAACACATCGCAGTGCATACGTCCAGTCATATGAGTTGGGATTTTTTTTTCTGTCAAGACAATGATCCTCTAAAACTTGAAGCAAATTATCCTAGAATAATATAAATATTCCATAAATGCCATAATAGCTGCTGTGAGCAAATATTATTGAGCAAAGCCAGACATTTTGGCAGAAAAAGTATAATTTACAAAGACTTAGACACATTTACTGTTTCATATTGGCTATAAACCCAATTAGTAGGATCATTAATTTAGTGTGGAGAGTAAAAAATGACACGCGATCCAAGTTGCTATAGTTTGTCAAAATAAATCATAATTGCTTAACAGAAATAAATGAGACACCTAGGTTTAAAAAAGAAAATGCATATTTAAGGTTCTTTTGCGCTTCAAAGAGTGGATCCAACACAGTGCGAAGGCATGAATTAAAGACTTGATTGAAAGAAAAGTAGAGCGTCACACACAGTGTTGTGTTGTCCAGCTCAAATGAACTGTGAGGGCCCTATCCCCACTGCCATTTACTGCCATGTTTAATTCAAAGGAAACATCCTTTATTTATTTGCTTCCTCCTCTCTAAAGAATCTTCATATCTTTCTGCAAATTTTCCCCAGCTGACCAGCATCCCGTCTAACCCCCCCTCTCTAACACACACACACACACACTTCTTTCAGCACTTTCCCTCCCCCCACTTTCCTCTCCTCTTTAAGTAGAAATTGCTCTGTGAAAGCGATGAGGCCTGACCAAGACGTCTGGGGAAATCAAAAGGCTCCCCTCCCATTGCTGCCGCAATCCTATACATGAAAACACACGCGCAAACACACACTTGGTGAAAATCAAAAGCATAGCAAGCAATCAGGAGTTACACTGAGCCAGCGGGGGGTGTTTGAGATGCACAGATTTCCCCTCAGATTTCACAAAGGACAGATCAAGAAAATCACAGTTCAAAAGGGGAAACCTGGAGAGAAAAAAAAAGAAAGAAAAAGACACAATGATAAGATAACAAAAAAAACAACCCACAACTCGTGATCCTATTATGTGGCAGCACTTCCAAGAAATGCCTGAAGTTTCATACAGTCAGAAGACGCACTCTCGAAGAAAGTATTTCTGTGTTTCTGTGACTGCAACACTCAGGTGCAGCCACTTTGACACATGATACTTGCGTCGGTCTCACTTGTAAATGAGACTCTGATCTCAAAAATAAAGTTTAACCCTTTAACCCCAAGCGTATCGTAGACGACACTTTGGATTACCATAATTACACAACAGTTTGTGACATCGGAACAAACCACCATTCTGAAAGCTGAGAAGTTGCAAGTCAAAGCCTATGGTTATTACCAATATATTATATATTATAATATATATAGATTTCACTCGCACTGTTGCAAGACGCAATAGAATCAGCGTCTTTGTCACTAGAGAGGAAAGAGTTGGGAAAACACCTACGTTTACGATTTTTTGACCCGTTTTTGGACATTGCTTAACTCTCAATCTTAACCCTCAAACTAAAAAATGCACGCTCCCGCTAGTGCAAGTGCTGTCCTGATTCTCAGAAAAATTAAGTTTAGGGGCAAGTTTAAGGGCTGTATCGCCCTCAATGTTGAGAATTTCTAAGACCACCCTTGGGAGCAAGGGCAACCCAGAATGCATTGCGTGTTTTGACATAACAAAGATGGCGCCGAAAAGCAGTGAAATGAGTGCGCTACAAATTAAGTATTTTCTTTGTTAATAGAGACATAAAAATTATGAAAACCATTGTATTATCGTGGTTTAGGCCCATATTATGGATTACTTACGTCATTGTTGCGTAACATTTATTTATATTCTACGATCCTTTGTCAATAGCCGGCCGGTGCGGACAAGCGATCGTTTGCTATCATTTACTTTTCAATAAGCCGTGGTGTGTGGTAACTGTCAGCTGAATATGACCGTGGTTGTGGTATTTGTATGAGTATCATCTTATAACTAACTGACAACCTAATAACTTGACTGACAAACGGATCGTAATAAATAATCATAAATGTGTCTTCTTCTTTTTTGGAGTTGACAGACTGGACGCAGCTTTCGCATTATTCTGCCCCCCACAGTCTGAAGACGTAACTGCATTTAAGGGGTGTCCCATTTTTAAGTGACAAAATAAGATTGAGGGTTAAGATAGGAATTGGAATTGGCCCAAAGACCCAAACAAATGTTATTTTAAATCGGTATTATACTATTCAAATTTAACATGCAAAATCTGCTGTTCACACTGTTAACTACAGTATTTTTTTCTCAATAAAACCTTTTGCTTTTCTTCATTTTAAATTGTTAATGCATTATTTAAACATGCAGTCAATTGTAAATAACTGCCAGGTATTGAAAGTTATCTGGAAAAATGGGCAAAAGCACTTACAGGACAATCGTTTGGCCCTTTTATGGTTAAAATTAGCACAAAAAAAAGAAGACTGACATTTTGAGGCTTAAAGGGTTAATAATGATAATTGTGCCTTCCCTCCTGCTTCCACCTCCAGCATGCAATCAGCTCACCTGTGGTGGGAGCACACCTGCTCCCAATCCACTCATCAGCTCAGCCTACATATTTCCTGGTGCTGCAGTCACTCATCGCCAGATCGTAACAGACCACTTGGTGGTAACGCCGTGGCTCTCCTGAAAAAACCTTGTTCATTTCATTCACGTTTGTTGAACCTTTTCGAATAAACGGTTCAAACTGCCACGTCTTGGGTCCTAAACTGAATCGTAACAAGTTGTTTTTCGTGTCAGCTTTCATAGGGAGAAAAATGCAAGGAAATAAAATGCTTGAGTTTTTGAGTCTCGTTGTTAAATATTAACATTTTTGGGGTAAAGAGGATCTCTGTCCTGAGTCCTTCTCACCGAATGACCACAGATTGAAGTAGATGTGTGTTTGATTGTGTTTATTCTCTATCTCTCTTTATTATCTGTCCTTATTTCAGGTTGTTTTGCAGTTGTACAGAAGTATAATTCTCCCTCAGGTCACTTTATTTGCATCAAGTTGAAACGTTATAATTGAATTATTGATCAATTCCTGTGAACCCCAACATTAATGTCTCTCCAAACAATATCGAAGAGTAACTCTAAGAGTATATATTTAATCCACAAAATGGGCGACCACAGGCAAACTCAGTTATTGACAAAGTGGAAACTATTTAACAGCCGAGTCCTTTTTGCTAACATTTTTAGAGTAATGAGATATAAACTCACACCGTGGGGCCAGTTTCTGCCCGATCAAGCACCAAAGCAACTTTGGACAGACACAGTGGTCTGTGTTTTTTGACCTGTAACCCAGATATGACATAAACAGAGGGAGCGACCTCGAGGGAAACATACACCAAATGCTCCACTGACCCAGGAAAAAACATGGCACTGTGCTTTGGGCTCCGTCAGCTGCAGGGGAAAGATGACCACACAGGAGGGCTCCATTTATCTCGGAATTAATATCCATATCAACGACATCTCCAGCTCCACCTGTTCTCAGTCTGAGTCTCACTCTCATCGTCTCCGTCCCTCTCTTTCCTTTGACGGTGCCATTATGTACATTCTGTGCCTGAGTTGTTTAAACATTTTTAATCCCCCCCCCAAATGTATTACAAATTACATATTAATCCAAAAGTTTATATTGTCATTATTTGATGACGAATAATAACAATAATTTTTCCACAATACCACGAAACTATTCATACACAATATTTAGCAAAAAGGGCTTCACAGTGGAATTAAACCAGAGAGCCAAAATTACAAAACAGTATTAAACATTAATAATAAGAAAATACGTGAACGTTAAAATCCATTGTATTACATGGATTAAAAGCCATATTAAAATGTTTTGGGTGTGTTTTTTCCTGAAGTTTATTAATGTTTAGAGAGCCCTCATGCCTTATAGCCTGTGGAAAATGATTCCAATGTTGTACTGTTTTTTTTTACTGCCTATTTTCTTGTGCTTAAAAGCAGCAAACCTGTCCCAAACATTTAGTTGGTAATTTTTCAATAAAAACAGGACAGCAGTGTAGGGTTATAGAGCGGCTGAAGTCTTGATTAAAACATATTTGCAGGGAGATAAACAAGGGCTGAAACCAGGGGAAGTCAAATTTCAAATAAGACATCTAAAACTAGAAAAGCACTCGGAGAGTGCAGACCTCCACCAAGGCAGCTCAGCGCCCCTTTGAACTTTGGGCTTTGAATATCTACTCTTAGCATTGATATGTTGGCAACGGATAAAAAAAGTTGCTGTGAAAAAGTTGTAGGCACAGTGCTTACAAAATACACCCTGCCCATGCGCCTGGGTCAGACAGCGAGTGTTGTAACAAGTGATAGCGTCTAAGGATCACGCACAAAATTTGTTCTCTTGTCCCTGGTCCCATTGCGGACATTTCGTAAAATAACATTCAAATCCATCTGTGACTTTTTCGAGTTATGTTGCTAACTAACAGACAGACAAACAAACAAACTCGGGCGAAAACATAACCTCCTTGGCGGCGGTAACAACAGAAAAATCCAACAAAAGATTCCAGACACAACCTGAGAGACAAAGGTTACAATGGCAACAGGGACAAAATACACAAAAGTAGGAAGTTGCAAGGGAAGAATTACACAGCAAAAACAACTGAAATCCAAAACGTGAATCTGAAAATCCACCTGTCCAACAAGTTTCATCAGCAAAATCCTAAATAATTACTTAAATTGTTTAACAAGAAGTCCATGAATACAAACTTTGAGCTTTATACATAAAATCCCCTTTAAACCTATGTATCAGATGTTAAGAAATAAATAGAGGGTAAGATGACCTGTTTTGTTACCAGTCAAACACCACAGTTGCCTTTTCTTTTTTTTTTAATTGATTGCTTCAGTGAAAAAGAATGTTGCAATAATCTCATTAGTCCAATGAGCTGACTGTGCAGCGAGCACTTGTCTAAGTAAATCAGACAATGAATATATGCATTGCCGTTGAAAACCGCAGTGCAAATTTGCACAGCGCCACTTTCTGGGTGCATCTGGTCCAGAGCGCCTTCCTTTCGCATCATGCTGCTAATTTATCAGACCGATGAGTCTTTAAAGGCTGAGGACTGTGACAGAGCCTGACTGTTGTATGAACAGCACACACACACACACACACACACATGGAGAGAGCGAGAGAGAGTGAGAGAGAGCGAGAGAGAGCGAGAGAGAGCGAGAGAGAGCGGGAGACACTTAGAGATGCGGCAGCTCTCGTATGGATGACACTTCAATCTAAATACAAGCTAATGAAAGGCACTCGCTGGCACTGAGGACATTATTGACATATAATCCCAGCCCCTGGGAGAGGGGAAGCCGTCACTCTCCATCCACAAGCCTATCTAAAGGGCCTGAAATTTTAATATGACATTTTAGGGAATTGGATTTATGGTGTATCAGCAGAAATTCAGCCGATTGACGGATAAGAGTTGTGCGGTGCAGAGAGGGAGAGCCTGTGCTGGTATTTGTCCCCGTGGCGCTGCATTCTGTCATCGATTTTCCTGGAGGATTATGATTATTCCAGTTTCTTCCAGCAACCTGAGGCAGGATACGGGCTACCTTCCCCTCAGCAAGATCATTCCAATTCATAACCCCTTCCAAATGAGTTATTGACTGGGAGGCTTCTCTGCCATTCTTAGTCAGAGACATTTACTTACTATATATATACAGCGCCGGTCTCCGTACACCTGTCTCCGAGTAGCGTGAGGAAAAAAGACATCTGTTTAACTTAGACTTTCAAATGATTTACACACGGCTGCACAAAACATCCGCGTGTACTGATGTATGCTCACAATTGTGTGGGTGTGTGCAGGTATTTTCACAGGAAACTGTGTTTTCAGCTCAGTATGCATTCAGCACAATTGTGCTTTTATGACTTATTTAAAAGCTAATGTTTTGGCACACAGGCTCTCTGTCCTATAGGCTCTTCCAGTAACCCTTCTGCCAAAGGGTGCACATGCAGCAGCGCCCCCTCTGTCTGTGATCTGCCCGGTGATTGGTCAAAGTCTCCCATCATGGGCCAGATGTCCCCAAGGCTAGAAACAGAGCCTCGAGGTCATGCGGAAATCTCTCTCTCTCTCTCTCTCTCAGATCAATTGATTTACATTATGCTGAGAGGTAATTATGGAAATATTAATCAATAAATGTCGATGTTGTGTTGCCTTTCCCCAGCTTTAAAGGAGAAGTGTCACATTTCGGCCAGAATTGTTGTTGTTGTTATCTTTGTATGACATGAAATCAAACAGATCCACCAGGGGAATGAGGATTATCACTGAGCATTCACATCTAACACAGGTTCCTGCCATAACCTTTGATGACCATTTAAGTCCACTTTAACAGAAGTTTAATTACTTAATTATGGCTTGTGTCGAACACCATTTTCAGATGTTCCCCTTTCAAATAAGGTAATGATTGGGGCCAAACCAGAGGCTCTGAGAAGATCACAAATGCTGACCTATTAGTGGAGTCAAAGACATCAGAATTCATTATTTGCAGACCGTGACCATGTCGAGACATTTTAGCCTGGTATAAAAGGCTGGACCATTCCACTGATACCGCCAAGAGCAAAAGAAGTTTGTGAGGAAGCCAAGTCAAACTGAAATTAGCTATTGCAACCATCCCAATTATTTGAACAGCCTAACCAAAAACTTCACCCCTAACCTAAACTGGAGCCAGTTAGTTCCTGACCATATTACATCTAATCTCAACTATATACTCCCTCACTGTTACTGCCAAGGTGCTGAAGAGGTGACACCGTTTGTGTTGACAGTTATGCATTTCTCATGCATGTAAGGGATTAAAATTGCATTTCCCATTTTATAAAAACCTAATTTTAATCCTTCACAATATCACGATGCTGCCAATATGTCATCTGTAAAGGAGGTTACAGTCTGACATTGTAATATTGCCTCAACGTCTGCTCTATGGAGGATCACTGGTCATGCAAAGTGACACAAAGACACATTCTTCACTCGCCTGTCTCACGCTTGTCTAATGGAACAGATACACTCCCATTTTAATCAATCCATCTGTCAACGCTGGCCGTGTAACGGCTCACATTTTACTGGCACTCAATGCTCATGTGCACAGTCTGAAGGCTGCTCTTATAATATGATCTACTGTATTTTCCTCCATTTTACAGGAATTGCAGTTATTGTTTGTTGGCCTTTAAGTGCTACCAAAACACCAGTGCCCTACAAGTTAATTCTGTGCATGAACACGTTCCGTGTAGACACACAATGTTTGTGTTTGTCGAGAGGTTTTTAATGTTTTTAATGAGTCTCTTAAAGCTCTTGCGTAAATTAGAAAGTCATGATCGTCAGGGTCACCATTTCGCAGAGGTGACTCTGAATCAGGCAAAACAGAACATGGAGAAAATGTAATTTCCCGTAGCCTCTTAAGTGCACACCGAGTCATTGTGGCACCAGGATGCAGCTCTTAGTCTACAGCGACTGAAGTGTAGGACAAACCTCAAGGATGGAGCCATAAGAACAGAGGACGCGGTGTCATGAGAGGTCCTGGCTTGTATTACTGCCACCATGATACCGGGAATGGATCTGACCACTTATGTCCTCAGAGTGTCTCGGTTCCTCCGGAACAGAGTGTCTCCATCAGTGTTTGTCCACAGAGCAAGTCACCTCCAGCTCAGCCTTAGTCAGCATCTTACACTCCACTAATTGTATCCACATGTTTGGCAAAATGCAACACAACACAGTCTTTCCCTCACCTGCATTTCACATCAATGACTTGTTCTCCGGATGCTGGATGCCCTTCCTCCCCGCATCTATCTGGGCTTGGAACTGGCACTAAGTGCACACTAGGATGAGGCTCCCCAGTGGCTGGGCAAACTTCTTCACTACTGTGATACATAACATAAAAAAAAACATAATCTGGAAGAAAATGCCCCCATAGAGAGACCAACATTTCCCTACCTTGTTTGATTTTGCCACGCTGCGACGTTGCAGGTCAATGACGTCAACACTCAAAACATGCATGTAAACCAAAAGCTGTATGGATTCTGATAGGACCATTCTCATTCATGTCATATTGCCATATACTGGATATCGATCTGATCTACGATCACAAACTACTAGAGCTGAAACGATTAATCGATTAATCGATTATTCATCGATAACTCAATTAATCGCCAACTATTTTGATAAACGATTAATCAGTTTGAAGCTTTTTTCATGATTAAAACAAGATTTCTGATTGTTTCAGCTTCTTAAATGTGTATATTTTCTTAGTCTTTGCTCCACATAACAAAGAAATAATTAAAATTGAATCATTTTGGTTTGTGGACAAAACAAGACATTCAAGATCATCGTCATTTCCAGGTTTGACAAACACCGATCAATGTTTTTTTTAACATTTTCTGACATTTTATGGACCAACCGATTCATCGATTAATCGAGAAAATAATTGACAGATTAATCGATTACGAAAATAATCGTTAGTTGCAGCTCTACAAACTACAGTGACCAAGTACAACAGCTCACAAACTCCCACTCCCTCTGTCGCCCTGCAAAATGTGAAATGATACAGTGTACATAATATTTTATCCATGTAACTGATTTTGCCAGCTTAAGATAGGTTTAAGTTGCTACAAACCAGTTGTGAGAGAAATATGAATAATTTAAGCAGCCCTCGTGCTTTTTAGATATATTTACCAGTGGTGTGTTGGCTGTGGCCCAAGACACAGTGTGATGCTCACAAAGACACCACTGCTAAACTCAATTTAGGAAAGCTGATCATTCAGACTGACAGCGCAAAACGGCAAATAAAGTCATTTGAATAAAAAAACATTTCATTTTCCCCATGCCTTGTGAAACCAGAAGCACAGATACGGAGTGAAAATGGCAGAGAGGAAATTAGAACAACTTCCAGAGCAGTGCCGTGATTCATTTCCTTTTCTACATGGTGCACACTTTCTCTTTAATATAAGGGATATTTTGAATATGGGAGAATACGCTGTGATTGCCTGTTGACCGCTGGAATATTACAAATCTTTTGGACTTATCTTCCCTCAAAACAAATTTCAGCCATATCATATCAGGAACCTATTTTCGTAACGTCTGGTGGAAAGATAACCTCTATACTGTTTGTAGTGTTGTTGTTTCTCGCATACAACCCACATTTTCCCAATTGTGGGACTAATAAAGGACTATGTTATCTTATCTTATCTTAACACATGTTCCAGCGTTTAATGTCAAACTAGTCTCAGATCCGTGATCAAAAGTGTTCATTTAGACAGATAACCAAAAATGCACAATGCTTACAGCCATGGTTGCCACGGATGTGTAGAGGCATGACAGTGTAAATATTGAGACAATCTCCATATTGTTATTTAATAACTCAATGTATGGGTCCTGAGAAGAGTTAATTTTTGCTTTTGATTCAACGACACCGTGACAGTGCAGCAGGTCAGATGGTATCAGCTGAGTAGGCTGTCTTTAGGGACATATTCATGTTCACACATATGAGAGAATGTGTCCCACACAATTCAGACACCCTGTATTTGATACCGTCCATCAACGAGCGATGTTATAACAGCTCGGACTCACAGTCCAATAAAACACAAATAATGTTATAAAGTAACAATACATCGAAAATTAAAAACCCCAGTACATAAAAGCGCTTGGATGCCTTCACAACTGTGGTGTGTGAAGTTCAGTTTGACTGATTACAAAGTCATGAATGGAAATCACAACACCAAATGCATTCAGTGTTCAGGGGAATCTCCTCTGGGCCATAAGTCAAATTTTAATTTGCTCTTCTGACTCAGCCCAGTGCTCCCCCTCCACTCCAAAACAACAGCCTGACATCGCAATCTTCATTCACAGGTCCACGTATCACTGTTCGACCACGTTACGCAGTTTTCGTCAGTTGGTCAACTCTTCAAAAGAGGAGAGTAGGCAAAATATGGGAAGAAAGGAAAAAGAAAAACCTTTCACTGTAAAGACATATTTAATAACTTTAACTAGGCCAACAAGGCCAACCGCTTCAAAATAAACCACTAAAATAAACAAGTGGATATATGTGAAACGCTCTCCTTTGTTGCTTTATTGCACGAGCTCTGCACTCTGCATCTCTTTAAGTGAGAGCAATAAAGCCGCTGTGTGCAAAGGGGAATCATCTTAAATTGGACGGACAGGTAAAGGGAAGTGCCGACACCACCGCCGTGGCTGGATGTGGGGGCCTGCTGCCAAGGGCATAAAAAGTGTCACTGACACATTATATGCTTGACTTACCTGCAGTGAAGGATGATACAACGACTGTTGCCATTCTGTGAGAGAGAGGAACTTCATTCCGTCTCAGCAAACATGCCTGCTGGCTGAAAGCAGGTCTCTGAGTCATATACACTCCCTCTGTCTTTCCATCAAAGGCATTATCATTTTTATTATTTCTACCATGCAAACTTGTACTTTAATTATGAAATGTCTTCCCTGGTCATCACATAACCCATCACTGAAAGAATGAAGGATGTACAACTGGAGAGAAATCCCTGCTACTGGAGTGGAATATGAGGGCGAGAACATGTGTGGAATGTTACATAGTATTGTAATATGAATGGAGCTGTGGCCAGGTATGCACATGCAAAAATGTGCAGCGTCTTTCTGCCGACATGGAACATGGAGAGTATGACCCAGCTCCACCTTAGTCTCCATGTTTACACTTCCAAGAACTAGCTGGATTTGAATGAGCTCCACTCCTGCAACTGGCTGGGGACAAATGATCATCTCTGCTTAAGACATATACACTAAATAAAATAAAGCTTCCACGGGGCTAAAACCATTTGTTCCTGTGCTCTCATTTTAGCTTTGGGAACAATGAAAGAATCATGATTACAGGTGTTATCAGCACTGCCACATGGGCCAACTTATATGGCCGTTATGGTTGCTGCTTTGCCATCAAAATGTTCCTTTTCTGCCCGGTGCTTTTGGTTTTCATTCCATCTCAGTTGTATTCAGCAAAATGAATAGGTGGGATTTGACAGAACAGCAGCAGGGTTGCTGGTCATATAGATTATTGCAGAATGACTGTGTTGTGATAACGTCGTTGTCCATGTGTATCATGTCATTAGTTCTCTTGTGATTTCCTGACTCCCTGTGTCATGAGGCTCAGTCCCTTACAGCTTCACTAGTGGGGGTTTTTATATTTTATTAGTTTATATAGATGATTCCTTATTGCTGTTGGAAATTAGTCTGGGTTTATCACTCCGCTATCACTGCAGCATGACACCCTGAAAGCTTTGGCAAAAGATAAAGGTCGTCTTGATATCCTCATCTCGGTGTCGTAAAGCAGCCGTTGCCTTTGCATATACGGTGTTTACTTTTAATTGAATTACAGAGAAATGCAGACACGTGTTTTACGATAAATTGTTCCACACAATTGTTGAGTGAAAGAACTCTTCTGCAGAGCACTTACTGGTGAAAGAAGTGCTGATGGCAGAGTACATAAACTACATTTACACTGCAGAGAGAGCATAATGAACACAAAGGCACTTGAAGGAGAACGGCAGAGAACTTGAGTCCAAATGAGTGTGTTGTTTTTCGTGGCCATGAATGATGCAGGTGCAGTTTGGACTGACAAAGAAGAAAAATCTAATTACACCCTGAAAATGTTAATGTTTAACTGACACTTCAACAACTGACTCTTTAGTCTTGAAGATATTACAACGTGTAGAAGATATGAAATGTTAGTTATTTGCAAATTTCTGCTGGAGAATTACACTTAAGGATCAAATACATAGTATTCATACTCTGAAGAGGAGTTCCATATTAAAGGTATATTCTATATATGTATATATATATATATATATATATATATTATTATTATTATTATTATTTAAATATCCTCCTTAATACGTCTCCATCAGATCAGATTAGTATTTTCTGATTGAGGTCAGATGTGGTTCAAACAGTAAGCCTCTAATTGGAATGACAGCATAAACGCTATAGCTCCGATAACCTTGACCTCTAGCACCTCCTCTAATTCTGCTTGCTAATTCAAGTAGGGATGAGAAGGAGAGCTGGCAAACAAATTACCTGAAAATAAGGTATTTGAACACAAGGATCTGACTCTGCTGCGGTGGCTTTACTGAGTATGTACCGAATGCAACATCACATACTAAGTGCTGGAGTGTTAAAATCCTGAAGAAAAATAAGTGAGGGCTATTTTTGTTTTTATTTTTTCACGCTCATCCAATAATTCCAGCCTCCATCTGTACTGCATTTGTGATAAAGGAAGAGTTAAACATTTGAAGTAAAAATTATTGGGATGTAAAACAAATCCCAGCAGAGGTGAGGGTCATTAAGCTCGCTAACTTTCCTTCCATGTGGTCTGAATTAAATAATTGCTCAACTTTATTCATGGATGTCTATTGGGTCATGATGATGATTTTAACAGGTAGTAGAAACTTAATTCGGATAGGTTTCTGAGCAAAACTGTGGACTTTGGGTTAGTTAATTTCAATTTAAGCCAGATATTGTGATGACGGTACTTGACTAAAGTACGTAGAAAGCAGCGTGTGGCCACCAGGGGGCAACGCCAGTGGATGCAAGAACAGCACCGAAGTCTGAATGGACGTCTGTGGGTCTCACTTGATTTGTAACATCAATAAATATATTTTCCTGGGGGCTTAATGTGCTCAATCACTAGTTTCAGGTTCTCTTCAATAGAATATATTGATTTTATAAATTGTGCTCCCAAGAAAATAGACCGTAAAGCACAGCATATACGAGTGAGTGGACACCAATGTGATTGATGGCAGTTATCGTCTTCTAGGTGACATCGGTAAAATGGCAAAAACTCCAAACAGAAAACCAAATGTCCATTTTTTATGTATAAAACAAATGTTTTTAATTGTCCTAAAATTGTAGAGGATTCAGTTTTTGTACACCTGTTTTTCACCTCTGTTTTATCACCGTTAAATCTTGAACATGCTGCTTGAGATTGATATTATTATCAAGCTTTATTGCAAAGCCTTTTGTGCCAAAAAATTACCCAGTCTCCTTTTGATGAAAGCCTTTCTGACTGGAGTTCAATTCATAAGCCATAATCTGCTTAATTTCTCAATTCGGACTTTATTTCCTTGTTTATTATTATGGTTATTATTACTTCTGCCATTGTGACTATTGATTGTGCTCAAGCTTTCATTTCTCACTTCACTTCACGAGCGTGGTGCTGCTTCAGCTCGCTGGAAACGCTGCTCTTCAATACATTGCCACGGGGGGAACGCACACAATCCAGAAACAAACATCTCACACAAACACACACACACACACACACACACACACACACACACACACACACACACAAACACACACACGCACACAAACACACACACACACACACACACACACTCTGCAGTCAGCAAGACCCGCATGTTTCTCATTACCATTTATCTCATTTATTACCCAAAAAGGAAATATTTTCAGTATTTAATAACTACTGTGGGCTACTTGGTTGTTTATTGTTACAGTAATGTTGCATTAATGTCGCCGTGAATTTTCTGTAAACACGGTCTGCCGTCATGGAACAGCTGTCATGGAAATACAAGGAGGCTGTGTTACCTCCCACATGGCATCACAAATTTAGGAAGTGTGACAACACAGGCAGTAAACATAATGGGCAACAAGTGAAGCAGTCCAAATATTAAACGTGACAATTAATACTGTCACTTAAACTCTCTTGTTGGGAATTGTTCGCCCTCCGAGTGCACGTGTTATTGTACGATACATCATACCAACTAAGCGAGAGAAGACGGAAAAGGAAATCATCATCAGTTTTTAAGCTAATTTTTTCATGCATTTAATAAAAATGTGTTACCTGTACTCAGTCAACGCAAGATTTCACCTCATACAACAACACTTCAAAGAAAAAATAGTTTAAAAAAATGGCTAGACATGAGAAAAACACAGATCAGCCACGTCGTTGCAATGTGTTATTATGATGTGGTTGACCTGTGTAATTAAATCTTTAAATATGGGGTTGTAGCCATGATATTTCTATAAGAGTCTACAATCAGTTGTACATTGTACATTAATACACATCAAGAGTTTCCTGGTATGTCTGTTTTCATGACAGCCCATTGCCAAGAGGACAGAAGCAATTGGGCTTGTAACTGGAGGGTCGCAGGTTCAAATCCCAGGACAGGTCAAGGTCTGGGGTGCCCCTGAGCAAGACATCCGATCCCCATTGCTCACCGAGTACAGAAAAGTGCTGCCCACTGCTTGTATGTGTTCACTACTGGTGTGTAAAAAGGATGAGTTAAATGCAGAGGTCAAATTCACGAACACTAATTGTGTGTACAAAAATAACTTAATCCTAATTTGTGTCTTTTTTGTATTTACAGCT
The DNA here is from genome assembly GCF_963457635.1 of Microchirus variegatus. Classification (NCBI taxonomy): domain Eukaryota; kingdom Metazoa; phylum Chordata; class Actinopteri; order Pleuronectiformes; family Soleidae; genus Microchirus; species Microchirus variegatus. The sequence goes on from NC_139802.1 coordinate 17,425,110, forward strand.
CGCTGTGAGTGTTATTATCAATAACATCTCCGAGATGCCTCTCTCACCAACTACAGCGTGCTGATAAACTGGGAAACAAATAAAAAGATTACCAAGAAAATTAGTTTGTTCACTGAAGGATGCAGTGATTATCACCTCCCATTTCATACCTAATGCTCTCGATTGCGCGTTGATCCGCTCATTGTTTCCAAGCAGCTTCGCATTTTCTCTGCAAATCTCCTTATTTACAAGTCATTGGGTGAAGCAGGAGCTGCAGTCTGGAGGATAATGTCAACGTTTCTGTTCACGTATTGACAGGCGGGCTTCACCGAGAGTGAGTTCTTTTCTAAAGATGGGAGTTTTTCTAGCCTTGACCTGCAACATTTAGCTTGTCTACCCCATTACACAGTGACCTTCATACTAATGCCGACCACAGGAGCCAGTGCCAATGCACATACTTCAGTATCTGCTCTGCAGATAACACAGAGACAATAAAATGCCAGTTTAAACGAATGCATTTTTAAGAGGTAATCTTCCTAACTATTATTAATTTCGGACATGAGTCTGTGACACTGTGAGCACTGTGAGCATCTGCATGTAACCCCTGTATTTCCCTGGGTTGGAACACTTCTTCTTCTTAATGCTTTTCTAAAGGAGGACGATCCATCTGCTTTCCACCAGCAGCTCAGGTCGTCTGTTTGCAAGATACATTATTTCTAGTTTTCTGTTAAGTCAACCTGAATAAAACCTCTCTTCCACACTGTAAGTCCAATTTTCTGACCTCACTTGTCTGCAGTTCAGCTATACTAAAAAGCTCCGGGACATAACAGCAGAGCAGGCATAGTCACAGAGCTGCTCGTACGTACGTTCATGGGAGTTCCATCATTGTTTTCAGCCGATCTGTAACTAGGCCAAGAAAAAAATCAGGTTTGTGCTCTCTATTATCAGTGAGTGTCAGCATGTCAGGCTTGCTTTTCAACAGAGAAAATTACTAATCAGTCACCTGACCTGAACTTTTACTGCAGGGACAGACAAGGATGAGTTGATAACACTGTTAAAACCAAAGACCCCATATTAAAAGTGGATGTGTTTTTTCTGTTTGCCGCTTGAAGCTAACCTGGAAAGAAGAAAATATACAATTGCCGCCAGGGGGGCGACTCCACTGGTTGCAAAATGAACTAAATTTTAATTGAAGTCTATGGGAAAATCTGACTCCTTCTTGCTTGATTTGCAATGCCACAAAAAAAAGATTCCTGAGGAGTTAGTGCCTCAGTGCAAGTTTCCAGGTATTCCTCACTGAAACACGATGTCAATTTTGTAATTTTTTCTTCCCATTTAGAGGAAAATAGATGATAAAGCACGGCACATATGAGTGGACACCAGGAGCCTGGTTGCAGGTCAAAACCTTTGACACATCCAACATGTCCTCATAACAGTGATGCTTCTAAACATATGTTTTTAAGTCAAAAACTTATGCTGTAAATACAGCATGCTGTATTGAACATAAAAAATATTTTCCATGGTTTGTAGTAAATGTATATGTGTGTATATATATATATATATATATATATGTGTGTGTGTGTATATATATACATATATATATAAATATATATATAAATATATATATATATATATATATATATACATATATATATACACATATATATATATATATTTCCTGCGAGAACAGCCTGTTGAAGTGTAAATCTTTAAAAACACACAGGCAGAAAATGGTGAGATTAATTTAAAAATAACATTTGTTTCACTCCTAGCTGTTTTTTTTCTTCTTTGCTTGTCCTTAAATCCTACCTATTATTGTTGCACTATTCTTCCTCAGATAAAAGGACGAGCCGAACCGTTTTGTTGATGTTGTTTTGCAGGACACATTCAGGGATTTAATGTTGGCATTATTGCATTAAAGTGCAGTCAAAGCTGCTCCAGAAGAAGGATAAATCCCATTTGTGAGGTCAAAATTCAATTGGTGGAGTTAAAAGTGGCTCAGTTTTGATGGCAGATGTGGAGGTGTAAGATGTGCCTCATATGATCATATGGTCTATTTATAATCCATTGATCTAATTATAAATAATAATCATAAAAATGCTCTGCTTGCTTTTGTTGAAATTAAATTTAATATAAATAATTTATGGTCCATGCAAGTCACTGCTATTTTTTATATATATAGTATATAATGCAATTCCTGGGAAACTGATATTTTATTTAACTGGCTTTTCCTGTCCCCTAAAGATGGTACTTATGGATTGAGGTCACAGGATATTATCCTGATCACTGTCCCTCAAACTCAGACTGCGCTGGACATGAAGACCTTGATGTTCTCTGTGTACTTGGGAACAGACTCCAGGCTCTGGTCTCATAAAAGCACCATAAATGTAATGGTTGCCGAGTTTTAATTGATAATAATAATCATATTCCTCCATGCACCTTGAATTGATTTGCACTTTGAGATGTTTGCTGTTTAATGGGATGTGTTGAAATGTTGTTAGTGTGTGTATGTGTGGATATGTTGGGAGAAAGTGAGGATATTTTGGCAGGTCTTCATGTTCTGTCCTCTCAAAAGGACTTTTTGAGGGTTAGGACTTGTCCTCAGTCCAAATGCTGTGCAAATGTGTGTTTTCCTCTTTAGGACTATACTCCCAAAACATGGTTCTAATGGGGTAGAACATTTATTCATGAAGAACTGGTTGAGGGCTAAGATTCAAATTGTGGTTAGGAATTAGGCATTAACTGGTGATAGCAATGCTTTTATTTGTCCTTAAAATGATTGCTGTGCACCTGTGTATGCGTGTAGCTCTGCATCCATGCTTGGCCATGTCACACTTGAAATGTTTTAATCTTAATGAGACCAACAGTTTAAAGAAAAAATAATGCCACACTACTCTATTAGCTTGTTAGCCTTGTGGGCTGACCTTCTGCGATCAATCATAAAATAAATGTAACTCCACTCTTGCACGTGTGCTACATTTATGCTCGTATGTAACATAATAACAGGATGTAATGAAGCGCAGGTTGTCTCCGTTGGCAAACTCTGCTCCCCCATACAAATGGACTGCAGGACTCCATTATGTAAAGTGACTTTGACCCAGCAGGAAACGCTGTAGGTTCTATGCATTTCTCTCCCAACCCGTTTCAAAGCCTTACAGCACAGGAAAATCAATCTGCACCTCTTTAATCTGCATTTATCAATTAATGACATTGATTTTGTGGACTTAATTAATGGTGACTGGTGATATTTATGTAGCGATTCACGTCAAAATAACATTTTTTGGAACTGTTGATGTGAATATCTGTGTGTGCGGGCTGTGAATTTCCGTATCTGTGTGTTTTCTTGATGTGGGGTACACGAAACGGTGAGGTACATTTGTTAACATTTAATGATTAAATAATGCAATGTCTGCGCAGTTGCTCCTACTCTTTGCCCGCGGTTGTAGCCACACTGTGCAAGTCAAGTCACACAGTTGAGGTTGAGGCTGTTCCTCCACCTCACGCCAGCAGCTGGTAGCAGCATTAATATGCTGAGTTATTCAAACCCGCTGAGCCTTATGTCTTGTATGAAATGATAACTGAGACGTTTACAATGACGCTTGTACATAGGGTGGGGATTTTTCCTTTTTTTTTTTTCTGTGAAAGCATCATATTATGGTGTGGCTGAAAACGCGCTCTGTTGCTAAAGGTGCACACAGGAAAAATGTACAAGGGTGAAATGAGAAAAAAATTCCCTCGGAACAGAATAAAATATTCATCAGATTCCTAAAATATGGACAAGACATGTGGGCATAGCATAATAAATTCTGTATTGTATCCCTTCATTGAAACACTAAGTGAAGATGTTCAGATCAATAACACTTAACTGTCTCTGCTTTTCTTACACATCTATTATACAATATCAATGTAGGAACACACCAATGCCAACACAGCACAGCTGGAATCAAAATACACACACACTGCAAGAACACGTCATTCCCAGCAGACTGTGAACACACACACACTCACACACACAGCATCTGCAAACGTTTACCCATTTCAACTTTCTCAATAGCAACAAGTTACACTGCCCGCTATTGCCTCCACATGGACTCATAGATCATTCAGATATTAGATTCTATTTTTGGCAGCATTGTAGTAGTAGTGCATGCCTGTGCCAGCTCCACGTTATCCACACCCACACCTACAGATGTGTGCCTCTCAATTCAAACCCCTATAACACTGGCATAAACTTTCACAAAAGCAGCTTCAACTATTTTTCTTCCCACTAGTGAGAGGGGAAAAAGTTATTCTACAACAGGTTGTGATGAGAGCAGCATGGTTTAGTGGAAATGAAAAGACACCAGTCAAACTTTTTAGGGGCTGCATGAGAAGATGAAGTGGCGACTTACCAAATCTCAGGACATGTGGCATCCCATGAGAATATCCCACACATTGTAATAGCAGCAGTAGAAGCCTGACGGTGCACCTGGTTCTCGCACTAAACATCAGCAAGGAGGCAATCTTCATTGTGCTTGAGTGGTGCACGGGATTTTTTTTTTTTTAATTCCCTGAATCGGTGTAAATCCCCAGATGTTTGTTCTTTATTTTCTTTCACCCTTTGAACAGTGAACCAGGGCGACTGCAAGATCACGGCATGATCACCACAGGCGGACTGGCCAACGGTTTCCCCGCATCCATTTGACCAAAAAGAAAAAAGAAAAAGAAAAAAGGAAAGCACTGCGTGTCCAGCTCACTGCGCCAAGAAGAAATAGCCCTCCGACTCAGCTGAGGAAGATGACGGTGGAGGTGGTGGTGGAGGAGGTGGTGGGGCATCCATGTTAGGCAGGGCAGAGCTTGAAGGAATCCATCTATTGAAAGACACAGGCAGAGATTGGGTGAGCGCGGTGAGGTGGGGAGGGGAGAGCGGAGGTTTGTGGAGCTCCAGCGTGAGTGAAGTGAAAGCGGCGGTGTCGGCAGCCTCAGCAGCCCGAGCTCCTCCTGCTGCACTGCCGCACAGCATCTGACGTCGTGCCAACACTAGTAGTAGGAGAGCGCAGGAACTGGATCGAGCGTGACTCTCGGCTACTGCTGACCACACTTCGCCCCTCTGATCTATAGCGCCCGCCTAAACTGCCATGCTTCCCAGTTTGCCTCCCAATCTCGCGTCCCCGGCCGCCGCTCTCTGGTTTCTTTCCCCCCTTCAGTCCGGTTGCCCTCGGTGGCCGTGTCTGGCAGCGGACCGCCGTCGTGCACAGCCACATACAGTGAAAGCCAATCTCTATTTTTTTAAGGGATCGCCTAGTTTTGATGGTAGTCACTCAGGCTTGGATTCGCGTGAGGGCTCCGTGAACCAAACCTGTCATTGTGCACTCAGCATGATGAATAGCCTCATGCTCGCTGCTGCTATATTTCAGCACTCGCTGGAATTATTACTTTTTTTCTTTTTGTTTTCGACTTTTCCTAAAAGTGAAACTCTGTTAAATAGGAAATCCTCAACATCAACGACGTTGTACTGGTCCTTGCATTGTCAGAAGGATTAATTCATTTAATGTATTAAAAATTCCGGTTGAACAATGTCCTCGGATATGCTATATTTACAAATAAATAAATCCACTACGTTTTAACAGCCACGTGGGTTTTACTCGTCATTTGCATAAGCCAGCGTTGAAGCGTTATTATCCCCATGGTATTTGAAGATTTATAGAGAGTTGTCAGTCAAATTATTAGTTGCTAGACAGGAGGGACGCCGAGATAATTTAGACATGGAACACATTAAAAGAAAAAAAAAAAAAAAAAAAAAAGAGATCAAATGTCATCTTACAGCAATAAATATAACGTGAAAAAATAATGAGGATAATTCCTCTCTTTCGGCCACTAATATTATGCGATTTGTGATATCAAACGTCTTAACGTTAAAAACGCACGATTTCACATTGTTGGACTGTTATAAACGAGCATTTGGAGCTGTCAGCACCACGGACAGCGACTATAGGCTCACGCCACGGAGAGCCGCCGTGCTGGAAACATGGGAATCACTTGAGTGTGTTTCAGCACCACAGACAGAGCCTCGACAATACAGCAGCTTGTTTGTGTTAATAATGTTTCAGCACCACAGACAGTTCCCCCCTTTTTTGTTTTGAAGCTTCCTCTGCTCTGTTCCTTCTCAAATTCACTACTAGGCCTTTCTGTTTGGACCAAATCCATATGGTGACACAACTTACACACAAAGGTTAAATATTTCAGCACGTTTCTTTGCTCCCACAGCAACATTCATTTATTGAGGCCACCACCTTACCCATCTTATCTGTCCATCATATTCTGGAAGCTAAAATGACTATCTACTATTAGTTGAGTTTTATGCACAGGTTAAATGTGTGTTATTATTAAAGTAATTTTGACATTGACATTGTGTCTACATCTGACATGTGCAGTTTACCTTTCTCGTTTTTCTACCACTTTTGGTGTTTTAATTTCACAATATCCACAGATTTCAGAGGTTGACAGCAGTTTCCCTCAGCCAATATGGAACTAATGAAAGAAACGGAAAAATGTCACCCCAGATATGCTTCTCTGTGTGCACAGTGACAGGCAGTAATTTAATTCACACAGAGGTCACACGAAGAAGTAACAGCCTTTTAACAAATATTACCAACACAAAGCTTCAGTTCGACCAGAACAGAGGAATCTGTAAATGTTGGCAAGTGAGAAGGGAAAAGAAAGAAAACGCACAGCTGCAAGTGTAGTGCATATAAAGTCTTTTATATTCTTATTCCCAGCTCTTTTTACAGATAAATCCACAGCTCAGCAAATGCCCCTTTGTGTATTTGAAAGGGGCTTTTAAACAGACTGAGCCGAGAGTCCCTCCACCGGGCAAAGCTGTGTGATGATAAAGTTGATTTAAAGCCAATGTGCTCGTCAACTCTGGGATTTAAATGCGCGGCTGGTCTCCGCTGGTTCCCATGCATGCAGCCCCGGTAACTCGAGACGTTCTCCACGGATCATTCATAAAGCGGATCACGAATGGCATTTAACGACCCCCTATAATTTGTTTCAGACCCACAACAGAAAAGGCATAGGTCTTTTCAGGAGGAGGAGGGGGAGGAGGAGGAACCCCCCCAAAAAAAGAAGGTGACAAGCGTCTCCACATAAAGGTCGGGCAAAGACACGGGAGGTCACGTCCCTCCTGCGGGTTTTTTTGTTGTTGTTTTTTTAAACACAAGTCAGAGCCCATTTCTAAGGTGTTTTTATTTTTCTTGCGGTCCAAGTGTACATGTTGAACGCATCTCTACGCCCGTGAACTCACGGATAAACTTCAATCTGGCGCGTAACGGTGTTTTCCCCTGCGCGTTCTGCCGGTGAGAAACGACAAGAAAAAAAGCTCATCTCTCGCGCCTGTTTCAGTGGATCTAATCTGTTCCTAACAAGACGGAGCGCGACGAGAGAACATGAAACGCCAATAAATGTAAAGTTGCAAAGACTGTGCGTACCTTAGGCAGAGCTGGAGCCGGGAAGAGTCACCAGAGCAGCACAAAGAAGTTGATTTGGCCGTGTCGCTTCCCCTGCACTTGCATCTGGTAGCGCTGCGCTCCGGCCGTAGGGGAGACACGCCTCCTGTCGGACGGCAGGACTCACTGCTTAAAGGAACTGTATGTGGGTGTGTGGGTGGGTGGATGAGTGGGGAGAGGAAGGCACACCGGATGAGCTGGGGACCCACCCGTACATTCGGCTGCTTCCCCTGCGGAGGAGACTGGGTGTCAACTCGGACTGAGTTGTATTATTCACCGGAGAGTTAAAAGCCAAGTGCACATGTGTGAGCAGACACACTGTCACTGTAATGCAGATCATTAAAATGTGGCTCTGATGTTCAAATGATCAACATTTCTTCCACAACTAGTAAGATAACCCACTCGATTTAGTTATAACCATGTCATTAATGTAAGCAAGGAGCAGTGAATTTTGCTTTTTTCAAATATAATACTTAAAAATAGAGATAAGGGGAAATATGAGTAAAGACACAAGTGTTTGGTGAAAATAATTGAATTTACATTTGCATTGCACCACATTGTTGGTAGAATAGTGGAAACAAAGAGTCGATCTGGCTTGGTACAAACTGTGCACACTTTGGGTTCACAGCTTCCCACTGCTTTGGGTTTGATGCATCAAAGAAAATTTTGTGCGAGTATATGTTGCCAGAAATGTGTCACACTAAATCCGCTCAAAAACATTTCCATTAGCATGAGAACATTTACAAAATTGTTACATCCCGAACGATTTTGGTCGGAAGAAATTAAAGGAAAAGAGCCATTTAAGACGGGGAAACGTCTCCAGAACATGGTGTAAATGTGTCAATTCACAGTTTGTAAGTGAAACATTTGATGATCATCAAATTTCTGTTATCTGTTCACTTCTCTCTCAGGACCACAGTGTGTAGGCAGCAGCTTATCGTTGCAGTTTTTACACGTTTTTACAAGTTATAAAGTTAACAGTAGACACTAGATTGATTTCTTTTTGTGCTACTTTTAAAAAAACATACAGTGGATGGAATAAGAGCATCTACGCTCCCAGTCAGATCTGAGCATCAGAGGTCAGCTGTATATGAAATATACAACACATAATACCATGGCAACTAATGTATATTATACTACTCTATATCGTACAGTCATTTCAATTCAGTTCAAAAAACTGTATTGGTCCACAGTGGGCAGTTCGAAGACACAGAGTGTAGTTAGAGGAGTTCTGAAGATGTTATGAATAAGAGTCAAAATGACATAGCATAGGCTTGGTAGCACCATTTTGATCTATATTTGACCAAATTTCATTCCATCTGTGATCTCCAGAGTTTCTTGAAAGCATTTTGAACATTTATTTTGAAAAGTAAAATACAATTAATCCATTAGTGAATTGGTCACTACTCAGTCAGGACGAGAAACTGATGGTCAGAAATGTTTATTATTTCAACAACCTATAACCTTTTAGTTTCAAACGGTCAATAGCTCTGAGAGTCTGCAGAGAAACACTGAATGTCTATAAAATGAAGCACACTCACTCTTTTGTATTTGAAAGTAAATGCCTAATGCCTTATCGTGCGATTTTTGCACCAAGATGATTCACCGAATTAAATTTGGGAGACACCACGCGTGAGTGGGATGAACCTGTTCTGTTGAAACTATAGTGAATCACCCGACTAAGTCTTTATCTTTCAATTTGTTTTGAGAGATGTGGTGATTGACAGCATCTTGACAACAGGTGAGATAATGTCTTTCACTTCTTCAAAACCGCGGTAGGTCTTAAATTGAAACAATTGGAATCATCTTCCATGCATGACAAAGCCTCCTTTTCGTCCGAGTCACACCCCCCATATAATTAACTTGTAATGAGATGCAGCGCTTTTATTTTTGTTACAGTTCACTGTTCTACGTGTATTGTGTATGCCTTTATTTATTTCAGCATATCGGTCAAAGCAAAAGATAGAATCAGAAATAAGAGGAACAAAGTGAGGCCATCAGACAGAAATAACTGCAACATGATAGAGACTTTAGTGGTGGAGATGCATGTCCCTGCACTGATGGAGGCCTGATCTTAGGACACAGTGTGGAACTGAAATGAAAGGGAGCTTTGATCACCTTCTCTTCCCCTCTCTCTTTCTCTCTCTCTCTCCCTGTGTGTGTGTGTGTGTGTGTGTGTGTGTGTGTGTGTGTGTGTGTGTGTGTGTGTGTGTGTGTGTGTGTGTGTGTGTGTGTGTGTGTGTGTGTGTGTACTTGTATTCTTTCCCTCTTTTGGACCTTTCCTGGCATAAAAACAAACCTTGTCAAGGCCAGTAATCTTCAATGAAGCAGAACCTCATGTAAGAAAAAAATGGTAAAGATTTTTAACATTAGGATTTGGAGATTTGGTTAGGCTGTCCAAATGAAAGAAAGTCAGTGCAGAGGCCTTAAAAGGACAGCTGCGTGAACATGTGGGAGTCACTGTGTGTGTGTGGCACAATCCCACAACCTCCACTTTGCTCACATAAAAAAAAAACCCAATCACATATAAGGTGAGGTAAGCTAAGATTCAATTAAATTCATTGTGTAGAACAATGAAATAGCTTTTGTGACAACCCCAGAGGTGCACTTCAAATCTCAAAGCAAACCTTGATAATAATTTAAAAGCAGAGATCAAATAACTAACAGTACTCATAAGAGAAATGAATACAGACAAAATTATAAGAGCTAAAGCCAAATAATAGGTGATACTGTATGCGGATACATATACTGGCAAGTTGAGTGTAACTAACCAGCGCTTCTTATCGTGCAAACCAGCACCAAATATGACTGCACATTGTTCAGTGGCATAACATTTTGCACACATTAACGGTTAATTGCACATCACTGACGTGAGGTCATATCAGACTGAGATTTTCTGAGAGTTCTGCAGGTTTATGGCAGCGGGAAAAAAATCATTTTTTTTTTTTTAAATAAACTCCGTTTATTAAGATAAGATCAGAGCTGGTGTCACATCATAATAATAAGCAACCATGCTTGACAAACATAGCGTGAGTGTTATTCACGCCGTTCCTTTCTTCTGTGTCACTTCAGCAAAACATGGGCACGGACAGGAACGTGGTCACTTCTTTTTGCATATACTAATCAGTTTTGCCGCATAGTGACATGTGTAATCATTGTATTATCATGGATGAAAGTGTCTTCTGCTAAAATCAGGTTTGACATGAAGGCATAATCAAACACAGATCCATAAACATTTAAGCTTCTTCCTCCATCTTGCCCTATTCCTGTGTCCTTTTCTGTTATGCCAACTGTCCTCATTTACAAAAAAAATAATTAATGTATGCACCAATTAGCAGCATCATTAAAACAGAGGACTGTTTTTAATGTCATGGCTGATCACACAGTCAGATTGTTACATTTTCTTTTTGCAGGGTCACTGAAGCCATCGGCTTATCAGCTGCACAAATTGGACAGGTCAGCATTCTGTCACATGCAGGAGCTGACACACACAGACAGACAACCGCAATCACAGCTATACAGGCAATTTAGAGCAACCAGTTAACCTCTGCTGCATGTTGCTGGACTGTGACAGAACACTAGAGCAGCCAGAGAATCCCACACAGGCACAAGGAGAAGTCAGATGGCATGAGGCAACATGTCTTGGTATGCTGGAGTGTTAAGATTGCCCTTCATTGGAGATAAGGGGCCTTGGCTATAGCCCAAAGCCTGATTGAAACACCTGAATTCAATACTTAACAGGTGTGGCCAAATACGAATGTGTGCGGAATCGTTAGGCAAGCAGGCAAACGATTCCAAGCAATTGAGCCACTGGGAGTTGGTTGGCTTTCTCTCTTTTTCTTGATTCTTATCCCTACTCAGAAGTAATTTTAAAATAAGTTAAGCATAAATACTAGAAACTGTGCTCAACCAGGACTGAAAACCAGGAAGAAGGGATTCACTAATTGTTTTATAAAGTGTTCTACGGTCAAGCGATTTCTATAAAGGAAGGCTGTTTCACAACTTTTTATAGGGGATGACCACCAAAAAGGCTCCATCACCTCTGTTGTTTTGGCCCTGATCGAGGCATGTGCAAAAGTAATTGGTCAGCTGACCTCAGAGCTGAGGGCGAGGCTGTAAGAGCTCTGTCAAACAAGGTGGTGCCACACCATTAAGACTTTTAAACTCAAACAACAAGAAGTCCAATATAGGAGAAATGTATACATTTTATCCATGGGTTGTGCAGATTTATATGTGAGGTAGGCAGGCTGTGTACAATGCTCATATGTGGACAAAATATGAACCAGACACACAAAGACATTTGAAAATACACTTAAAGCTGCTTCAAGAAAATATTTAGTTACAATCTGTGTTAATAAGATGTATTTTCTGTCGGATCCAATGGCTGTTTTCTCTGTGACATGATCTCAAAGTCGCACAGGGTTTGACAAAAAAAAAAATATGGGAGAAACATTTCCAGTATCTAACAACACTTCAATCCAATCAGGAGCCGGAACACTAGGGCCTCTCTTCTCGTGAGGTTTGTCAGTGAATTAATGCCCCCCATTCACATTCATGAGGTGATGTAGGGAGGACTGACGAGAATGCGAACAGCAGCAATCGACAGGATGTGCCAAAAATGACATTACTGACCAGAGCTTCAAACACCGTGGTAGAAAGGCTCGCTCGTACGTTGTCTCACATTGATTGTAAAATACTCCCTACTGAGCCTGGAACACCAGCTCACACTCAATCTTTGAAATGCTCTGCCCATATTAACACCATTACATCTAGTGTCCATCTCTCCTTCCTTTCTACGCTGGTTTTGCAATGAAGGCAGTTGTTGCCAATGTTGGAACGGTGACCTTTCAACTGAAGGTCATGTTTACAAAGCTTTTTTAGAAGAACGGCCTCCTGTCATGGGCCACATCTCACATGAGTGAGAGTGTAGAGGAGGTGCAGGATTGTAGTTCTCTTTTAGATCATTTGATTTACATTAGTTAAAAGATTATTATGGGATAATGCCAAAAATATTCGTCCTACCACAGCTTTAACCAGCATCACATCAGAGATATCTGGCACACCAAAGGGTGACATACGATCATGACTCATTTATTATGTTTTTTGGGCACTTTCTATCATTTCAGTTTAGCTCAGCGTGCTGGAGGCCTGCTGTGAAATGCTGCTAGTCCATGTTGTATTTACAGAGAGGAGTTAGCCAGTCAAGTGCTCTTACCGCCTGCATATTCAGCTCATCTCTGATTCAGCCGTGTCACTGCCGCAGTCACCAGTGCAGTTCTCTCCAGCTGACACACTGACATGTAAAAGCTATCAAGTGTCAAACTTAAAAGGGGTCAGTTTTTAATATATTCTGCTGCCCACAGAATTGCTCCATAGCTGTCAAAGTGCTCTTATAATTGCTTTAAAAAAAAAAAATCTCACAGCTGGGAGGTCTTTAGAAACAGAACCATTCTGTTTCAAGCCTGTGCAGTTTGGAGTGATTTGCTGTTTCCAAAAACAAATCGGGAAGCTAATGATGTGAGCATAACACTAAATAGAGCAAAGATCTTCTTTATGCACTGAACTGAGCTTTGTGAAGCAAGTTTGAAATTCAAAGATTTGAGCAGCTACAGGTTAAATGGGGGAGTTTCCAAAAGCCTTATCTCTACAAGCAGATTGTGCATGTGAATATTATTCACATGCACAGGAGGAATCTGTAGGTGAGCAGGCTTTGGTTGCCTGCAGATAAATGATTCATGCAGAGCAAACCACGTGGAACACATGAACCAAAATGCATCTTATTTTTTTCATTTCCATTCCAGAACTGCAACAATTATTCAATTAATCGACTATTAATCAATTACTAAATTAATCATCTACTATTTTGATAATGACAGTTTTGGTTTTAGAAGGTTTTATTGTTTACAATTAAAAGCTTCTTAAATGCAAATATGTTCTGGTTTCGTTGCTCGATTTGACAACGAAATCATTAAAACTGAAAAAAAAGTTTGGTTTGTTGACAAAACATTGACATCAACATTCAACAGATTCATCGATTAGAAAAATAATTCTTAGTTGCAGCTCCACTGTGTTTTAACGGACTCCATTCCTGCTCGTCACTGGTCAGACTGAAAAAAGTATACGACAGCAGACAGAATCTTGCCCTGTATATCTGCTGTCTACACCAAAAGTGCCTATGGAAAGGCCTAAAGTAAGTGTATTTGCAACATGATGCTGTAAAGGCCTCTATGACAGTCGCTAAATAACACACGAGCCAGTTAATCTAGGTAGAAGCCATAAACCATTGCTGTGGATGCAGAAGGAGGTGCATCCTCTTAGTCTTTCATCATTTCTTTAAATAAATTTAGATTTTTCTTTAAGAGATGCAATTTCCAATAAGGTTCCAATGAGAGTTGAGAAAGAAAACACTTCAATAGCAATTAAATGCTTTAAGAAGTGCACAAAAACAAAACAGAAATGTTTAATTGGCAGTGTCCCACTCTCACTTGACTAAGTAACTAAGGTTACGCAGGTTATAAGGACTGCATGTAGAAATGTTTTCACATCACAGATGACAATTAAAACATGAGACTCTTTGGTTTCATAGAACAAATACTGAGGGGGCGGCTGTTCTGCAGGTGAGCTGAACTGCACTGTAGCAGAGGTCACGAGTGATACGTCTCATACTCATAGCTGGAAAAAATATTAGATAATATAAAAAATATATATACGTTATCAAATAAAAAATAACTACGTAGTTTGTTTGATCTTGTTTGAGGTATGAGTCGCCGCACATTCAATTTGTAGCAGTCATGAAGCAGCTGTCCTTTCAGAATCTCCCGACAAGCTGCAGAGCGTCACAGCCAGCTGTCTTCACCTGCACACTCACATCAGAAATGTGCTGGACCTCAAGAGATTGCCAAAGACTTACACGGGGAGTGAACAGAGGAAAAAGGAGCACATTTTTTGTATTTTGGCTCGTGGATTTTTTTTATTTCCCCTCACTCTGTACAACCAGAAAGCTCAAAACATCAAGCACCCAGCATACAGTATAAACCATGTGACTTTTGGAGATTATATGCTTTGCTGATGAGAAAAATATAGCATCACAATAATGTGGCATGTTAATGTGCGTATGTGCACAAGATAAAAAATTGATGAGTGCGTTTTCATTGCATCTGTTTAGTTAGATGATTCTATACAGCACTATACAAATAATGCTGCGGTTGCTTCCGGGACAGTTCGACTGGCACAGCTGGAATCACTTTATGGGGAAAACACACTGCAAATGGTGTAATGATATCAAGTTTATTTATAAAAGAGGCACGCAAGTGAAATAGAGAATATGAAATAAGAACTCACAAAGACTTCATGGCTCAGTTTCTGTCTGTAAATACAGTTTGTAAACAGATGCGTAAACTATGTCCAAACTTCACATCAGCACCACATCAATAAAATTTATTATTGAATGCAGACTAATAGACAAGCATGGCATTTTTACCCCTCAGGCTTTATTGACAAAAAAATATGTTATAAATTGAAATTATATCTAATGCGGACATGCTGCAGGTTGTTATGGGATACCTTGACCTTCATGTCGCGCCACCGGCAAGTCAAAAGTCCTCAATTAGCCCGTGACATGCCACAAATGTAAACTAATGACACCCTTATCGTCACCAGCTGTAGTTTTTAATTTGATAAATGTTGCTACAGTTATGCCTCGCAAAACCACCGAGGTATTTGAGATTCTCTGTGTTGCTGATGCAGATTCTGCGACGTTCTGTAAGCGAGTGGTATTTTATTCATTTGCATGTGTACGTGTGGCACCAAATGAGCACAGTCGCAGAGGTGCACCAGGTGTTTGTGTATTCTGAATAATATAGGCAGTACAGTGTCATTTGGCTGCTCATTTTTGGCATGAAGGGTTTTGCCTTAAAACCTGCTCAGTCGCATTAACATCGGACGCAGATCAATTTAAGTAGCAGAGACCTTTATACTCACACATCCCCACTATATAAATACACTTTTCATGTACACATGTATGGTTAACCGAGGATGATTTATAAAAATCATCATCATAGGCCTGCAGATGTCGGAGCTTGATTAAATCCAATATGTCGATAAGACCAGTGAGAAGGAGGCAGGTAAATAATGAATCTTTTAGACTGACTGGAGTAATGAGAGGCTCCCTGGTGACTCAGTAGGATGTATCAAGATGTATTTTTCCGTGCACAAACAATGATGCTCATTAATGAGTAGAGGCCCCACTCAACAACCGTGGCCAAAGTTATAAATAAGGAACGACTAATGAATTAAGTGGTCATTATGTCGATATCACTTCTCATGTGTTCTCCAGTAAATTCATGATTATCTTCATTGGCCCAGAGTCACTGGTAATATTAATGACTACTTACGACATCTCAGGGAGAGCTTTCACACACTTTGACAGACCTTTGTCTCAAGAGTCTGGCATTTTGGCAGATAGTGCTACAATTAAGCGAGTAGGTTTGCCTGAAATAAAAGAACGTTGGAAAAGCCTGTGAATAGAAAATACAAAAGGAACAAACTACAGATGTACACCAATACAATCTTTTACGTGAAACTTACCTCATTGACCTGTCATGAAACCTTACACTGTACTAACTGAAGAGAGTTTGTTGAGATGACCTTATTTGTTGTGTTCCAAAAAAATAAAAAAAAATAAAACAGTGTTTCCACAATTACGCCGCACAACTAGAGAAAGCACTCAGTGAGCACAAACCTCTGTTCTGTTTCCCAGTGTCAATACAGATTAAGACCTGGATTTTGACAGAACCACACAGCAAAACTGATATTTTATATTTATCTGAATCACCACCAAAATCTAATAATTTTCTCCTCGGGCCTTTAACTTCATCCCTAGAGACTGTAATCAAAAACTTTACCTTAAAGCGGACCTAGACCGGAAGTTCAAATTAATGCTGTTTTTTAGTGTGTATCTGCATCATTACCTTGTTTAAGAAGCCCTGAAGGTTCAACAGTTCAGCCACTGCTGAGAACGCTGTGTTTCATTGTAATCTCGGGCTCAGCTAGATCTCTGAAAAAACCCGGTCCGGTTACATAAACCGGTTCTCCTGAACAGCAGATCGTCCTGCTCCAGGCACTAGTCCGGGCACTTCCGGTTGCGTACATTGAACCGCAGAAGAAGAAGAACGTCCGTTGTGGAGGTGTTTCACGAGCGTCAGTGTCTTCTGACTATGGGTCTGACTCCGGGTCAAAGTCATAAAAGGGACTGCGGCGGTGAGTCGTGACAAAACTATTTTTAGTTGATAATGCGTAGCAGTGCGTCCACCGTTCCAGAAGGGGGAGCTGCGCTTCTGAGAGCGGGTGTGCTGAATATGTCACTTCCGGGTACTGGCCAATCACAAGACAGTTGGGAAGCTGGGGTGAGAGTTGAGTCTGAAATATCACGGCTGGGGAACAGCGTCAGAAAAGAGGATTTCTATCGGCTCGTTTACAGCAACTAGTAGGTTTTTGACCATAAAAACAAGTTAATGTATGTAAGTAGACCTCCATAACTAACATATATGTGCAACAGGACCACTCTATGTGAGCTTTAAACCTGAAAACAAATCTACCTGTGGGCAAAAGTGGTGGAGGTATTTATAAGGGGTAAGACATTTTCCCATAAGTTTATGTCTTATGGTACACACTTACGCCAAACACAAAGCAAATGTATGCCTCTGTTATCCGTGCAAGTATTGCTGCAGAATCTTTTGTGTTTACTTACATTATTTAAGCAAATAACGTACACAGACATAAGCTGTGAATATTTGCTTCAAGATTATTTTTAGACTGAAATTCACGCTATTGTGAGAAAATTGCTCTCTTTCCTGTCAATCTAGCGCAGTCTCTCATCCCTTACTGAAGTTGGTAATGAGGCCTGGACTACAGAGATGCTCATTACACAAAGACCTGCATGGCCAGAGCCAGAGAGGCAAAAAAAAAAATTGCTAGAGAGAAAATCTGTTCAAAACACTTGCTCTGCCCTTGATCCCTTTCACAATACACAGCAACAACAACACCGCAGACCCTTTAGCCACAATCATTGTGTGAAATTGCAGCTCTTTGAAATACACGTTTTTTGTCACCGATTTCAGGCAACACATGTCTTCAGAGTGGTTGCTTCATATCATTGAGGCACACAACACTCTCATTAAAAAGAAAATCAGCAGGGTAGCAGACAAATGGATGGTGCTTTGGAAGCTGATTTCCACCTGATGAGTCACTGCCACAGAGCAAAACAACAATCTATTGCTGGGTGTCAAACCTTTAGTGGTCTTTCAAATCAAACACAGACCCGCACTTAACCGCTGCGTGCCTGGTTGATTACATAGCTTGGGTCGTCTCTGAAAATATTAATAGGATACTTTGGTTTACGGAGCATGACAGTCGAACCAATATATCATTTTACAGATACAGTAGCTCAATGGTGGTATTTTGTTGAGAATCAAATATGTATACGTCATAGATCATCACAATGGATGAATCAGAAAGCAGCAAGTTGTTATACAGTAATATATTACTGTATAACAACTTATACAATACAACTTATGGATGTACTTTATGTGACCACCACACCAAAGTCCACAGAGAAAATCAGCAATTTTACATCATGGCAGTTATACATGATCAGTGAGGTCAGATATTTTATCCCCTGACTTCCTTTGTTTGGACAAAAAATGATGTAGGCGTGGGAATCACAGGGTACATCACCTCATACGTGATACATGGTCCACGATGCCAATAATATCACAACACAACGATGCTGTGATATTGCCAGACAAATCATGATATCTGACTAACTCAAGAAAACAAAACGTCCATGAAAAGTTAAAAGTGCAGGATTTCTCTATTTATTCACAACATAGAGAACACAGTGCATGAAGTCTATGTATTGAACATGGGTGGGGCAATTTTTTTCTTAATGTAGCTTTCTCTGTCATTATACAACTGTAAACTCCCTCTTCTCCAGCCAGGTATCTTTCACCCAAGATTCCCCTAATTCATTTGAGAAGCACCACCATGAGGAATACTTTAGAGCACCTTGATTTATTAATTAAAATATTTGCCCTGGCATATTAATTAACCTATTGTGTGACCAAATCTTTATTTTGACTTTTCTCTGTCGACTTTGGCATGAAAAAATACATTCCAAAGACGGATTTAAGTTTATAGCTGGAAAAGGCAGTCTAACATGCTTTTGTTAAGTAGTTTTTCCTTCTGCCAGGTTATCAGTGAGAGCATGTGTCCCGCTCCTATAAGTGTGTCCATGGAAACAGCAACAGAAGGTGAAGCCAATGTTGATATTGAGTCAGTACCTCACCCAACCACAAAAACACCAGAACTATCCCTTTAAGTTGGAAAAAACTAGTTGACTTTTTTCTGACGTCCTCAATCACTGCCATGGTCGGCTAAATTTAGACATGCCTGTTCCTGGCTACATCTCGGCACAGGAAGCACACAGAGCACAGTCACCACACAGTAGAAGTATCTCATACAACCCCACTTAAAAAAAAAAAAACTGTGAAATGTCACTTTACTGTGCTGTAATAAGCAGTAAGTCTAACATGAGAACAGACCTAAAGCCAGCACTAACAGTGACAACCGCAAACACAAGTGCAGCTCGCTGCTGCAAAAGTATCAAAAGGGTCACGAGCAAAGAACATTGGTGGTCTCCAAAATACGCCACCAGAAGCACCCTCAGAACATCATCATCAACCCAGTGTCACAATCATACTGAGCTGATGGTTTAAAATTAATTAATAGCACTGGCACTTAATCATGCTACGGAGGAGCGCGAGAGATATGTTGCGAACATCATCACGATGATCAACAGGAGTCCAATCAGTGCTCGGCAGCTTTGATTATGGATGTGCAGCTGACGAGCACTTGAAACTGTGTAAGATGCTTGTCCATTTTCTAACTTTTCAGAATGTTTTTGATTGTATAACCGTTCTGTTGCGTATGTGAGAGGTGAGTGGCCCAGTCTGATGTTAGATTCCTGAGTCCATCTCTGCCTTCTACTGGGTTCAAGAGAATAAGTGCTGTTTGTTTCCCTGTTGTCGCTTGTTGTGGGTGCCCTTATCTATAAGGGTGTGTCTACTGGTGCACCAGGGTTGAGGTATGTGACTCGTGATCTCTTATGTTTCGTGCAGTAGCTTTCTTATTTATAAGCTCAGTGGTAGAGTAAGTCATTTCCCAACTGGAAGGTTGTGGGATCAATCTCCAGCTCTGATAGTCTCTGATGTGTACTTGAGCAAGACACTCAACTCGTTGCTCCTGACAGCTGTGCCGGCTGTGTCTGAATGGGTATGAAACATGATAGAATGGGTGAATGGCAAAACTGTAGTTGTAAAGCAGCTTTGAATGGTCATCAAGACTAGAAAAGCACTTTAATAAAAACAGACCATATACCATTATGTCTCCTTATCGTATTATTTATTTTGTTTAGGGGCTCCTCGGCCTGTTGTGTAGTGTTTTTTTTAATGCACCTTTTGTCAGATATTAAATGGAGACTGCCTCGAAAAGAGCTTCGTTTCAACCCTGGCTTCTTTTAAACAACACATAATGTGTGACCCCACTGGTTACATAATCTGTAACTGAAAGGGAAATAAACAAACATCAATATCTGGTTCTTGTCAAGGTTTTTTAGTACGTTGCATTGAAAGAAAGACATCGACCAAACACTGTTTGCAACAATTTCTATCATTATTCTGGCAGCCAGACTCGAATCACTAAGAAAGCACTTGCCATTCCATAATCTCTGCTGAGGTCCAAGGGTGAGGTGTGCTTTTTTTAAGAGATGCTGTCAACTTTGATCTGACTCATTCTAATTTCAATGATTGTATAATGTATACTTACTGTAATTCCATGCTTCTTGTCATAGGAAAACATATATCAGAAAGTGAATAAAAGCTAGCAAATCAAGCACGTTTGTTTTTCTACCCCATTTCAGAATATACATTTAAAGAAAGACATTTAAGTCTTTTATATTGACCACCCAAAGCCCATAATGTTACAGCTTCTACAGACTGTAGAGACTTTAGTTGCACAGCCAGACTCCCGTCGAGAAGAATGTTCATTCATGTTTCATAGCGAAGCGTAGCAGGCTACCAGGCTACACGCACATCAGGTATCAAGGAGGCAGGAGAGGTCATGAAGCCAGCAAGGGATGCCGTGGCCCCGTCGCTCACTGATTACCAATTACTGCTTCGCTCTCCAGTGGAGGTTCAAGCCGAGCAGCCGGCTCAATCTTAATGGGCCACAGCTATGCATTTGACGTCAGCTCTCTAAATACCAGAGCCGATCAACCAAACAGCTGCAGCTTTGTCCCCAGCTCACATTACCAAGCAGCCATAGGATGATTCACATGAGAGAGAGGGGGGGGGGGTATTAGTGGACAGGCAGGAAAAGGTTGAATGGAGGGAAAAATAAGGAATAAAAAAAGACCAAAGCCATTACCAGCGTCACCCGTCTTCATTTGCCCTCTGCTCTTCCCTCTCATTTGTGTGGAATCAAAGGTTTTTGCTGATTTATAATTAGCCGACCCCGACTCTAATTAGAAATGTTTTGTGTGTCAGATTAGAGTGAGGTGAATGTTTCTCTTAATGCGGTCGCCATGCCAATAAGTGGCACATGACTTTGTTAAAGAGCAGCACTGCAAGCTCATGAAAATGCCATCAACTAAAGTCACGTGCAGAGGGGGGGCTGGTACTCTGCGCAGTGGCTGGGAATAATGTCACCAAATAGATGTGAATAGTCTGGCCTGTGTGTGTCTGTTCATGACGATCAATAATTACTACTCCAAAAATCATCACGTACAGGTTTGATAGTGTGGTTTCTTTGTAAACTTAATCTCAAAGTTAAAAAACAAAAAAGGGATCAATTTCAAATCATGAATTTTAACAACAACCTATTACACAAATACACACCCACAAAAAGTTTGAAAAGTTACATTTGCCGCTCAAAAAAAGCCCACCCCTGTTGCCAGAGTATACATCAGGCAGGTCTGATAGCATTGCTTTACTGAGCCTTTTTGCAGATGAAATATCCAGCAATCAAAACATGTTACATCATTTTTGTTCACCAAACCTAAAGAGAGGTAGAGTTATAACATAACAAAAAAAAAAGAAAAAAGTTTACAAATCCAGCCACTGGGGGCACCAGTGTATTACCAGCCAAATCAAATATGTGGACCGCAAAAGACCAAACGTTACACCCTGCAGCTTTAATGTAAAATTTGCTTTACTTAATGTTTCTGTTCACTATTAATGTATTCTTTTAGCACTGGAATTATAAAATATCCATCTTTAGCTGGGGGATTCTCCACTTTGTGAACACATTTTAATTCAAGTATCACACACAACACACATGGGCAACGCACATGGCCCTAGGGCCAGATCTGAACCCTGGACCAGCTTTATCTGGCCCTGCAACATCCTCAGAGAAAAAAAACAGAAATACCTCCATATTAATAAAGACAGCATTATAAATGAATCTCAAAGCAAAAGACAGTGAGTCTTGTTGTTGTTTGCTGCTGGCAAGAGTCGAGTAAAGGTCATGCAGTAATGACCATATATTGGATGGAACTGTAGATTAAAACCATTTATGTTCTTTCAAATGAGCATAAAAAAAACATTTAATCAATACATCATAAAAAAATATATGGCAGTACAATTCTATGCATACGGTGCTTGGTGGCTTGTTGACTGATTACAAATCCTAGCTGCGTGCACATTATAACATTTATCCAAGTGTGAAAAAGCACCTTCAGCTGTTGTTATTTGATAAAAAAAAAAGGTTGACAGAAACCTTTTTTATCGCCCTACATGGTCAGAGAGAGGTTGTCAGCCTCATTGGAAATGTACGGCATCTGCTTTAACCATTTCCCAACATATACCAGGGAAATGATTTTTATTTATTCTAACTTTGATATACAAAGAAATGCCAGAGGGTATTTGGCTAGCTGAAGCAGTGAGAAGTGAGGTAGCTCCTCGAGAGGCTGGTTGCAGCTGCACATGAATAAACACAGGGTTAGGGAGGCAGGCAGACTGCATGTCAGGAGCAAGCACACGAACACCACATCTCAGTTTGTGGTGTTCTTTTAACTATGTGCTGGTTGGCACTCACTCAACCACAGACACATTACAGAATAGCAGCCACAACAGAGTAGCTGCCTCAGGAGAGCAGGACGACACCCAGCGATGGCAGAGCTCCTCTCTGGGCAGAGGACAGGAAAGAATGGGACAAAGAGAGTTTCTGTGGCCAAATCAGCTGAAAGAGCAGAGAGGGCTCTGAGGACTATGAGATGAGAGTAGGGATGCACCGATTGCCATTTTTGGGGCCGATTCCAATTTCCGATTTTTCAATAAGTTTGACCTACCGATACTGATTTTAGCCGATTCCGATTTCAATTTTTTAAAAATTGCTCAAAAATTATATTTGAATATTCCCTCTTAAAAAACACAGATATTCGAATATATTCTCATAGTATTTGCATCGCACATCTGGTGTGCATCGCATCCGCTGCATTTGGGGGCTTTCAATCAGCCAGACTGTCAGGTGATGACAGCATGACGTCAATAACAGGAAAAAAACTAATACAACGAGACATAACTACCTGTAGATGTAGTTTATTTAAGTTTAAACTTATTTCACAACATATTACCTACTCACAAATACGTAAATGAACTGATGACCAAGGATGTTGTGTAATCAAATACACCGGTATGGCGGTATATTAAAAATTCATATTATAACGAAAAAAAACCGGTATTCGGGTTCCGGTCACCGGCCAATTCAATCAGTGCATTCCTAGATGAGAGCTACAGTTTATTTAGCTGGGAGAGTAAAACTGCAGAGTCGAGTATAGGGATGAGAGGGGGAGCAGGAAAGGGATTAAAAGTTTATCGAACAGTCTGTGCAATCGGCTCCCGCGTTATATGAAGCCATGTTTAATTCTAGCAGAGATGAGATTCAGCCAGAGGGGATGAGAATGAAGAGGAGAAGGAGAAAGGCCAAAATAAGAGGATCATCCTGGTAAATCAGGTTGGCGATCTGGTGCTTCTTGAGCTCGCACCATAATAATATAGAGTGACCCTATTTAAAAACCCCAAACTTACTAAACACCGACACCAGGATCATGGTTCGTGACTTTAACGGTCAGTCCTTACCTGGTCAAACTGCAGTCTGATGAATATAGCTTAAGAATTTTGTCTGAAATATTTGGGCAAAACATTTGCCATAACTAAACATTCAATCTCTTTTCTGAACGTAATTTATAGAAACGTAAAATGTCCCATAAGAAATGGCTGCTCTGTGGGGTTGAAGTCAGAGTTTGTCTGGACCCGTCTAAGAAAGCCAGAGACCTCTCTTGAAGTCACTGAGACATTGCCTTGTGTGTTTGTCTGGGATCATTGTTGTGCTAAAACTGTGCAGTGTTTTTTTTTGGAGGCCACCATTCTTCAAAGTTTTCTCTGAATTCATCTTTTTCATCTTTCTCTTAAAGCAGTCCCCCCTTGCTCTGACACAGACAGGCAGCAAAAAGCATGGAGTTCTCACCACCATGCATTACTTTATAGAGGGCATTGTTCATGTACAGCGATTGATGTTTGCAATACACGTCGAGTTCTACTCATACTGCTTTATTTCTGTCACATTCAACAAAAGAATCTTTCCTCATGCTTTCAAAGTCCTTTGACAAATACCAAGCTCACTTCAAATCTGTACTGTATCAACACATCAATGTAGATGTACTTGCCCTCAGGCTTGTTATCCCTAAAGTGCTGGTCCTCAACCCCAGTGAAAATTCTGATGTCAGAGCAAAACATTTTTCTGATATGTTGAATGATTGCGCAGTCCACCGCCAATTAGTCCGACATTTGCCTCAAGCATTGATTTGCCTTCAGGCTCAGAAACACTCATACCTCAGTGGCAGCATACAGTATAATGCACTGCAATGATGCAAAATCTCTGTAGCGGGCAAGATCACGACAATATTAAACAGAATTCCACTTATGTGTGGTGTAGTTGCGTACTCCCATCAGTGGATCAGGATTAAACTTGGTGGCCACACCCAGGAAGCACCCACAGTAAAAGCAGAGATGTGCCTGCGCTTTTGGAGTAGTGATTGTACTTTCTTAAAGCTTAGGTAGTGACAACCATGTGCATGTGCACACTGTGCTGTGCACCATTGCTTGTTCTGATGACGAGAAAGGAGCATGCTAAATGTACATGAAAACACAATATCTATATTTTCCAACCCATAAAGGTTAAAAATAAGAGTCAAACAATATTTACAATTAAAACAAAATCCATACAGGTGTCAACAGAAATAATAAAAGCTAATGTGGGGTCATCAAACTTATTTGCCTCAAATAAAATACCAAATAAAACAATTTAAAGCAAACAAAATGACAACATGATCAAACAAATCAAGATTGCCAGGCTTCCAGTGTGTGTAATATTTTTGTCTCATGCTCTGGTCTTTTAGAAAATTAAAAGGTAACTTGGCTCAAGAAGTTGGCTGTGTGAAGTAACGCGGGACTATTTCACCTGCGCGCATCCACGCACCCACACTGTGTACACGCGCGTGTCATCAAACGCATGCAGACCAGAGCAGCAAGGTGTAGGAGAGACACAGCGCTAGTACGTGTATTTACAGGAATATTAACATAGTGAGACACGATAACAACTAATCTTGTGTCAAACAAGTTCGCGCGCGCGCGCGCCACGTACTGTACATACCTCAAACAATCGTGAAGGCGCAAGAGGAGCGAGCACCTGTTACAGCAGCAGAGCAGAAAGGGGAGAAGAGGTAAATACCCGCGCAATCTACATTTCCGGTGAAATAAACTGTAATCACGTGACTGTGGTGACATAACCTGCGAGTTACAAATTTTTTTTTTTTTTTTTTTTTACTTGGAGCTGGTGTATGAATACGGAGCCCCCGAAGTGACATGAGAAAAAAAATGACGAAAAAAAAAAAAAGATAAAGAAATCTCCAGTTTCAAAGTCAAGTTTTTCAAAAAAAGAAAAAGAAATAGAAAAACATTTTTTTTCATAATCTTTTGTAAACTCGAGATCTCGAGTTTAAAAAACTTTGAACATCTCGAATTTCAAAGTCAGATCTCGAGTTTCCAAAAAACCCCAAAAACAATTAAAACAATTTTTTTTGAAAAAAAATGTTTTCATAATTTTTGGAAAACAGTCCACAGTGCTAAACCAAAGAAGCCCTGAACATGGTGCAATTGAAAATGTTTGAGCGGCTGGAAGTGATTGATTGACTTTTTTTAAATTATGAAAACATTTTTTTTTTGTAAAAAGCATTTAAAAAAAAAAAAAGTTTTTGGAAACTCGAGATCTCGACTTTGAAACTCGATATTTAAAAAAAAAAAAACATGTCTTTTTTTTTTTTTTTTCATGTCACTTCAGGGGCTCTGTATAGTAAACACCCGTACGTAAAATACTAAAAATGCAAGATGAACACAATTCTCCTCATTGTTTTTAAAAATGAGTTCCTTTTCCATTCCATCCACTTTTCCATGAACCAAGTGGCTGGTTGAATGAACAAGCCCCGCTCACCTTTGTCTGCTCTGAGGTTGTGAGGTTCTTAAAATTATATCTGTGCGTATTACATAAAATGTTCAATTGGCTAATCAGAACTCAGTATCACCCAAATGAAACCCATTTTTTTGGTTGGCCACAATCTTTTGTTTTATTAAAGCGGACCTAGACGGGAAGTTCCAATTAACGCTGTTTTTTAGTGTGTATCTGCGTCATTACCTTGTTTAAGAAGCCCTGAAGGTTCTAAACAAACAGTTCAGCCACTGCTGAGAACGCGTGTTTTATTGTAATCTCGGGCTAAGCGAGATCTCTGAAAAAACCCGGTCCGGTGTGAGAGTTGAGTCTCGAATCTCACGGCTGGGAAACACCTTCAGACACCTATCGGCTCGTTTACAGCAACTAGGAGGTTTTTGACCATAAAAACAAGTTAATGTATGTAAGTTGACCTCCATAACTAACATACTGTATATGTGCAACAGGACCACTCTATGGGAGCTTTAAGGTGTTTATTACCAACAACTCTGTGACTATTACTGTGTAAGCAGTAATGGTCGTGTTCACATTCCTGTTACCGGCATCTGTACAACATAACATGATGTCTCAGAAACCTAAAAGTGCCAGAAAACAAGGCAATATCTCAAGTGTTACCTTTGTTTTTGATTTTATGGAAGCACAGGACCGTTTTTATCCATACACACTGTGACGATAGGAACAAAAAACTACAACTGCTGTTTATTATTGCATATAAACGTTTGCAATTATTCTTTTGTTGCGTGTGCATGGGCAGAAGTTTGGGTTGGGGGGGCCTGGTTTTTGTCACAAGCAAGTGGGGCTTCAACGAATAAAGTTTGAGAATCACTGGCCGAGAAGATGACAGAGTGAAATCTAGGCTGTAGGAAAACAATTTAAATACATTATTCTGTGCAATCAGTTTTAACATCATGATGACAAGGCCACATGAGGAGAAGAATGTGAAGTAGGAACACTGCAGAGAGGACGTTTTTCCATGAATAATGGACTTGTTGCAAAATCTGGGTTACCGATTTCACCTAGAAAATATAGTTTAGTATATCTGCCGTATCTGTTGTAATACATTTGAGGGTGTACATACAGATTTAAAGTGTTTCATTAATGTTATCAGGTTCTCTCTTGGCACTCAAAATAGCAGCACAATCTCCAGGGTATCCAGGTAAAGGATGGAGCCTGGGTCGCACATGCTGGAGGCAGAATACTTGCCCATTCACTTCAGTTTATTCAAAGCTTTCCCTGCTGTGTTCTCACCTGAGCTCTCTCTGAGATGATGTGGAGATTTGATTTAAGAGCTGGAGAAACAGGAGCAGTTCTGGATAAGTCTGAGAGCAGCTTTAGTGAAGGCTTTTGTAGACAGTTGAGAGCATTTTAGTTTGCATACATACCCACATATTACAGAGTGGCTATGTTCTTCTGTTTTATAAGTGGTCCAGTTTTGACCTGAAGATATTATTTGATCATGTGAACTACCTTACAACCCTTTTTTTGCTGATAGCAAAGCAAATTAGTATATCTTTGTTGACAGGACACTCAATCCGGGACTGCTGCACATGCCAGCTCTACATAAAGCCCCTTTGCTGCACAGGGAATTCTTGCTTGGCTAACATCATTAACAGCGCTGCCAGGAGTGAGAAGCAACATAGGAGCTTGTGTCGCATGTCACAGGTGGTCTTCTCCTCATTGCTCTCTCATGTCTACCATTTCCTTGGTAAGTTGTGTCATAGGAAATCTATGGATTTCTGCAGTCTGTATCAATACATTAAAGTGAATACATATTACAAATACTGTATGACCTTGCTCAGGTAAGCTTAGTTGAGAGAAGGTTTCTATGGCAATTGGCAAACTCTTGCAAAATGGGAGAACGGAGCAATAAAAGGAAACATGCAGGATGTCAACATAAGGTAAATTCTTGAAGGGGCTATTGTCATTTTAATGGGGCCGTAATAGCTTCATGACCGCTGTAGCCAACCACTGCCTGTGCGTGCAGTATTACTATGTTCAGACAAGGATAGCAGCTTTCAATGGCCCATAGCATTTTAGGTTTAATGATTACATTTCAATGGATGTAGGCAGCATGTTTCAACGCTCAGTCATTGCAAGGATTTTATGGACTTGGTGTGACCCCAATACGCTATACGACCTTTACTCTCCGTATCAGTTTACGTCACTTAAAATTCTAATCACATTTATTTTCTCTCTGCCACCTAGGCCAATCTCCTGCCCACACATATAATCATTGCATGGGCAACAGAACTGTAAATTGCTTCATTTTCCACTCCCTTAAGCATTTATGATGCTGGAATTGGTCGTTGGGTGAACAATATTGTTTTGAGTGAGTAACACTTGCAGCAGGCAAAAACTAAAAAAGCCCTACGGCTGTGCATTAACATGTTTTACCACTAAATGCGAGGAAAGTCTTTTTTTACGACATCTTGATAGACAGTATCACGAGTTAAACATATGGGTGATAGTGGAAGGGGGCTAAAAACTTTACAATTTAAATTGTGTTGTGGTTAGGTCTAAGATAAGATATGATCGATGACAAGAAAACATTCTTCATGTCGAGAAAATACGAAAATACTTCCCGTGCTTGGAAGGAGAGTGGCTTCACAGTGATAGCTGCAGGGACAAATGCCAGTTGTCTATCTAATTGGCAGAAGTATTTTGTTTATGCAGATGGAGACTCACTGTGACAACTGATGCATGACAGTTGCCACATGAAACATTATTAATCTAAGATAAATTTATTCTTCTGCTCAGTCTCTAATATCCACAAATTTGTTACAGGGGAATTGAACATACTGTCGCAGATTATCAAATCAGATGTTTCGCGTCACGTCTTGGTTTGACATTGAATTGAAAACTATTCCCGGACCATGTGTTGTTCTTGTACATCTTTGCAAATCAAGGGTACATTTGAGGTTACATTTCTGAACCAAGGTTACTTATTAACTTACTTGTTTATGTCTTATTTGTGTTTTAATGTGTGTGTTGCTTTTGGGGAACATTTGAGTGATAAAAAGATCTTTTTCATTAAAACACTACAATTATCCATAACAAATCATCACTCCTCTCACCTACTGATTTTCACAAGTTGTCAGTCACAAATATATCACAAATTTTTTAGTTTTTCTAATACACCGTTATGCCCCTAAATCGGAGTTGTGATTCTTTATTCAAGACGAGACAGGTAATTGTTTTCAACCACCAGAGAGGTAAATAGCAATTTTGTTTTTCTGGGAGATCAGGCTAAAGGTTTCACACTTAAATTGCATTTGAGGAAAAAACAAACCCCTAACCCCATTTAGACTACATACAACCAATATGTACACAAATTACATTCTAATAATAGGGGTGGAAGCAACAAGCTCTGTTGTGTTTATGACAGTACAAAATGTTCTGAGATTGTTTTGCTTTTTCAATGATACGAGGTCATTGGAGCACTGATGACAGCAATTCAGTCTTATGTGGTTTATATTGGGATATTGGGTATAATCACAAGGGCAGAGGACGCTGTGTCTGTATGGAAACTGTTAATAAATCAATAATGTTAGACATCAGAGGCTCATTCAGTGTTGAAGTGATTCCCAGTTTAGAAATTAGAGCTTGTAAAACTACCAGTATGAGATCGAAAAAGCTAAGGTTTGTATGGAAAAGTAAAGTGTAGTGAAACAGTGAACACGACCCCAATTGTTTGGGAAAAAAGAGGGGAATAAATCTGCAATTTCAGTGAATTATTATCGTACTTCTGTTCAGTTTTCACCATTTGCACTTCAGTTGGAATTGGCAACACTGAAGTGCTGCTTCACCACACGTGTAGTTAGCCTCATGTTAATTGCATTTTCATGAAATTCCATGTGTGTGTGTTTTTTAAGAAGCCTGTTACACTGAAAGAACCATTATCACATACAAATGTAAAGGCTTCATCTCAACTAAGTCTGTCAGACTAATATAAATCCAAGCCTTATCCTCTTACTGTTGTCACAATGTCCTCCTTGAAGATAATCACAATGTTGTTATTATTAGAACATCACCCATCTTATTACAGTATTAGAACAAATCCCAATGCATGGAAAGAGCTAAGAATATATAGTATATCCTCATGGATGTTTTAATGTTTTGCTCTATTGATCTGAAACCTGAACACGTGTATGTATATTTCATGCATATTTTTTTGTTTATATCCTTCCAAATGTTAGTGGTAATATTTATGTACGTATGATGTACATTTGCTGTATTGTGCTCTTTCCCTTTTATGCATTACACATGCAATCAACTAGCCAGTGACTGTAAATAAACATAATTACACTACGCTCCAGATCTAGAACATTCACATCATTGACCCAAGTGCTTATGTTAATTAATGTGCTTTGCACCATTATAAATCCAGTAAATATGAATACATTTAGAATTTTACTTTTAATTGGCACACAATCATTTGTAATGCCTGCACATACTGTATAGCTGGCCATTTTAGCAAGTGACTCATCTAAACTGAAGTGAACTCAGGTTTGAAGTCAGATGGCATTTAGTCAAAATGGCCTGAGGGTCTGGATGAGTCAGTTGGATTCTTTCTGTTAAAAATTAAACAATGCACTCAATAGTTGTCAAGCTACGGAGGGTCTGAACCACACTGATTCCTATAGCTGCTGGTGTGGCTAAAAATTAGCATTCTGTTAATTTAACGCAAGAGGACACTTTGACAAAAGGCCCATATCAGCCCGACGTACAGAGCATTTAGAATGCCTGCGTTTCTCTGCTGAAGTTCAGTGATATTTTTATCCTTTTGTGCTGTGATTTAATTATTGAGTCAAATATTGCTTTGATTCTGCACACTAGTTTTAGGTGTCTGCGCTCCAGCCTGTTGATACTGCTGACTGCTTTGTCTCCAGAAGGTGATGGAGTATGCCTTACCTGGGACTTGCCAAAAAAGCAATTGTGGCCATTGATGGATGAATGTTCTTGGTGCATTTGTATCTATAGCTGCAGACTGGCTTAAATCAATCTGCTCATTTAGTCCCTGTCATATTGATCCTCTAAAAATTCACAAAGTGTACTTCCAAGCATAATATTGCTATTAAATCACAAACACAGAAATGTCCACGATTACTACCTCTGTTTGCACAGGCATTTTGAATAAACATAATGTATAATACGTTAAAAAAAAAAAGAATGTACAATGCACCAAATGTAAGTGAGAAATTGCTGTGTATTGTACCATTCCCTGAACCTGTAACAGAAGCACAAATCATTAGAAAACTAATGAGCACAACATTTTTGTTACTCTTCTGTTGACAACTCAATATTCCAGATTTTATTCCACATCGACAAATAAACAGTATAGACACACTTAACTGTTAATACAAAGAGTTGTTGAGAGTCTGTGTCAGATAAGTTGCAACTTTCAGGGAGGTGAGTTATCATGATGTATGTGACAGTGGCTGCACCGTGGGAGAAGGTCTTCACCGCGGAGCTCACTTCAAAGTGTGAATAATTAGGATGGTTTCCATCTTGAGGGAAAAACCAGAGGCGGCATCCTGGAAGCACATTAGCAGGGTGTCGAGCAGCCTTCTGACAAAAACAAATGGTCACTGTATGCCACAGGAGGTGCAGAGGAGCTCTTTATCGTTTCTGTTGAGAGCCGGGAATCCTTTTCAGTTAGACTCTGTTGCACAAAGTCTAATTTAATATACTTTATGCACCCGATGCAGACAGCCTTGCATTTGTGGGAGGAGAAAAAAACGTTGATCGGAGCTGAAAGAGAAACAATGGTAACTCATATGTGACTTTACCGCTGTGGCAGAACAGAATAATTGCATAATGGAGCGCACAGTGAAACCTTCATGGATGGGCCACAACAACAATAGATATCGTCAGTTCCACTCCTGTCAGCTAAGGTAAGATGTTTGAGGCTGTGGTGGACAATCCTGGGAATCTAAACATTATAACAACATAGATTAAAGCGGACCTAGACCGGAAGTTCCAATTAACGCTGTTTTTAGTGTGTATCTGCGTCATTACCTTGTTTACGAAGCCCTGAAGTTTCGAAACAAACAGTTCAGCCATTGCTGAGAACGCTGTGTTTTATTGTAATCTCGGGCTCAGCTAGATCTCTGATAAAACCCGGTCCGGTTACGTAAACACCGGTTCTCCTGAACAGCAGATCCTCCTGCTCCGGGCACTAGTCCGGGCACATCCGGTTGCGTACATTGAACCGCAGAAGAAGAATAACGTCCGTTATGGAGGTGTTTCACGAGCAACAGTGTCTTCTGACTCTGGGTCTGACTCCGGGTCAAAGTCATAATAGGGACTGCGGCGGTGAGTCGTGACAAAACTATTTTTAATTGATAATGAGTAGCAGTGCATCCACCATTCCCGAGTGGGGAGCTGCGCTTCTGAGAGCAGGTGTGCTGATTATGTCACTTCCGGGTATTGGCCAATCACAAGACAGTTGGGAAGGCTCTACGCTGGCTGGCCAATCACAACACACTCTGTCTTCTGGGTGTGAGATTTATGTCTGAAATATCGCGGCTGATTACAGCGTCAGAAAAGTAGCAACGAGGAGGTTTTTTACCATAAAATCAAGTTAATGTATGCAAGTAGACCTCCATAACTTACATATAATGTGCAACAGGACCACTCCATGTGAGCTTTTTTGTTTGATGGTAGAATAGGCTCAGACTTTGATGAACCTGACCTGCCTTGTGTCAATAGTTCAGACTGCTGCTGTAAAGGTATTGGGTGTTTTCAAGACCGTTTGAGCCCCTGAATACCAATAAATTATGTCTTCTACATCCTCCCTGGTCCTGTTCAGACCTGCTATAAACATCCATCCTGAGAGATCCAGTCACTACCTGTGGACTGACCTAAGTTCATTGCATGGCTCGAGATTTGTCCTGGAAATGTCTCCTGTGTTGTTGTGTCTCCTCCTTTGTTGAGAAAATGTGGCCACATCCAAATTTGCTTGAGTCATCAAATCTGAAGCCACATTGAAATTCTATTTTATTCCATTGTTCATAACCACAATTGAATCACAAAAAAAAAATATTGTTTCAAACTTGTTTCATGAACACGACAGTGGCTTCAGCGAACTCGAGTGTCCTCACAGATGTGAATCTTTTTAGAAAACCTCCGGGATGTGGTAGAACAGCAGATTGGCAGCGTGAATGTGCAGCTGACAACATGGAGCAGAATCTCATCCATCTTGCGGAAACCAGCACCACAAAGAACTGAGTCTGTTATGGGAGCAAAGCTTGGCACTATGCAGTGTTAGCACGGACTTCCTAATAAAGTGCTCTCAGTGTAGTAAACCAACCCCCAAAAAAGAGAATATGCCAGTTTGTTTCTCTTTTAAAAAACGAGTTGCTGACACTGTTGGCTAGTTGTTTGTTCAGTAATGCTTTATACAGGAATTCTGTTTGGCCTCATACGTCTAGTTTTCTTTTACAGTCGGGTTCATGATTCTTTGTCTTTGCCTGTGGGAATGTCATCCACAGAATAATCACATTTAACACTGCACATAGTGGATTCAACAATATTAGGGATGACAAGTCAAACATGAGATATTCACAAAAATAAATATCAAACTGATGCATTGTATTTTACAAGTGGTGCCCTTCGGTGTCTGTGTGTGTGAGTGTATTGTTGTCTGTCTGTATGTGTGTTTAGGGGATAGGGAGGAGAGGAAATATTAGAATGAATCATCCCCCACTCTTACTAGTTGTAGAGGCAGAGATCTCTTGAGTCATACACAGAGTTCAGTGGACACCGTCCATGCGTGTGTGCGTGTGTGCATTTGTGATTAGCCTGGCCAAGAGGACAAACCACTCGGAGCAATAAAGCAAAAATGTTGTGAGAGAGCTGATGAGACACCTACTACACAGACTGAAATTACCGAAGGTAAATTATGAATTACAATGAGGTTGTCTGGCTGAACGCACATAGCAGGACGCTTCTAACTTCACTATGAAGCAACGCACAACATTAAAGACAGAAAAATACCAACATTAAAGAGTACGTATCAAGGAGACTCAAACACATTTCACCCTTTTTGTGCATAGAAAAATATAACCTTTTCAGTTTCCTGGAAACAAAAGATCCAACTACATTGAGAAAAATGACTCAAGGTCTAAGGTTTTATAAGCATTGGGGCTATATGGTTTGACTGGGGCTAGTGCCAGTGGGAGGGTCATATAGCCAATTGATCAAAAATAGTTAATCACTTTTGAAGCATAAATGAGCATAATGTGGTCGTCTGGTAGATAAAAAAAGATAACAACCAATGCATTTTATTGACTACCACAGAGCAGTGTAAAGCCAGTTGTTGGTATTATCAAAACCCATCTCTGTTCCTGGTACAACATCAGCCAGCTGCCAAATCAGTGATCTAGTTAACACAAACACACTACATAGACCTTGTAGTAGCTCAAATCACAAATACGTAATTGGATGTAACTCTCCCCCCACCAGTGAACTCTGTACTTCTAAGGGTTGCAACCAATTTACTCTGCTACAACCAAGCACTCATTCTCATTAAATCTGTCTGTATTAGACTGAGTTACATCATAGCAGGTCCAATATGGAGAGTCTATGCTAGTGGACTATGCACTTACTTATTACTTTTGAGCCAGTGTTTCTGTGCACCAAGCAACAATGCATTTCTGAGAAGGTATGCATCAGAGCAGTAAGTGGAGACAATGGCAAGTGTTGTTAAAGTTGACAATATACTAATGCTGCCTGCAGTATCTGTAAAGGAAAATGCAAAGCTGGCAGTGGCAAGTCATCCAACGGGATGAAAAACCTTGTCAAAAACAAAGTAGCACACCAACTGTCAGTGGCATAGAAGATGCACACTGTAAAATCAATTAAACTTTACATGAGACAAGAGAGCTTCAGGTCAAATTTAAAGCTGAAATCAACAACTAATCCCTATGGTGTTTTCATAGATGTTGCATAGATGGTTACAGCACAAAGGAACAGACTTATTCCATTATCAAAACAAATAACAGGAGAACCTTTTCCGTCACGTTTTACGTACTACAAGTGTGTACTTTATATATAAATAAACCACAGAGTGATATAAGCATCTATGTTTTTATGAAGAGTTATCTCAATGCAGGAAGACAGAGATATGTCACTAACCTGAAGTGCTGCTTCGGTGCCTTTACGCATGGCCACTTTCTCAACACACACAAATCACTAACCCTGTGATGGATGACCCACTGTACCCACTGAGCCCCGGCTGCTCCATTAGATTGACTCCAAATTGTGCTTCATAGCCTCTTTTCCAACTTAAAAATAAATATCAAGTATGAAGCAAACTGTGCTGTCTCTAAAATATGATGAAACCGTTAAAAAGTGTGAAATACGCTGGAGTTAAGACTGAAGTGAACTGTCAAACTGAAGTGATCCCCAGCAATGCTGCTTAGCTGCAGACAAATCAGGGATGATGCTATGTGTTTACACAATGCCACTCTATATCATTCACCTATTGTATTCACCCATAATACAAACAACAATAACTGTTGTGATACCAGCTTTAGGTTTTACCACCTTTGTACCTCATCCTGATGTGGTATACCGGCGTCCTGCTTTATGTCCTTCCTCCCCTGGGTGTATAAGCTCTTGCCCGATTTGTCTTGTTATTTTTTTTTGTGTCTGCTTAAGTCATAGAGTCTTGTTTTGTCCCCTCATCTGCCATTTGTTACACCTACATCCTCACACTTGCAGCCCTGCTATCCCATGAGATCTCCCCTTTTGCATTATTCAGTAATCAAGGATTATCTTTAAATATTTGGGCTTTTTTGTCTTATTCTCAGTTGTGCTCTGTGTGTTCTTGCTATCTGTATCTTGTTGGTTGGTTATTTCAGACTACCTGTTCAGTTGTGTGTCTGATTTCCCACCTGTTTATCTTCAATTAAGGTAACTCTACTGCATCAGCCTGCCTCAGTGTATTGACCTTGTTCAGTCCCCCCCTTCTCAACCTGGCTAGTATCCAGCCTGGGGATCACAGCCCCTTTTCTTGCCAATGAACACAGACCATGATCTGCCTGGTGACCACAATCAACACCAAGCCAGAGTTCGCTGACCCCCCACAAACATTCTGTCTGTTCCTATGTCTCCGTCACAGCCAACATTGGTTTCTGATCTGCAGTCAGAAGCCTATGGTTGATTATTTACCCGTGTATATCAGACATTTGCTCCTAAAGCATTCTAAATGCTTGGTTTCATAAACAAAATTGTAATCCTCTTTTAGTCACTGTATTTTTTATAGATTCTTTTTTTTAACAAAAAAGTAAAGAAATTATGATTTGATTGAAATTTAATGACATACATGATCTTTGGACTCACATTCAATTCAACCCCAATTAGTACCCATGAATGTTGTGCTCATCCAGAACAGTAAAATATTTCCTTTACAGTTATACACAACACAAGTTGCACTTATACGTCAGGGCACTTCATGTTTTTCCTTCTTTATTTAATCTTATGTGGTTTTTACAGGCTGTTTTGTTTTGCTAGCATGTTTTATTATATTTATTATGATGTGATTTGTTCAGTACTGGATACAAAAGATCTCTGGGAAATTGTCTTTGATTCTGGTCTGCATGGAAATGTATCATAGGACACATTATTAAGTTGATCTGAAACTGAATTGGAAACAAATATAACATAAAATGGTCAGCTGATGATCCTAACTTTATTACATCATGCCAAACAGAAAGAAGGAAAATCAACCTATTCAAAAAGCTTCTTTTGTATTTCAAAATGCTTTCTATTGCATTTGTATTTGATTTCATAGTTGGATGACAAAACGACTGTGCAAGTGCTATGCTGTCGTCAGCCCAAACCCTCTGTGTGGTTGCGCTTGTTTTTATTACCGGGTCCACCAAAATCGGGTGGAGTTAGTCGACTCAGTCACACAAAAATATACATTAAAAAATACTCAACGCGGGGACAGATTTTGACGCAAGACGCAGTAGTTGTCTCCGTGAATGTGGTTCCAACAAACTGCGACAAGTCCCGTTTTAATTCATGGACTGATTTAGGTTACACAGCTATAGGAATACGCCGGTGTAATTTAGAAGCGTCCTTCTTCCTATTCGATACGCTCTTGTGTGGTGTCGGGAAATGTAGTTACTTTAGCCTTACCAGGAAGCAAGTCTGTGTCGTAGAAACTACAATACCCACATTCTGTAGCGTCTACGTAACTTGTGTTGACATCTGCCGGTGGGCTAACCCACATGCGACCGACTTTCCATTCTATTAGGTACTTTACAAGGTACAGCCAAATATTTGTAGCGTTTTATGCTGTCTTATAGTCACTCTGCGTTTTTTTGCTGACTGTCTCTCGCAGTGTTACAGCTACAACGGCTTCGGAAGTGGCTTTTTTTGTGGACAAGCTAACATTAGCTAGTGCCACAGGCTCGTATACGATGTCAGTGACCGTCGTTAATTTTGTTGTATAAAGTTAGCTCAATCACGGCTCGAGAATAATTGTCTGTGAATTGGTGATGTTAAAACCTATTGTGGACTTGTGTCTCACTATTGTGTCCACAGAGAACAACTCTCGCGTCGCTAGTTGGATCACATTATGTGGATTTGCGATGCCAATCACAGTTCTTGGGGGACTTCGCTTTAACTTGCGTCCCATTCAAGTTTCTATTTCCTGAATAATAGATATGGCAACGAGACTTCCATGTACGCAAATTACGCAAGAGCACTATTTGACGACTGTCAGGTGTTGAAGTGGGTTTCATTATTATTACGAATAATTCGGAATACATAAAGGAGGTGCAAACAACATGCCTTGTAATGTGAGCCTGTCTTATTTACAAAGACAATTCCAGCTGGCAGGATTTTCGTGTTGGCGTACAATTTGATAGACAGGTGTCATAATGTTAAGTCTGCCTATGAACTGAAACCATACTATGTTGAAGGATCTGTTCACTGTTGGTGTTTCTGTTTGTCAGTTGTATTGTTCATCCCATGAACCAATGAGTGTTTCTTTCTTTAATATGTTGACATTCATCCCACTTTCTCTCAAAAAGAGCACGCCTATTAGCAGAGACCATACATTCTTAAAAATATGTTTAATATTTGTGTTCTGTCTGTCAGTCACAGAAGTAACCTGGAGAAGCAGTGCATGGATGAAAGCTTTTAAACAACAATGTCTCCTCCAAGGCTCACGGGCGCACTGCGGTCCTTCTCCCATGTCAGTAAAAATGAGGATTACACAGAAAAACCCTATGATCTCAAGGTAAGACCAACCAGTGGATACCTGGAAACGTATTCTTATGTTATATATCAGTATTCTCATTTACATTGGTAAAGCATATTTGAAATTATTACTGCGTGATATTTGTGCAGATCTGTGAGAAACAAAGCTTTTAATCAGACACATCAAGTTCAAGAGCAATCCTGAAGGAGGTCAGTTAAAGACTTCAAATTCTTCAAACATCTGCTCTCATCATAGCTCCTTTGCTACGGCAATAGCATGTCATGCAAAAGTTACACTTTGTTGCTATAATATCCTAAAAGTCATCTGCACAGATAATTGTTCACTGCTCAGCCTGAAATTAAATGTCAAATGGCATTGAATGGCAATTCTTTGTTTCAAGTGATCCAGGCCACCAATTAGGTAAAATCTGAAATCACAGCAGGACATGCCTTGCGATGTAGGTCACATTGTTTATGGTCAGCAATTCCCTGTTACTTTGATCCCAGTGTAATTGTGACTGTCATAGTACCATCTTAATAGCCAACACACATATCCTTGAATTTATCATCCCCATCCACAACTGAAAGCCATTATTTTCAATTTCAATAACTGCACCGTGGATTCCTCTTTGTTACAGTTATTACATTTATGTTCCCAATAACCTCACCAACACACTGTGATAGATAAAGCAGCATCTCCCTGTATATTTACTGAACACAACACAGTGATGAGTCCCTCAAAAATCTGGCTGATGATCCTTTATTCACTGCTGGTATATGCACATTGCAAATGTGACTTGCTTGTGTTTTGGGACATCAACAATAATTTGTGTTACTTCCTCCTATGACACTCCTGACATAACCACAAGTGTACCTGCTTCACTCCCACAACAGAAACGAACTATACAACGATTGTAGAAAGCTCTTATCTGGAACAGTGGTTGTCTACACTTGCTGACATTGTGCTTGGTCCTGGCTTTGCATACAGTGCTGTAAGGATGTGAAAAGTAAACTATTTCTTTTCCTCTAAGATCAGTTGTCTTCCTGAAACTTTATATTAAATTGAAAATTGCACTCAGCCGTTTACTTGTACCCGACTCACCTCTTGTGTTAAATCCTCTATAAGCAGGAAAAGTGCTTCTGTGGGTAAAAGATGGCTGGTGTCACTTTGAGATTATCTCAAAGCTTGTGTGCAAATTACTAAGTTTCATGGAGGCATGGAGATGCTGATTGTCATGGAGACATAGTGTTAATGCTTTTACTCATCTTGAAGCCTTTATTGTCAGACTCAGATTTAATCCTTCACCGCTCTAATGGGAGAAGATTATACAAAAAAGTTATGCTCACTTTTGACTTCTACAAAACTAATAGGGATGCATGTGTAATCATGGTGTATAAAGAAGTTGTGAGGGATCAGAAATATTTTTCAATTTTCTTTCTTGAAAAAACCTGAAAAAAGTAATTCACTATTTTTGCAGAAGTTTCATACATTTAATACCACAATGCCAGTTTGCAAGTATACTTGGCAAAATTGATGGCCTGTAATGGCCTGAGCAGCGATGTTTTTCCATGATGAAGTTCTCCATCTGTCCTTTCTTCCCATTCTTGTGAACATGAAACTATTGATTAATGCACAATAAAAAAAGATTAAAACAATTGAAATGGAATAATAGTATTAGTTCTGAGACATGGTACAGACAGCAGACATTGTTCCTATTGATACTACTGTCAATATGCAAGATGAACCACAGCACAATATTACCTTATCCTGTTTTTACAATTTCTGCACAATATTGGTAAACAATATTTGGGCACACTGGTCTTATCCAAATGTACGTTAGCAATTAGATATACCTGGGGTTATAAAAATTTTGAATTTGAAATTCACAATTGTTTGTCTTCTCTTCTTGAAATGTAATTGAATTTTTCCCTGTGTCCCTGTGCATGTTAGACCAAACGTCTGAAGC
Organism: Microchirus variegatus; assembly: GCF_963457635.1. Classification (NCBI taxonomy): domain Eukaryota; kingdom Metazoa; phylum Chordata; class Actinopteri; order Pleuronectiformes; family Soleidae; genus Microchirus; species Microchirus variegatus. Next base: position 17,465,377 of record NC_139802.1, read on the forward strand.
GCCAGGAGCTGTTTGCCAGAGAGGGCTTGACTTGGCAGAAGATTGTCCATTTCTGCACTGAGCATCAGGACAAAGCTAAACAGCAAGCTGCCAGTCAGGAACTGAAGAGCCTCCTTTTGGCAGCCAAACAGATTGGTAATTAACTCCTCAGCCTCAAATCCATTGTTATTTCTTCTAATCTATTTCCATGTGTGTTTGTTTTACAGCGACGAAAACATTGCCAGAAATAACACACTGTCATTTATTTTTAGACTGCTTGTATGAAAGTGAGCATGGCTTTTAGATCAGAATCAGAAATAATTCAAGGTTAACAGAAAGAATCTTGATTGGCAGTTGCCCAAATTCCAGGAATTGTTTTTTTTTTTTTTTTTACTTAATTTGACCACATTTTGAAACAAACAATGGAAAAAAATCGAATAGTGAACAGACCGATTTGGTGAGATATCGCCGTCCTTCCTTGTGCAATATGATAAACGTAATGCCAGGGCAAATATGATTTTTTTTAACAATATTATTATAAAGATTATCACAGAATCATTGTATCGTGATATAATTGGGATCATGGACCATGTATCACGCATTGTATGGTAATGTGAGGGACGCTGTGATTTTCACCAGACTCCAAAACACAAAAACTTTAACAGTTTAAGAAGAAAAAACAGGTATATAATATTAAAGCTATTATAAAGACTGTTGTTTGGTTTGCAGAGCAATTTTCTGGTGCATCATTAACCTACTTAATGAACCCTTTCTCAGAAATAACTTTCACACACAACTAAATTGCTTTCCATGTTTTCTTTTGAAGGAAATGGAATTGCTGGCCATATTTTTTTTGTTTTAATTTTGAGTTAATGAATGAATGAACAAATGGGGTAACTGGACTAGATAGGGTAACTTGTAATCTCTGCTGAATGGCTCCATTATTTTTCCTTTCTTTGTCATCATTCAAGAATAGCAGCATTTGTTGTTATGTTGCTCTCCACTGTCTTATGTGTTGAACCTGCCCTCTGTCTATGTTAGTGGGCACAAATATGAAGTTTGTGTTAAGCACACTCGGGAGAAGATGAAAGCAGATATTCTGTTACACTACGTGCAGCAACGAGTCAATGGTGGGAGACTGTTTTAATTGGTTAAAATTCTTTTCATCTGTTTTTGCTTTTTTCTGCCTCTCCAACCTTCTACACTCCTTTCTCCCTCTGTTCCTCTGACATTTTTCCTCTAATTGGACAATTACGCTATACTCCTTGTAGTTAAGGATAGTTCTGGCTGAGCATGGATTGTTTGGATATTATTTAAATGAGGTGTAGGAAACATAAATGGTGGTCACGTGCTGTAGCCTTTTTTTCTCCAAGGACCAGCTGCAGATTCCTTTCTGGAACTATGAATAGCACACAACTCCGATTTAATGGCCATACAGTAACCACTAATGATAATAGAGGTTGAAGGTGATTGTTGCAATCTGTAATAATCCTAATAACCACCATCATTAAAATGATGATGCATACATCAGCTTTAATTGTCTTTCAATAAAATGAGCATCCACAACATTTAAACTTGTGACTGGCTTCACTTGTGGCAGATTTGTATATTTTTGACTTCTTGCATTGTTAAGATGTGAAAACTACCTTGTGGTTCAGAAGCAGGTCACAGATATTAACTGACAAGCCTCCACATTTAAGTTAGTTACTGGTTTTAATGTTATGGGTAATCACTGTTTATGAAAGTGAAGTGCTGCTGGTAACATTTAGGTCATTGTATTTACTTGGTGAAAATCTAGAGAAGGTTACATTTTTATCCCTTTCCCACTGGTCAAAAAGCTTGTTTAATCCTGGGTCCAAATGGGTTTTAATGGAATGTTTTAAATGACTGCAATGCATACAGATTATTATTGGTATTAGCTCTGATCTACATCAGTAGGAACGTAGGACCTGCGTGCACCTGTTAATTTCTTCTTTCTCTCCTCTATTTTTGCCAGAGATGCACTTTTTCATAGCTGTAAGCATTAAAGGTGGTAACAATCCCTACTTTTTACAAACGTGGGACAGCAGTTTAGTCAGAGCCAGTTGTTTAATCATTAAACAATGCTTAAACATGTTGTTGTCTGATTCACAGTGGGGACTGAACATGGTCAAGAGGCCATTGAAAGTGCTGCTGTCTTTCTGTTTGAGACCTTCCACAACAAAGACCATGTGGGCACAGAGGAGACCCGTGCCATTCGACAAATGTTCGGCCCCTTTCCATCAACTGTAGCTGATGCCTTCTGTGACTGTGTGACTCGGCTTCTGGCGCCACTGGAGGACTCCCGTGTTGAAGACTTTATTCAGACCCATAGCTCTCATCACAACCCCCAACGAGGCACCGGTTTTGGACGTAACATTGCCTTCTCATATGACTGCTACACATTGGATCCACTGGAGGACCTGCCCTGCTCTGGCATCAGTGAGGATCAGGTGAGTTTAGACCTGATCAACTTCCTCAACAACCAGCAGAGTGGGAGGAAGGCCACCAGTGAAGAAGAGGCATCCAGCTCTGGCAGAGCTTCCACTTCTGGGGATGGAACTATCCTCAGAGCAGAGGTAGAGAAGTATCTGAACAGGGGCAACATGAGTTCATCCAGCCCAGAGGAGCTGTGTACATCCTTGTTTGAGATGCTGGCTTCTCACAAGAGTGACGATGAGCTGCAGAATGAGGTTTGTGAGATGCACTCTATCTGATAAATCTGTTGAATTATAAGGGAATTTTTTTTCTTACAGGTTATAAAATTTGCTAATACTTTACTAATGTTATTTTTTATGAGATCAAAATACAGAAGGTAAATGTGCAGACGAGCAGTTCAAATGCCATGGTTGGGTTAACTATACTCTTGGGTATGAATGTGAGTTGAAAAGGCAGTTTGTCGTTGTATGTTGACCTGTCTAAGCCGTACTCAGTCTTTTGTTTGTGTTGGTCTGTGCACTGATGGTTAACAAAAAGCACACACCTAATGGTTCTCCTGAACTTAAACCTCACATTTCTTAGGTGCAGTATTACACTTAATATTGCCCTTTTTCCATTGATACTATTACTTTGACCTTCACCAGCAGCCCTTTTTGGTTTGACCCAGATGCCGAATGTTTTACGTCATGGATTTTTGATAAAGTCATTTTTGGCCTTTATCTTGAGACCTTTTTTGACATTTCTAACTCTCTCCATAAGTCTGACCTTCATTGGTAATCAACACTCAACATGTACACATAAAAACAGAGGTCAACCTTTTTCATAGAAGTATGAAGAATACTGATTGTTCTTTTCTAAAGGTTGCAGAAGAATGTTGATGGGTTCGGGTTTCATAGATACTGGTACAAAGCTACGTGACAGTATATATTGATGACTTTTGGTAAAATAATACAAGGCATTTTCTGAACTTCATTAGTTTTTGTTCAATTTAATGATTCAATGAAAATTAAAGAACAAGTAAAATAAGAAAAGTGGTCCCAATTATGAGGCTGCATTGACATTTAAATTAAGCTAAACTTTAAAGCCAGACATCTGGTTCTTGTCCACTGTGTTCTGTGTGGTAGGGGTTATGTTTTTGCCCCAGCTTATTAGCAGTGACTGGTATATCTGTTCTGTACACATCATAGAAGCAGTTATCAGTAGTGGTTGTTTGTGGTGTTGATTGATTTTCGTCTTATCTGTTTTTCCAAATTATAAAAATGTGCTGTTTCTCCAAAATGCTGGTCACCCGTGGCTTGGGTTTTCATCAGATCTGTTTGAATCACCAATCATGTCTGAGATTAAAGCTTTTGATTCTGGGCCATGAGCAAGCTGTAAGCATTTAAGTGTCTGCATTTCATATGCGAGTAATGAAATGAAAGTGTCCTAACATCACAAGCTAAATATATTATTTTGGAAAAACCAAGTTAGCTGATGTGTTCTCCTGTAGATAAAAATCGCTGATTGTTCTGTTACCTTCACTGCTACAACACCTGCACCCTGTGAAACCCATTTTAGCTTAAGTCACCCAAAATCAGCCAGTCTTTGAAAGTTGATGCTTGCAAAAAAAAAATGGTACCACAGCGATATAATGATAGACATGAGAGGATGTTAATGATTTGGAAGAGTTGAAAGAGAGACAGACTTTACTGAATATACTGAATTTTTACAGGAATTAGCAACTTCACTCACACCCCAAATCATACTAAATTATAGTTTTTAGATCAGGGCCATTGTGGCCTGATGGCCATGTTGTATGAAAAGATGATGGAATGACTCATCCATTTGTGACACCCCGGTGTTGGCATGAGTTTACATAAAAAAAAAGTGAAATAGAAAATGGAGATGGACGTGTTACTAAATGTTCTACAAAAAACCCCAACATTTTTATGCAATTGCCTTCCCATCTTCATGTGGGAAGCAAAGAAAACAGACATAATGGAGATAAAAGGGAGGTCAGGTTACATAAAAGTTTCACTGGTCTCTGTTATTTCTCATCATGTTGAAACTTTAGGCAGTTATTTTTCATCCTTTACATTTATTCTTAAACCCATGAAGGGCTACGTTATTCTTCTGTCTCCTGGTTTTTCCACCCACTTTAATTATCTGCCTCCTTTATATGGATTTCTATTTGATATTGTCCTAACTGCTCACCAGTCTTTCTTTCTTTCTTTCTTCACCAATAGCTCTGCCACAGAGACAGAATTGTAAAACTTCAGCTGGTTACAGTTGGTTCCAATGTGCCTCACGTAGTTGACATTTGGAAGTGAACTCTCCTGCTGACATCTTTAGATGTAGAATGCCCTGTGTGTGTGTGTGTGTGTGTGTGTGTGTGGGGGGGGGTAAGTGTAAGTGCTCCTTCAACCTCTGTGTGAGCCCAAAGTCGACAGCAAAGGTTAAAGGGCCTGCACCGTTTCTTATTGTGGCTCTTTGTTGACTTTGGATTGCTTACATTTTTGCCAGAACTAGGATGTGGACGTTGCGTGGGTTATAAACGCAAGTCTTCCCAGTATGCATAATGGGAAGAGTGTATGACACAAGTCTCTGGTAGCCTCTTGTTTATGAAACTGAAGTATTTAGATACATTGTTTTCTTTTGTGAACCAAAAGGGGTTTAATCAAATAATCTAATCTGTACCTAGTTGTATAATATATACTAAATTCTAGCAAGTTAGGTCACTTGATGGTTTTAGCCTTGTGTGTGCATTATGATGACTCATCTGAGATGCTTAGTAAAGTAGTAGTAAACCTATTTTTACCTTCTGGAGACCTGTGAATGAGCAGAGCATTAGCCATTATAAATATTTATTTCCTGTCCTTATGTACTATTTGTAGTCTGTGTTTTAGACATGTATGTGGGAAGTGCAACTGAACCTTGTGGTTAATTGTGGGTTTTTGAATTTTCTTTATTGGCATATTTGTAATTTTGCAGACTAATTTGCTTGCTTAAAATGAATTTGATGTGCAGTTTTTCAACCCAAATTGGAATTCTTGTTGAATATGTCTCACAGGATATGCAGTCCCCCCCCCCCCCCGCCCATTTCTAACTCTAACTCCCAGTTATGTTTCAGTTGTTCGAATTAACCTGCAGAAAATCTGAAGGCAATGCTGCAGAATGCATTATTATTGATAAAGGAGCTGTGACCGTTTACTCGGCTCTTGCTTTGGATTTGAAGCCGTGAATCCTAAGGAGAAAATCTGCTTTCAAACCCTTCACAAACCACAACTAATTGTCGAGTCCAAGGACAGAATTCATGAAAGTAAGAACTAAATGCTTTGAACAGCAGCAGATGTAACCACACCACCTTCACCCACCTACTCCCACCATATAGTACACATAGCTCTAATAAAACAGAGGCATTCACACAAACCAATAGAAGTTTAGAAACCATATAGAATAGACCACAGAGGGAGACAAAGATAACCTCAACGAAGATGATGGCTGACCTGACATCAAAGTGTGTCTGTAGTTTTTGTTTCCTGCTGTGTTGGCTATTGCCTACCCAAGGGAGAACAGACTGAAAGTGCAGGCTACACCTCCATCCTGAAATCAAACCTGAAAGGTATATATAAAAAAAAAGTGTCATTGCAATACAGCTTCATACACTTTTTATTTTCCAGTGAGAAAGTGAAAAACTTTATCATCTCATCTACTTTTGTCTCTCCGATATATTAATGCCTGACTCTGCAGACCTTTTCCACTCTGCTTTTAATTGTGTGCTGCTGCTGTTCATAGGATTTCTTGTTGTTTTTTTACTTGCTAAGTGCCAGGTGGTTATATTTGGAAGGCTAAGCAGCAGACCATATTCTGCGACGGGCAGATGGCAATTACCAGGTGCTCAGCTTTAGCGGTATCAGTGTATTTGGGAGTGTTGGTGGGCCATAGGACGTGAATACATGTTTGGATGTGGTGTTTCGGTGCTGGAGATGACTGTATTTTGACGTAAAATCTCTCATTCTTGCCATTCTCCTTTCTCTCTCCCTCCCTCTCACCCCCCCCCCCCCCCTCTCTCTCTCTCTCTCTCTCTCCAGCTGTTCGAGCTGCTGGGCCCAGATGGGCTGGAGATGATCTCCACCCTCCTCCAGAGAAGGGTGGCTATCGTCAACTCCCTCCTTGCTATCCCACCTGATAGGGTTGGCTTACCACCAGGTGAGACTGCGCAGTACCATGGCAACCGTTCCATCTCTATGGTAACACAAACTCCACTTGTATCAGCTTCTTGAAATAGTCATGGTTACCAGGTAAATACACAGCCCAGACCATTGAGTATCTGCACAATTACAGAAGATGTGTGTCAGTTCTTTGTTTGAGAGAGGGTTTATGTCTATATTGAAAGGTATGTGTGTGAGAGAGAGAAAGACAATAACTGATGTTCAAAAATAACTGATTATTTTTCTGCTTAATGTTTCCTGAGCAGTTGTGTGTCATTTCCACTGAGTTTTAGTGAGCTCAGAGCTGATTGAAATTGGTCATTACCTTTGAGACTAAGGTGGAGGCGTCTGTCAGTGTGAGGAGCTGTACTGTTTTTTTTTTTTTTTCTCAAGCACAGAAGCTTCCTCTATGGTTTCCTGCTTTGGAAATTTCTGATTTGCATGTTTGACTCATGTACAGAAAACTGCTCCAATTATTCTTTAAAAGCATTACCTGCTGGTTTAGCTGAGCATTTTGCATTGCATTGCAGACTAGTTACAAATAAAACATGTCAATTTATAGGCACTGTTGTGTTTCCCAGCTTTATAAGAATACAAGCCATGATTATTTGTAGGGCAGAAATTAATAATTTGTCGCAATATTTGTTTAAATGAAAAATTGGATGATGTAATCAAATGTGTATGTTTGGTCCACCAGCCAAAAAGGTTTGGTTTGAACCTCTTTGGAGGAGCAAAATAAGCCCAATATATTCACTTTTAGGAAGCATAACTCACAGTACTTTATTTTACAACACTCAAACAGATTGATTATCAAAACTTTAATTCAATTAGCATTAAGTGGTTGTTCAATTAACCCCATTCATAAGTCTTCAACAATCTCTTTTTTTAAAGAAACCATTGTCATATCAGCAGATGCTTCATGCAAATATTACTTACAGCTACGGACTGTTGTGGCCTTGGTGCGTTTGTGGATGGACAAGCCTCGTTAGTGAGAAAGGTCAAAACGGAATGGTCAGACTGATTGCTAGTGACAGAGATTTTGTGGTAACTCGAGTAAGCACTTAAAACTGTGGCGAGCAGAGAAGCATCTCATAAGGAACATGTCCAAGTTTCAGATGGATGTTCTGAAACGGAAGAACATAACGGAAGGTTTCACTCCTGTCAGCCTGACGCACCCATACTGGAGAGCTTTTTTTCTCTATTGTATTATTTATTTATTCACCATTTATTCTTTACACTGTCAAAACCTTAACTGCTCTGTGATTTGTCTTAGTTTACCATCATGTTTTCTCTCAGTTCATTTGGTTAATTATCCTGAGCGGTTATTATGGAGTTACTGATCAACATTGTAATTTTCTGGTCTATGGCGTCCCGGGTATTTTTGGAAGTAGTTGCAAACAGTGGTATTTTTTGCATAGTTCGCATATCAAAATGGCAGTTCTACATTACACCCCCACAGTCTATCACTGTTGGTACGGTGCTGGAGTTGTGTAACACTTGTGTTTTCCACAGGTGTGTGAAATGGCTCAATCTATTACCTAAGGCTATTCCCTAAAGATTGTCCTTTCACTTCAACTCAGGTCTTCATTATTTCTTTCACGTCCTTCATGCCATCTAGCAGGAATGATGAAGACCAGACTAATGCCTCCCTTGTGGGCAGGCTCTCTATTTCTGTCCCTGCCCTAATACCTCTCATGAATAAGAGAAATAATCGAATACCATGCCGTACTAATAGAGAAAAGGGCTGACATGTTCACGGTGTTGCTGAGGCCAAATAAGCTCAGGCCCTTGTGTGGAATAGGCTTACACTGGCTTTTGCTGTAGTTAATCTGGCACTCAGGGTGGCTTAAAGCGGAGTTTATTGATTTTTGTATGAGATTGTACTTGAGGAGGCTTGATGGTGAGCTGGACTAAAGCAGCCCTTTCAGCACCAGCCTTCCATGCTGGCTATTTTTCTTTTTTAAATTTCAAATGTCTTCCATTTTGAGCCAGCGCCGTGTCTTGACCTCCTGTTTCCGTCGTTGTGAGGAGGCAGACTCCTCTTCTTATTTCCCCCTCCCTAATGTGCAGAGTGAAGCTGTAAGTTTGTGAATATATTGCTGGGAAGATAAGGATGGATAATTTATCATTGCCAGAGCTGTCTCCTGATCCATATGCAAGGTAGGCATCAAGGAGCAGCAGAAGATTAGAGGAGAGAGTTCCTGCTTTGTCAGAATAATCCCTGCAACTATTTAAAGTCACATAGAATCATCCTTCAGATGATTTTTTGGAGTCATTTTAAATTCCTGGTCCTAAATATAGAATTTAATTGTGCGTGTGTGTGTGTGTGTACTTGTACATACATTTTTGTGAGGACCGACAAACTGTGTGAACCACCGGAAGCAAGGAGATTTTGGGAATGCACAGGCAATTTGGCTGATCCTCGTGTTCTGTCACACCTTTAAGACTTGGTTTTAGGGTAAGGGTGAGAATTAGGTTTAGGTTAAGGTTAGGTTAGGGTTAGACATTTAGTTATTATGGTTTGAGCAAGGGGGTATGAATTCCTTATGTCTATGAGTGTCACAAAGGAACACAATATGCCTTTAGAGAAGAACAACACTATTGGGTGAAATACTGTTAATGTGACAGTAGAGCCACACTGTCTGGTTGAAAAGGAAGAGAGAGAGAGCGCTTCGATTTCGATAGATATTTAGAATACATTTAAATATTATTTACTCTTCTGCTAATTTTGCATCTTTTAAAGGGGTCCAATAAACATACAATTGACTTTTTGCATTGATTCATAATCGTTCATAGTGAATTATGCTAAAGTTGATTATGATGAAGTTTGTTATCTCACCCCCAATATAGTGTACAGATTACAGTTTGTCACATGCATCTGTATATACACAGACTAGAATTAGAGCCGATATTCCAATGGTCTGTTAGGATGACACACTGGATGAACTAGACAAATATGCCAGTGTGATGTTGTGGCTCACCTTAATTTAGGCAATATAGGCAAAGCATGTGTCGCCTACTATAAAAAAAACAAAAAAACAAGCTTTGCTTGTGTTCACACAAATTGCTCCTTCAAACCCCAGCTGATTGTATTCCTTTTGTGACGAACTTTTGATCAGTGTTAAGAATTTAACTTTCCAGACAGCTTTTGAGATTAGCGTTGCCTTGACAACTGAGGGTGAAGTCAGAGGGGGTTAAAAAAGGCTGATTAAATTTTCCACTATTTGCATGCCATCAGGAAGAGTGGGATTTAGCAGGAATGCCTGTCTCTTGCTGATTAGCTTTCAAATTGCTGTTTGCAGCTTGGCACTTGCATGTTGATAAAAGTGGCTCCTCTTCACATTTCAGTGGCGGATGTAGGCAGCGCTGAATGGAATGGAATGGACAATAGAAAAGACAACATACCCACACATACCAAATGTTTTCATCATTCACTGAATGAATCATTGGATATTTAAACTGAAAATCTATCATAATTTAACGCACATGACTTAACATTGATTTAATGGGTATATGTTTGTATTGTCAGTGCGAATATGTCTGTTCTTGCCATCATGTAAACAATTGTGAATGATCCCTTTCAGCCTTACAGCACCTACTTATACCTGTCATTTGTTACTGTAGTTGTGTAGAATATTGTAGTTTGTGTCTTGTATGTACAGTATATGAGATTCACGGTATTTTAGAAAAGAAACCATAGCTACCTTGTAATGAATTTGAGTGGTATATAGAAAAATATGATATTGATATAATGTAATCAAATATTGTTTGATCAAAATGTCTAATTTTATGAGAAATGTAACTTTAAAAACAAGTCTTGGATCTTTCGGTGTTCATGTCACTTGTGCCAACACCTTCCAATCGCAGTTTTATATTTTGATTGTAATAGAAGCTCACCTTCAACTTAAATTTAGTTTGAATTAGTATTGTTGCAGGTGTAGTAGTGTAGGGAAAATCATTGTCAAAGTCCATCTCTCTCCTGCAGTGCTGCAGTGAGACAAACCCAGAGGTGGAGCCCTGCGGGGTGCTGACAGCTCCACCCTGGTAGAAATTGCCTCCCATCGAGTATTTGTGTTTGTGTGTGCAAATGCCTTTGAATGGATCATTAAGCACATTTCCTTTTCAAGTGCAGTACCCTAGGTGTCGAGGAGAATGTGTTGAAAACCGAACTAAATTCAGTTGATGACTTGATGACTCGATGTACCTTGGCAAATGGCTCTGTCCAGACTTAAGACAAAAGATGCTGCCATTGTTTCTCTGGCAAGCACTTTAGATTTTTAGATGTTCTCAGGCAATGATTGGATGCGTTTCTCCCTTGGTAGGATGGGATGTGGGCCAAGGGAGAACCCATTACCTTTTTGAAGCTAGAGATGGGTAATGTTAGGATTTTATCAATACTGATGCTGATACCAGTGATACTTATCTTGATACCTGTACTTATCAATCTTAAATATAATACTTCAGATAATGTGTTGCTAACATTTTGACCTTACATCAAAATATGTGAAACGATTCACCACTTATTTTTTTAATTTGGTATTGGTGTTTCATCTGAACTGACAACATTTTGGGAGAGTGGGAAAATATCAAAATGCCGCCATTGCTTTTCGTGTAGATGGATACGCTACTTTGGGAAAACAATGATTTCATAGTCCCACCTCTCTCTGACACTCACTGTCCCTATATTTGTTGTGGTTGTTGTCATCATACTCTTGTGTCTGAGATTTGGCCGTGTCACCAACTATTTTCAATGGAAAGTCACTAAAGTCGGCCTGAAAAAGACGCTGTATACATCGCTAGAACTGTCCTCAGCGAGTTCAGACATGGGATCGAAGAAAAAATAAACGTTGAAGATTAACAGTGAATCGTAAAAATAAGGGGAGAAGGATACTAGGGTTACCCTCTGTACTCACAACTACTGTACCTTGTCTTATCTTACAGCTGCATTTTCACAAATTTTAGCAGCCTCAACCCAAATCTTGAAGTACTTGTCCACTATGACAGCTGAAAAGTAAATAAGGCAGTGCAACATCAAAAGGACTCACCCATTGCTGGCAGCTTTGTTATGATTGTGGGATTGTTGGGAATCAACAAATGCTGGTGACGTTTAAGTAAAGGTAACATACATATTGATACCAACACCTTTTATTTGTGTGTCTATAATTTCATAGCTACAGTGAAGAACTGCTACCAAATTAGTGCTGGTTTGTGAAACCCATCCCAACGTGGAACAGATCAGAACCACTGCTATGTATTCATTAACTTCTCAATAAATAATACAGAGATCTTAATGAAAAAACTGTCAGGTTGTGGTGCCGACTTGTGTCCCACCACTGGCAAACAAAAATAACTAAAACCCAGTGATTTTGGAGAAAATATAATAAATATCTGTGCAAAGCTCCCCAGTGACTATGGCATCATGATCATCTGTGGAAATGAGAAGAACCCTGGTGATTTGGAGGCAGCCAGTGTTTGAGATGCATAACAAGGCATAATGGCTCCCAGAGAGATGAAAAATAAAGGACTGGGAATGGTTTAGACAAAGGAATTGGTGTGTAGAGGGCGACAGAGTTAAAGGGGTTGGGTGCTGGAAAGGTAATGGAAGGGAGGGTAAGAGTGACAGGAAGAGGGGGTGCTGCCAGAATGAGAGGGAGGCTGTGCGGCGGGTAGAGCTGTTAGACGAGATAAAGAAGAAATCATTCAGTCAATCAGCCCAAGCTGCGGTACAATCATCAGATCTCATCTGTTTTCAAGAGCAATTCAGCCTTTTATTGAGCTGTTGTGCCTCAAACAGGGAGGCTGCAATAGGGAACATTAACCCCTGCACTGCCACGTGCACCTACATCAGTGGGCTATCGCGATGACCAAAGACATATATCACCTTTTACTGATACTGGCTGAGATGATTATGTTCTCTCAATATTACCAAACAGTTGTATTGTTCATTCAGGGATAAAGACTTTGCTTTACTGTCTCAAAATTGTCATTTCTATATGCGCAAGTACTTTTAAGTGTGAATAAGAACCATTATAAGGAAAGGAGAAATGGTTTTACAAATTAGAAATTCATTCTCTTATGAATTTAATTAGTTAATTTCTCTTCAATGTAGGGTTTTTGCACATTAATGTTAAATAAAAACAAAAAACTGATGCTTACTCATTATCTTGCTCCTTTTTCACTCCAGAACTGCTCACTTCTATACTGAATGTGTGTGTGTGGGAACAGTTTTTTAAGCTATATGACAAGCCTAGTTTATTCTAGACTTGAAATCCCTTAACATTTTCTGATGAATATGAGGCTGGGTGACATTGCCAAATAGGCTTGGGTCATGATAAAAATCCCCAAATCATATGGTGTGTGTAGTCTGTAAAAATTATGTTATTGCTACATTATATTTGCATTGATGTCATTTACAGGGACATTATGTTTGTTTTGTTCTCTGTAACACTTCACTGAAGATCTTACAGATTGAATAAGACACAGGTTTTTTTTCATTGTATTTTGCATCCAGCAGCCTTGATGTTCATGATATCTATTTGGTATGATTCCAGCCCAGAAAAACGTGGTATTTATGAGATGTTTGTGCTTGTGTTTCCTTCAGATTTTAGCCAAAAAGCTGAAATGACCAAGCCCATCTATGGGTGCCAGGTGACTATTCATTCAGAGCAAGAAAAACAGATGATGAAGATGTACCGCAGGGAGGAGAAGAAAGAGAGGAAGAGAGGCAAAGGAACAGATGACGGCGACTCATCGGATGTTGTTATGACCTTCGACCCCAGAGAGATGAGAACCCACCGGTATTTCATCTCTCCATACTTTTTTTCTTTGTCCTTTTTCCCCCTCTTGTTCTCAGCCAGTCTGTCCGTCTCCTCACTAAAACCAACAAGCTTCTGCATTTTTTATGACAACGTGGCTGGAGCTTTAAAAGAAAATAGGAAAACAGTACACTGATGCAGCAGCTTGCCACATCTTTTCTTATGGAGGATTTTCCTGAAAGTTTAATTTCAGAGGATGGGAAAAAAAGAGCAGTGATCTGTTTAATTAAAAATTTAGCATGGACAAACCTAACACAGTCTGCAGGAAAAGATTAGTTGAGAGGTAAGCCACTTTAGGAAGGAACATAATGCTTCATATCTTTGCCTCTTCATCTGAATCATCCCTCAACTGCTTTATTCATTTTAAATCAAAAATGTGGATGGAGATGGGGATGCACATATGGATACAAGTGATTGCAGAGGTGACACTGAGCTTATTTGGGGTATGTTGGAAACATACTAAAACATTTATTTTAAACAGATATGGATTTTTTAAGATTTTTGTGTAAGTTTTTTTAAAAACATGTATGTATTGTCATTGCACAGCAACATTGGATGCAATGCTACCAATACAACATATTCTTGATGAAAAATGTTTATATATAATATATTAAGCACTCAAGAACTGCAAAACTTTATAATTATATAGTCAGTGTCTTACATTAATTAGTGGACTGTCATCTGCATGATTCCTGCACATAGAAGCAGCTGGTTGCAAAAAACATAGTTTCAACAGGGGACAACAGCAAAAAAAAGAGAGATTTTAGCCACTATTGGGCTCACCTAATAGAATCTAATACAGCTTAAGTGTGTGATGTTGTAAAAATCCAATCAGAGTTTTACCGTTCTGTTAAACAGCTTTTCTACGGATTCAACAATAGTCATAGACAATACAATAGACAAACAGTACTTTTAGCTCTAAAGGCACATACGTTGTTAATCTATTGCTTCCTTCCAAGTGTCGTTTTCTCAGATATATTTTAATGAAGCCTTTCAAAGACTGAAATCACCAAAAAAACATAAGACTTTGGTGTAGGGAGAGTTAGGGGTAGAGCTAGTTTTGCTAAACTGTGTCAAGAATGTTAATTTATAGCAACTGCCTAATGGTCATTTCATGTAGAACATGTATTGTGTTTTCTTGTACAGGGAGCAGGCCCTTCTGACTGCACGGCGGGATCCCATACTGAGCAGAGAAAGAACCTACGAACGTATTCAATATCCCAATGTATATGATGTCTATGCAGAGGCCTCAAAGATGCCAGCATTTGTTGGAGGAGCCAGGGTGAGACCCTTAAACTTGATATTACCCACCACTAGTTCCATACCTATGGCTAATGTATCTGCCAGTATGGGGCTGATTGCTTGTTTTGCATGGTCATGTATGTCACAGCAGGCAGAATTCCCCTTGAAAGATATAAAGGTACAGAGACCGCCTAAGGTCAGCAGGGAAATAATATCCAGTTAAAATGTGTGTACATTAAGAAATTTAGAAACTTTTCGCCCATGCTCTCGGATTTGTACTTTGCAAAACAAAGGCAAGTCTGAGGAAGAGCAGATGTGAGCATTTGTGGATGGAATCCAATGACATGTGAGTTGCTCAATTTGTAGTTAGACTGAAATGTGCAGAAAGAGAAAGCTCTCTAGTTGTTTTTTATGCCTTCAGAGCAAGTGTGATTGATTTTCCACTGATGATCCCACCTTGACACACTTAAGGGCTCTTGACATAGTGATAACATCAGTCTTGCAGGTTTATTGCATGTCACATTGTGGGAGATTGGTCTAGAAAAATCAGTATCAGATCCAAAGTTATGTTTTACATCAGCTTTATAAAATGTTTCTCTGTTAAATAACTTTGTTTTCTGCTTTTGAGGTACATTTAAAATTGGTCTTGACATTTTTGATTGACATTAACTAAATGTATTATTATAAATTCTATGTGATCTGGAATGCCAAAAGGGTAAGTGGTCTGTAATTATACAGCGCTTTTCCAATCTTGATGACCACTCAAAGCTGCTTTATACTCACCCGTTCACTCACATATGCACATACAACCTATTTCTTCTTACTTTGTACGGAGCATCTGGAACAAAAACAATTTCCCCCCCGGGTATTAATAAAGTATTCTGATTCTTATTCTGATTCTGATTCTGATTCTGATACCACATCTATGTGCAGTGCACGTGTGTTGGTGGGGTTGCCCAAGGGTTGCCCAAGGACACACCTGCATGTAGGCTAGTGGAGCCAGGAATCAAACCCGCAACCTTCAAGTTGAAAGACGGCATGCTCTACCACTGAACTACATACTTGCAGATTAATGCAATAAAAAATTCTCATTAGTGACTGATTCCCTTTTTACTTTTAAGTGACCACAGGAAAAGCTGAAAAACCGAGCTAATCACAAAAGTAATTTGACTTTTCTCCATATGTGTATGTTTTTGACACTCAGATTCTGCTCCCCGAGGGTGTCCGCAGGGACAACAACAAGATGTATGAAGAGGTGGATATCCCACCCAACGAACCCATGCCAATTGGCTTCGAAGAGAAGCCTGTCTACATCGCTCAACTAGATGAGGTAGGAGATGCTGTGAACTTTGCCTTTGTAACAAGTGTACCCTGTACGGATAAGAGCACTGGTTTTGAGGGCTGACACTGACATTTTCTAATGTAAATACAGAATAAGTCGGTGTTGATGAGTCGCTATGGTAGCAAACAAATATGTGGCCAGCCATGACAAAACCGGTCACATGTCTACCGAGGGACATTTTGAGTTATTTACAGATTCGGAAAGTGTGATTTCTAAGCTTTCCAACAATGTCAAACACATGGCAGATAAGAAGATATGGCCATTTGAATGTAGGTACTCCTCAAACTGCTTTAGGGAGCATTTAAGCCTCAAAGATGTACACCTTCTGGGAGCCAAGAGAGAATCATCACATTTACATAGCACAACCCCCTCCTGGTCTAAGCTCTCAGTGAAACCACACCTCTCTGAGCACAGATACTATTGTTGTGAGCTACACTGCTACACAGAACAATACATACAATACATTAAAAACTGGACATAATATCCTCTTAAGATTTGAAATGAAATAACTTAAAAAATATAGGAGGGGGGGGGTGGCTTATTCTGTTATAATTTCTTGTCCGTACACTTTTGTAGTCATACAGTGGTATGCAAGTTTGAGCACCCCTATAAATCTTCATGATTTTCCTTTATAAATAATTGTTTGTTTGAAAAAGACATTTCACTTAAATATGTCATATAGGAGACAAACACAATGATAATTGAGACCAAAACCTTTGCATACCACTGTATTTCTATCATCTCTTTTTGTTGTTTCATGAAAACAAAATAAACTATATATACTTAAGAGAGAAAGATCAAAGATAGACACATATTTCCAATATCAAATCAAACTGCCTTGCTGCTGCAGACACTAATGAAATACATTGAAGTGTCTATGTGGTGTAGTGTGGATGGATCAGTCTGTTAACTAATGAGCTGATGATGTGCTAACTCTCAACTCGTTGCTAAATCATTAGCATCACAGTCATTCACAAAGCTGTGTCATTCACACATGATTTAAGCATATCGGCACATTTGTGCTGAAGCTAGTGAATAACAAGAAAAAACGTCCCTGTATATGACTGAACACTAACGTTACGTAGATTAACCACGTTGATGAAAACTCACTGTTTTTGTTACGATGAAGTCCGCTAACACGTTAGCATAAAGATTGCTAGCTTAAAATGCTAACAGTCCCACACATATAGCAGAAGTGCTGTCATTGTTAAGAAGTTCAGCCACAGTTTAATTATTGTCCGGTTCTCCTTGCCTTCCTTTGATAAACAAAGCTTTGATGACGACTGCTTTGATGACAATCACGCTTTAATTTCGCACTGCACACGGTCAATAACTGTTGGAAATTTCCCCTATACTCTCGCTCCCCCTCCCCTCCCTCCCTCTCTCTCAGTGCGTGCATATTAAGTAGCCACGTGTATTCTCCGTGACCGTCAGCTGATTGGCCGAAAAAACAACTAAAGCTCTGGAATGTGAGATCGCCACACCCAAACTAGGAATGATTTACAGTGATCAAACAACCTTAATTCATATACAAAGTTTATGTTTTTAAGACCCACAATATTGTGATTTGAAGCATGTAGTGGCTTCTTACAAACTTCAAGTTGAACAATTTTGAAAAAAAAAACACTTTTTTCATGTTTTGCTCATTTTGCGCTGGGCCAACTTGCGCCCCCTTTGTCCGTGACGGGTCACATATGTGAGCCCTATAAGTGCCTCCTGCTGCCCCTACCTTTCATGTGCCTAATCCATCTCATGGCCACGTTGCATGAAGGTCTGAGGCTATTTCACCAAATGGATGCAGCATATGGGAGGGGATATGTGCATGTTTGTTAACAGTGAGGAAATCTGTGGTCTTTGTGACCCCTTAGTTGTACACTATTTGTAATGTTGCCTTGTGCCATATATAGGGCACACAAAGTCGTACACTATGAATGATTACCACTGCAAAAGGGCAAACACTTCAAAATGAACACTGTACATTTACTTGGGAATGACTATGGATGCAAAACAGGGATTAGAAAAATAGTGCCCAGCTCAAAAATACCTTTTGTCACCTTGATAGAGCTGGTGCCTCCTGGCCTAGGCCTTTTGCAGTAGCCTGTGTTCTACTCTAGCTAAAAGGAATTTGCTGCAAGAAGTATATTAATCAGTGGTTCTCAAACTTTTTTTAGTACCATCTGAGAAAATATTGAGCCCTCGAACACCATTCACGTTAAAATACCGCTGTATAAATAGGTCGAGCAAAGTCAGCTACAGATTTTTCACAGGAGGCACATTTATTCCAAATTTGTATATTTTGGTCTCTAATCATCCTCCTCTTCCTCACATATACTTCCGATACTGATATAGCAAGATTAGATTAGGATGGAGCGTGAGATAAGGTAAAGGTATTTATTTATCTTTTATTTTTTGTTATTGGTTTAATTTTCTCCACACTCCAAAGTTGTTGTCAAATTTCCTCAGCTCCACTCCAATCCCATACCCTGGTATATACAGTAGAACAGTATATCTGATTATCCTCCAAGTACCACCAAATGAAGCTTACCTACCGCTGGTGGTACACGCATCACAGTTTGAGAACCATGGATCTAAATTAATCCTCCTCACTGCCTTCACCACATATTCACCACGATGATCGCGTCATCGTTCCCTGTCCTTGGCAACGTGTTGAGCTTCAGCCTACATTAGGTTCATCCTGGCGAGCACATCAGTCACACTTTGGTCTTCAAGGCTGTCTTTTGTCTGGGGGAAATCAGAGCAGCCTTGGTGAAACGATATGTCTCCATCCAAAGCACGTGGCCCAGCCACTGCTGTCACCCCCGACTTGTGTTAGTGATGTTCATGCTTTGCATATTATCTGCACTGTTCCAGTGCTGTGATTTCGTTAGGGTTTCATTGTGGAATCTCTCTGGTATATTGGTATACCAGCCAACTGTCACACAGTACACATAACGGGATGTATGCTGTTATGTAAATTGTTGTTTGTTTATTATGGCTATATTGCTTAGAAAGTTGGATGTTTCAAAGTTGTAAAACTGGTATTTTGGATTTTCATAATCTTGTTGTGATATGATTGGAATCTTTTTTTTATCTGTATATGTTTGTGTTTCTCAACCAACACATTGCAATTCACTGTTTTTATTAATAACCAAGTGGCAAGCCATTCTGATATTACCCATTGGTTTATAAACTGCCATTTTGAAGTCTTGGGGGAAGAATCAAGGGGTGGATCCCGCTGACAGCATGAGGACCAGCAGGTTATACTGTGTGTGACATCTGCTGTCACTTAGACCATAGCCATGCCCTAAAGCATCATATCATGACACCATGCTGTACTGAAGACTTGAAAGTGATTGCAACCATAAACTCTTCAGGAAAATGTTTACTGACATTATAAAATGTGAAAAATGTTCCTCATATACAAACTGACTTTTTCAGTTTAATCGCTCATTGTCATGGCCTGTTCTTTTTTTTTTTTTTTAATTGTGACACACTTCCAATGAAAAATGAAGTCAAAGGTGGTACTGGTGCTCTGTTTTACTACCGGTCTTTATTTAAGCAAATTCATGAAATTATACATATCTTTAAACACACAAAAATAGACGGCTGATTGCTAGAATATAGGTTTGAGGCACTTCCGCATTAGGTTCATTTTCTGGTCCGAGAGATTATGTCCGTTTAATATACAGTTTATACCTATAACAACACTATTTGCAAATGTAGGTTGAAACAAGTTGGTTCAGTTATGGGCCCTATTATAATCCAGGCTTAATGTATAAAATATAAAATTAAAAAACAAATGGTCTCCAGGGAAAGTATTGAATTACTTATCTTGCTTTCGATAACATGTCTGTCCATTTAAAGTACATCTTTATGTACGACTGGACTTGTCTGCTTGTTCCTTTTGCCAGGCGAGTTCGCTGGTGCCTGGGTGTATATATAGTTCCCACCATCCTCCATCTCAGTGAAGAGGACTGTGGCTCTAATGGCCAGTGAGTGATGTTTCTTCTTAATGGAAGTGCTGTAGCTCTCAGCCAGTCTGTCAGGCAACACAATGAGCTGTCAGTCTGGCTGACACCTTGACTGACAAACCCACACTCAAACCAGTGCCTACATTTCTCCTGGCCTCCAGCCTTTACCCAGCCACCTCTGGGCCATATTAGAGGGCAGCAGGCTGAAAAAGCAGGAGCCCTTTTTGCACCAGCCCTCGGGGATGAAGCCTGACTGGAGGATGAAGTATACTCCATTCACATCGGCGTCTTTGAGAGCTTCTGCTCCCCTCCTGTCTGGCCATGTAGGTTTTGTAATCCATCATTACTGCATCACTAGTGAAGATGCAGCAGTGCAAAAGGTCACCACCACTTCTACGAATTTGGCCTTTTGTTTACGAAGGCCCTAAAATATGATACTCATAAACCTCAGGAGCATTTTTTCACACTTCAGGGAACTAGTGTTAACAGCTCATCTCTTTTAACCTTTCTGTCACTCATGCTAATGGACATAATGATAAACTAGATTCAGCTTTAGTGAAGATGTGTGTGTAGCCGAGTGTGGATCAAAGTGTGTGCATGTGTCTTGTGCCATGACAAATTGATGAAAGGATGGCTTAATTATATCTATGCTTTTGCTCGTTGTTGGGTTTCACAGTGTATGATACTAGCTCAGTTGTCCGTGTGCAAGCATTGTGAGTGCCGAGGTCTCTTCAGTGCCTGTCAATTTCAATCCTCATCAGTGGGGTCTTTGAGGATTTGGCCCTTCATCCTTCCATTAGGCACAGTGTTGTTGTCCACAGAGACACAAAGAGTCAAATAGCATTTTGTATAGTAAATAGCAGTGTTTAACAGAGCTGTAAACTAACTGAGTTCTTGGAACAACAGAAAATATGTTGGGAAAGAACAGGGTTCTTCTCTTTTACTTTGTACATGACAAATAGGACTGTTTTTAAAAGTGACTACAAATAAACTTGTCTTCTCATATTTTTCATACTACTGCAAAACTCGAAAAGCATTACACTGACCTCCTGTCCCCTCATTCATGTTTTGTTAAACGCTGCTTGTTTATAGACAAAAGCAATTGCAGTTCTGTCCACCATGCGCCACAGTGAATCCACATGTCTAGTCACAAAAATGAACACTTAAAAAATATTATGATGGAAAAAGTGGTTCAGAAACAAACTGCAGACCATAGCTTTAATTAAATACTCCTCCAGTTCTGATTTCCATCACTTAAAAAGTTTGAAAAAGAAAAGAAAAAAGCTGGTGGCTGTAGCTCCCACAATGCTGAAATGAACAAGACCAATCATCTCATTCAGACAGCATGGAATAATAGGCAGATGTATGTGTCTCTCGCTAACTGAGCTGCCGTGCTGCGCTCACCCTCACAGGGTCTTCGCTACACAAATCACAGAAAAGTGAAAGAGAAAGTGCAGTCAAACTTCACACTCCTGGACAGTTTTTGGGGTGAAGGTTTGACATCCATTTGCTCGTGCATGTACCATTTCATTTGCAATCAGATATTTCCCAGAATGCCACATATGTCAAATAAAGTCTTAATGTAAACCACTTATTGTGGACCAAACAAAAACATAGACTTATAATCTCCTTCCACATGTTCTTGCACTTCCTCTGGTGTACTATTCCAAGATGTGTTTTATAATGGTTTCCCTTATTCCACATGTTGTGACCATACAATCAGACATTAGAAGAAAATCCAATTAGACCACAAGTGCTGCAGTATGTTGAGAAGAGTTTTTAAAGAGCTCCCTTCCATGCAGAAACATCATGAGCTAAAATAATGCACTGCCTGTTGTTAATTTGCAAACTGCAATGTTGAATTTTCACCCTATCAGCAGATCATTACTGAAAGCCTGTGATCACCACAGTATTAAATGAGATTCTGTAAAACCTAACTTTCTAATTTGCCATTTTATACTTTCACACAAGTGATGTGTGGAAATGTAAAGACACAGTAATTTCCTGTTTGAAGGAAATATTTTTAGGGTTCGATAGACCAAATAGAGGCTATGCCACTTCTGTAATCCCAATTCATTATCTTCATCGTGGCGGTTGCTTCAAAGTTTTAAAAATACAAATTGGAACAATTACAATAAAACATTTGCAGAGCAGCTCTACATACTAAATAAGATATTCAATAGCACAATACAACTAAAATTGTCATCTCTTATCATTCCACAATTACATGTCCATTGTTCTAAATTTGAAAATAATGGACATGATTAAGACATGATGAGAAATGCTGGTTATCCATGATCAATTCCTAGATCAATTCCTAGACTCCATTGAGATAAATATCAAAGTAGTTGAGTCTAACCCTAGTCTCACTTTATGGGTCATCACCTTTGAGGGGGGAGCAGTCACCTTTGAAGGTCACCTGTCTTCTTTGGTTGCATTGATCACAGAGACTGAACCACAATGAGCCAATCCGGTTTGTTGTGGACTTCCCTGCCTAGCAACAGAGCTGTAGCATGATGCAACACAGATCACTTAGGTGTTATGGTTTTAAGCTCATTTGTTTGTTTGTTAGTTTTTTCTGGTACATTCTGCTGCATCTTGTCTTTGTTGGCCATCTTCATCTCATCTCGCAACATTGTGAATTCGGAGATAGGCTGGGCCGGGAAGGCTCAGTACGTTGGATCCTTTGTTGTTCAGAGGATGAAGGATCCATTTGTCAGTTGCATTTGGAGAAGCCTGCGAAATGGAACAGCCGAGTTGTGGTTCTGTGACGCAATAAGCCATCGAATTCACGCTGCGAAAGAGGCGGCTCTGAAATGAGACACAGCTGGTTTCATGACAAGTTCTAAGACTTGAGCTATTCCTTTGTTTTTCATGTGGATGGATGACTGTAGGATATTGTAGGGACATGCAAATGCCTCCAGGGAGCTCATATTATGAAGGTGAAAAACAAAACAACAAAAAAGGATGTTTTAGATGTCTAAATTTAATTAGGAGAAGTTTTTTTTGTCTATTAGGCATTCAGACGTTACTGAATTCCTGTCCATGCTTCTCCTTCAAAAACTTAAACCTACATAAACTGTCTGAGGATCTATCTCTGTCTCCTCTCACTTTCTGAAAGACTTATCTCTTTCTGTCTCTCAGAGTTTCTCCCGAGCTCACCAGCAGTTTTCCCTTAATCTTAGAAACGCCCTGTGCAACTGATATAGATTGATATGCAACCTCTTCTGCTGAGCAGTGTGAATTAGCCTCAGTCAAGCAGAGGCTCTATTCATTAGCTTAAGCCTGGGCAACTCTGGAACAAAGTGCCTCACTACTTTAAAGTGCAGGCGCACAATGCCTAATAAGTCTTTATGTGCTATTAGGAAGGCTTTGAAAGGCAGCCTGAAAAGTGTGATGCTCTCCTCCTCTCGCTCCTTCCTGTTCACACCGTGTGAAGATTGTCATTTATTGAAAGCTGTAATGGGAAACAGGACTGCAGTGCACGTCTTTAACAAAACTGTGAAACATTAAAAATGGGAAATTTATTAGAATGCTTTTTAACTAATGAATTAGGGTCTGTGTGCCTCACACTTAGCACTGTACTGAAAGCCTCACGAATGTATCTGAATAAATATGTTGAGTTATAAATGAGACCAAAAGCCAGTCTTTTGTAGTACTAATGCACAGAAACATACACAATTACAGCTATAGCCTACATTGTTAATGTACCTCATAATACTTACAGCAGAATGGACACTCACTTAAAAATAGACGAAAGTCCTGACAGCACGCAAACCACACGTTGTATGAACTAGTAATTGACAGGAATCCAGTCAAGCTGTTAATGCGGTTCCGAGGAATGACAGTTCCCACAGGGAAACAGCCAGTAGAGGCAAAGGATTGACGTACACAGGAGGCTTTGCTCTGCAGTTGCTATAGGAGAGCCATAGCCCCACTATGGCTGGGTATGGGTGGGTTGAAAGCCATAAGTAATGAGTGCTTTTCCCCCCTCCAAATTTGTACTGTATATTTTATATTACTGCTCGGCACTTTAAAAAAAATATATCTTATTGGATGATTCTCTGCTTTTTCTTTATTTTTTATTTTTTTTAAATCTCTCTTCTGGACGAGTATCGTGACAAAATACAGTCAAATACAGTGGAATAAAAACCAGGGACTGTAGTACTTTATCATGTCAACTTTTGCAGCAGGTCACTTTAAGGGAGCAGATACAGGAGTGTTTTTAATTCTTCTAATTTTAACTATATTGGGAAAAACGTTTTAAAACAACCAGGCATACGTACAATTGAACATCTCCATGGTTGCGATTTAAGTGATGGTGAATTATGCTCTCACAGCACATTCTAGTTTTATAATGGCTATAGTGGTTTGACACATTAGATTGCCTTTTCTCTCTTTCCCTATGTTTGTCTTGTCCACAACTAAAGTCAGAAGATTGAGGCATTCTTACATTTAATCATCATCACAATCACTCGAGCTCCATTAATTGTCTGTTGACAGCAAACCATCTCCTTTCCTGCGTAGGAAGTAGCAAAGGCCTGCAAAGACAAGGCAGAGCTGAACAGACCTCCATCCATAATTAATCCAACATGATTGCATTTCCTAATCCAGTTTTGATGTGGTTCCCCCAGCAGACATATGCGACTGTGTGTTTGCTTAGACTTGCCAAGTAGAAGCTGAGTCTTCAAGGTTTCTGTGATGGAATCTGTGGTTTAAGGTCTTAACAATCTTTTCCAATTGGCGACAGCATCGTCCGATGGCAGTAGTATATTACTCCTGGCAGTAAGTTCACATGTCTGTCTACAGGAGCTATACCTTAATTAATTATGCATTAAAAAAAATAGATTTATTACCGACGTATGTGTGTGCGATGAGCCACGTTTGAAACTATGCACCAAATGGTGTTTCTCATCCTTAAAAACCACTTCAAAGAAATGATTTCTCAAATGTCGACAACCCTGTGACATGTTAACGTCATAGGTGAGCCTGGCAGAGGCTTAGTTTGTTGATTCATACCAGTCATAGGAATGACCTGACCCTGACCCAGCATCACCCTGAACAAGGATCCCTTGAAAATATTTGCACACCTCTTAAGGAATAATTTTAATGAATTTTTGAAATTCAGGAAATGATCCATTTGCCCTGATGCACTTTGACATTGAGCTGACTTTCTTAAAAAAAAAAAAAAAGTATCTCGGAATGACTTGAAATTTTTCATTATAATAGTCAACAGCAAAAAATATAAAATATTTGTAAACCTCTTAAGGAATGATTTTAATGATTTTTTTGAAATTCAGGAAATTATCCATTTCCATATTTTTTTAAAAATATAAAACATTTTTTTTTAATACATAATTAATTCGTTATTGCTCTTGTTCGCCCCCTAGTGGCAGACATGTGAACTTACTGCTGGGAGTAATATACTACTGATGGCATAGCAATACAAAATCAAATGTTTGTCAAGTATTGAAATGAGAAAAATTGTTATGTATGTGCATTTATCTTTCGTCTATTATTACATTAGTAGTGGTATTTTTCATAACCTTAAAATTGTACAACATTTGTTTGCGCTATTTCAGCAGAGCCCCCAATTTAGTGCTTTACCGAATTGAGATATGGACCAGCAAGTATATCTTTGCAAAGCTGGATTGCTTCTTCTCTGAGTTAATTTTTTTTATAGAATCTACTTTGACAGCTTTTGAACAAATATAGTAACAAATATACCTAATCATGTAAACCAGTATATGTACAGCTACGCTAGTAGCAATTATCAGTGTTGCACTTGTACATTTCTGTAAATTACATTGCATGATCCTTTGAGCGTGTGTGCTGACAACTCAAAACTCACAGTAAGTAAATATGGCAGTTTCTGAACCAAAATTATTTTACATATTAACATGTCTACAGATATCAGGGTGAAAGTGTTTTAATAGCTTGCAACACTTTTGGTGGAAGTGAAAGTGATGATAACCATTTTCTGCTAATTAATTAGGTTTAGGCACACAGTGAGTAACCTGTGGTCAGGTTTAAGACCATGAACAGCCTCAAAACATGCCATGTTTCAGTGTTGCATGGTCCACGATATATATATCTATCTATCTATATATATATAATATCACAATAAAACAATATTGTGATTATCGGCATATTGCAAGCCAAACATATAGCGATACATCACAATAGCTGTCTAACTGAAGAAAACAAAACTGTGAAAGATAAAAATGCACACCTTTAGAACACCTTAATTTGTTCATTAGAATATTGATTGACCTGGCATATCGATTATCACATTGCATGTTGATGGACTATGATATATCACCAAATCGATATTTTGACTCACCCCTAGTTGAAACACACCCGAAAATCCTTGTAACAGTTTCAGTACAAGCTGTGTCACCCCATTAAAACCTGTATAATATACAGAATCAGAATGAGTCATGCATTGCTCACATATTATGGGTCTGACACAACAACCTTTGGTCTTGAGCTTGTTTTGAACTGTGGTTACATGCTACCAATTGCTCCCCCATCTCCAGGTGATAGTTTTTTTAGTGCATTTGAAATAAATAGGTGTGCTGTTGTTTAGGGGAGTGAGATGCAGAGTGGGCGGTCCTGTGTGTGTTGAGGGTTTTGGGGGCTCACCAGGCTTTCAGTGCTTCCTCAGCAGGTGCTTCTGGCAGAAGTGATGGATTGCCTCATTTTTTGCTATCTCCATCTGACTCTCAGCTCTGCCTCCTCCTCCTTTGTGCCCCCCTTTCTCCCTGCTGCTGCTGTTCTGTCGGGGAATGAATAGGCCTCCTGTTTGCAGCATCCGCAGCTCACTTTGTCGAACTCTGCCATGCATTTGGTGACTGTGCATGTGTGTGCTCAGCGTACACATGCTTTAGCTCAGGGATTTACAGTGTGTGTTTGTGTATGTATGTGTGTGTGTGTTTGGTTATTCTGTTTGTTGGGGAGTGTTTGGCCAGGTCATCTCATGCAGGCTTGGAGCTGGATGATAAGCTTTTTGGAAAAACTAGCAATTAAAAGTTGATCAAGCTGTCAATTCAAATGAAATGAAATGGAACCAGAAAGTAATTAAAAGGATGGCATGAAAATGACAACAATTATATCTCTTAGCTTCCCATTACTAATTCACAGAGGAATTTAATTAGTTTAGGAACCTGTATTTACTTGTACAGTAAACACACAATAACAAAATAGCAGCCAAACAGAAAACTACTCTCGGTGCATTTGCAAATCCACTCAGTTTCACTTTCATACCTATACCCAAGGAGTCTGATGGATATAGACAACGATGGTATTTAGTCATTGCTGTTGATTCATCAGTTCAATCAATGTGGGTCCAATTAGTGTGTTTTAAGTAGCTGGTGGATTGGCGGGATATTCCCTGTCCTCTCAGTTTGCCCATATGGCCGTAGGCTGTGTATCTGCTGTGTTAATGAGCCTGTCAGTTTCCATCCCACTCAGGGTTGGTCCAAGATGGGCTGATCGGCACCTTATGCCCACAGTATGTACTGCTGAGAATGTCTCTTCACACTTTTTAGACAACAGCTAACTTATGCAGTCTATGCCTTTCTTTATACAGAAATCTTAATTTGGCTTATCATATAAAGGCAGGCAGTGGTCATTGCTCAATAATGTGTTGCAGTGCTGTGTACAAACTAGTTGTCCATGCTCTTATCAAGGCTTGAAGCTGCAGTGCTACTTTTGGTGACTGTTGTTGATGGTATCATTCTGATCTTTGTGAGAAGAGACATAGCATTAGCTGTATGCTGAGTTCTTCATCTGAAAATTGGCTCTGTCAAGCAGTTTATCAAACCTGACTGAGGGAATGTTTGTGTGTATACACCACCAGCACAGGGGCAGACGAGACAAGGAGAATTTATTTCATAACCATGTTTTTTTTGAGTAGTAAAACTTTCTGAAAGTGTTTTGTTGTTGCTTATTATTGTTTCTTATTGTTGTACTAAAAACACACAGAGAGCTGTGTGGAACTGATCGGCTTAATCAGCATTGCTTAGACTCATTTCAAAATTGTTTATATTTAAAAGTGATGCACTGCAGTCTTAATTAATTTGACCTGTGTACAATGGCTTCAGGAAGCAGAATATACAAAAACTGAGATGTACAATTCTGCTGCCAAACTTTTAAGATGTAACAAAAATTACCACTTCTAAACAATCCTTGCTTCCTTTAAATGAGTTAAATCGTCAATGTGAAGATTTGTTTTTAAATCCTTTACAAGTATGACTAATGTTTATACTTGTGATCTGCTGATCTTTCCACCAGGGCCATTCTATCAATTAGTATGTTATAAGTCCAGACTTGTCATCTAAAGTGACCAGGCCTCAGTAATTTAGGTCCCTCAGCTGCATCTTCTTTCAAATCTCTTAAAAAGTTGCTTTTATCATGACGCAAATAGAAGTCCAGAAAACCCATGTGCTCCTGCTGGAGCCACTGGAGATGTGGAGATTGATTCCACCTGAGACTGAAGCAGGTGCTCTCACGAGAAAATGTATTAAACCATGCTCCTGAAAGGTTGACCACTGATGTACGGTAGGGATATAAGCTCACATTAGCCACATTAGCCGCTCTGCTAAGCTTTAACTACGTGTTTTAAAGACCAGGAAATTGCTTTAGCTAAATATTGACTTGCAGTATTCAGTCATCAATGCAACACACTGGTTTTCATATTTAGTCTATATTGTAGTTTGTTTTGGTAATTGGCTTCAAGGGTCTGATTTAACATTGAGTTTCAGTCTAGGACTGTCACGGTAAAGGAATGTCCCTTGCTGTGATTTAGATTGGCTTAAAAGCACGATTCGTGGTGCAACTGCCACTAAGCTATTGTCATCACAGTATCTGTGAAGAAAGGACTAGTGCACCTTTTGGCACAGGCTCTGTTTTCTTTGACTTTCTGCTTGATAAAATCTTCTCAACTCATGTCAACGTAATTAACTCTGAATCTTTGCCTGATAATATCGATTTGACTCTGTTGCTTAAGGTCTGTTTAATTGTCAAACAAAATAAAAGCTGTGGAGACAAATGTGGTTGATTCAGTGTGATACTCATTATTGAGGTCTGTGTGAAACACCATTAAAAGTTTATAGCTCCTGTAATTTAAATATTACGTTCAGCTATATTGCAATTTCAGTCATTGAATCATTCTTAGGTGCAAATGATTGCTTCATCTGCCATCTATTTAAATATTAACAATTCACGCTGATGCATTGCTTATTTTTTATTTTTTTTAAACAGTTCTGTCTAGCAACCTAGGCATGCAGTGTGACTGAGTGGATGCCTTCTGGTGTCAGGCACATTTGCTCTGCACAGTAGGGGTCAATCATGCTCCAGACAGACAAGGGTAGGGGAGACACAGGAGAGAGAGAAAGGCAAAGAAACAGGACAATGAGCACTAATTTACACTTACATCAGTGACAATAACCAGCTGAACAAAGCAAAACAAAAACAACCACATAAACAAAAGGCAACTGAAAGTACAACTGCATCAAAACAAAGTCATTTCTTGTGGTGCCGACTGTGTGTGTGTAGGTTTTGTCACTTCATTTAGCTGGGAATTAGAGTCGAGAGTGTGATGATGTCAGTTTGACTACCAGCAGCTAGTCTGTCAGGACCCAAATGCATGGAGTGTGCAACAGCCCCAAAGAGCAGGAAATACCCAAGATCACCAGGGATCATTCAGGGACAACCACAAGTGCAACCCAAGTGAGATCAACCAGTGAGGCTATGGTCTGCCGAGGGCCAGCCCCCAGAGGATAAGAGCCAACAGAATCATGGATAGAGGCCAAACCACCCCAGGTGCAGGCCAAGTCCAGAGGCCCTGGTCTCAGGTATGGGACTTGCCACCCATGGAGAGACCAAAGCCACCTCTAAACATCCTTCTGAGGGTATGGGCCAGAGCCCGCTATAATCGCCATAGTCACACACTTCAGATAAATATGCCTCCCAACTAAGAGAATCCCAGAAGGACAGGAGACGGCTGGTTCGGGGCAAATCCCCCAAGCACAGGTCAGAGTCCCAAGATCCAATGCAGCTGATTATACAGTGCCCTTCAGCACATCATCCATCTACACACCCAAGAGCCTGAGATCACATTTGTGAAGAACATGCGCCACGATGAGCCCCCTTACCCCACTTAGCCCCACTTAGTTCCCTCACAAAAAAAGAGCACCTTAGAAAAACTGGACAGTATTAGCAGAGCTTTACTGTAAGGTTCTGCAGCTGCTGATAATCTTGATGAGCATGGTTTCAGCAAAGCAGTGTTTGTCCTATATGTTAACAGCTGCATAATGCCCACTCTTGTACATTAACTGCCTCCCCACAACACCAACATCACACCCTTGAGACAAGGTTTGGCACTGGCAGGCACAGCTGGATTTCCAATTGGAAGATGCGTGTGCATACATCAACATCACAATAAAGCGAGACAGGTTTTAAGGAGAGAATAAAAAAAATCACTGAAGATTTCCAAAGATCATTAAATGATGGCAACTCTCTGTTTACAACACATGTGCTTTACCTCAAGGTGAATACTGGGGCAGGCATACATTTGCATGAATTAACATATTTAAGTAGTGTGGGGACACTGGTTTTTCCTTACAAACAGACAAAGTCGATAAATCAAAATGAGGGCTAGCCGCTCAAGTGATTGTTGTGGCTCTCTGGTCACCACAGAGACGGAGGAATGAGTGTGCAGAGTCCTTACAAAATGGGTTGAAGCTCAGTCGTCCATAATTCTGGAATGAATATGTATAAGTATGAGCTCAGTGGACTTGGCCTGTGGGGGAATAATTTGGCTGACAAGAAGAGACTGGTATCACCATAGAAGAAGCTCGCTGTAAAGATAATGTCCTTCAGTAACATCCACTGTGTACCCTTACTTTTTGATGTATAGTGGAGGTTTTGACAGAGTTTGAAATGTAAATGTTACATTTTCCCTATATGTATTTATTTATTTTATAGCAAAAATATCACATGAAATTAAGCTTCAAAAAGGTTCCTTGCTATTTTAATTTTACTGAATTCATGGAATATAAATCCGCCTCAGATTATATACTTTTGTCTGACAATTGAGTCTGAAATTTGACTTTGCATAACAGCCACTCCAAACGAGACAGAACAATAACCAAAGACAAAATACCGCTTAAAGTACACTGGGATTAAGCTCCATGTTTAATTGTCGGATTGACTGATGCACAAAAGAGTTACTCATTCTGATTCTATTGAATCATGCATGGAACAATGCATATCTGGTGTGATGGTTATACTTTATATTATGTGCTCAGTACATGATTGGGGTTGGAGACGATAATATTAGCTTGCCTTAACATGTTGCTGTAATGGGCTAATTCATAGAGTAATTCCAGGGTACAATCTTTGAACACATAATTGATAAAGCAGTTTTGTCTTAAGTGTTGTTATCCTTTTGCAAATGCTTTCAATTGACTGTCCAGGCTATGTCCAGTTAAGTACAGCAGGTATGCATGTACACCACTGTGACTAACACCTAATATTGTCCAATAGGTGCCTGGTTGCAGGTGATTCTGTGAATTTTCACTTGCAAAACCTTAGCGTGACATTGGCCAAATCATGAATCATGATGGGTTAGGGTTAGATAATTGGAGATCAGATTCTTATTGGTGGCGTCACTATCATTACTAAAACTAGCTGTAAGTAGCATCACCATCTCTAGCTTCAGAGATCAGATGCCTTGCCCAGAGAGAAGCAGTTTTAGCCAACCCTGAGTGGTTAATGTGATATATGTGTGTTCAATAATTCACCATGGCTCTTTGGAAATGTTATAAAATTGAGATGACTCTTAATAGAAACAAGGTTCCCCCACCCATGGGTTATGGGGTTTGTGTCTTAAGGACAGTCAAAGAAAATCTCTCCAGCATTTATTTTGCTATTTCTGTCATGGAAAGTGGAACAGCCACCCAGATTCTGGTTATGCATCCATTTAGGTACATGGTTTCTTCAAGGCTGCATTTGTTAATCCCTTAGTTATGACCAGACTTTTTGTTCTGTCATAGCGCAGTGGTGCCAGCTCCGCGCTGCACTCTACGGAAAGGTTTAAGCAGCTGATGAGCACTTGTCTTTCAACTGTTGAAATCCAACAGGCCTTCAGAGACTATTTCCTTGAGGGGGGCCTCTGTCTCGCCAATTTATCAAAAGGGTTGATTGACAGAGTGCTGCTCAAGTGGTTGTCTGAGCCTTTTTCCAGGTTTATTGAGGCCATTCTGCTCATGGGAACAATCTAAGCTTCATAAATGATTTTATATCCATGCTCTCACCTTTGGACCTGTGGGTGGACGTCATCCACTATCCAGAAGTGTCCTTGGGCAAGACAATGAACCCAAAATTGCCCTTGACTGATGTATGCATGCTTCTCTGAATGGGTTAATATGACTTGTCCTGTCTCTTAATTGTTTTAATACTAGAAAAGGAGTGCAAATGCTTCTCACAGTCTTATTGTGGAGGTCTCAGTGTTCCTTAGACTCGTCTGAGATTGGTCTGAATTCACTTGTAAATTAGATTTTTTTTTTCTCCATTCACACATATTTAAATAATTTGCAAAATAAATTCTAAAACATATTTCTCTTTATCATTATCGATTATTGACTGGAGATGTGAATATGGCAAGTTGCATTTATAATCAAATTTAAAACACCATAATTGAAGCTGTCCAAATACTTTCTAAATTGACTGTACACATCACTGGCTTTGCCAAGTTGCTCTTCCGAAGCTCCTCTGCTCTGTGCTGCACCTAGCTCAAACCACAGCCTCCCTTCACTCTTTCCAGCTTAAGTGGACACTAATAAAGTTGCTCTTTGATGCATTAATAACCTCTTCCTTTCTACTGGGCTCCGGGGCCAGCTTCCAAACAGCACCCTGCATATCCTTGCCTGACATGCTCTGTTTAATTATTTCTTTCTATGAGTGTTGGAGCGAAACGAGGGGAAGAGGAAAGTGATGACATACTTATAATGAACCCTTGAATAAATAATACTGCTGTCTAAGCTTAAGGCATCCTGAACCGACCTTAGTGCAAGCAAGGTGGAATGCAGAGGAAGCAGAGAGAGGGTGAAATGATTAAGTTACAAGAGGTATATAGAACGCGCCTGGATCTACAGTGTCCTCTGTTGTGTTAGATTCCACCATGTTTCCATCATTAGGCTCTGAATTACTATTAAATTGCCATTATCTTTAATTGTCAGTCAGGATTAAATAATAGATTTTATAAATAATAGACACTGTTTCGACATCTGGACAAATATTGAACTGTATCTAGCCTGTAAACATCGGCTAGACACACTGGAGAATGCATGGTATGATGTACAGTTCATGTTTTTAACACTTTGTGCCACTATCTGCAATCAGTGCAGTAGTGAATGAAGATGACTGTGTGCAAACTGTCACAGGAGATTTCTGTCGTCCTTCCATTGTTTTTGAAGTGGATTGAATCACAACTTATTCTTATAACCTTATTTAAACTATTTTTTGAAAATAAAAAGGACAAAAATTAAGTTCACTTTGCCTTATATCTTCATTGAGGTTTTATATACGTGTGGGTGTGTGTGTGCGTGTGCGCGCACACCATAGAGAAAGCAGACAGAGGGCAGCTTGAGTGACAGCTGATCCCACCGCACACATTTTCTCTTCCATCATGGGGTTTGGCACTCGACCTTGCGTGCAGTCGCCTCATACTAGGAAGCTCAGTCAATACCATGTACCCTGTAACAGATCACCTGTCGATGTCATGTAGACACACTGGGTACTAGATTCTCCACTGTGTTTTTGTCAGAGAAAATGTTGTTGTCAGTGGGGGGCAACTGCACCAAATGGTTGGCATTGGCCCAAATCTAGTTGCCAAGGGCAACTGGGCAACCAATAAGGTTCTGATTGTGTCACTGAAGGCCAATAATTGAATATTAATAATTTTCTGTTTCTTCAATAGAAAATTATACATATATTAATAAGTGAAATATTCACTTGAACAGTGAGTCTGTACATGTGTGAAAAATGTGTTGAGTTTCATCCACAGGTAATCAGAAGAATAAGAACACGTCAAAATACAAAATCAGTTTTTGTTCAATGTTACCTCTGGAACTATTTATATATGTTATTGAAAACATATATAATATATATATATATATTTATTATGATGTATTAACTCTCATTTATTCTGTCCTTCCCTGATTTTTTTTGCTCAGATTGCACAGTTGGTGTTCAAAGGGATGAAGCGTCTGAACAGGATCCAGTCGATAGTCTTTGAGACGGCTTACAACACCAATGAAAACCTTCTGATCTGCGCTCCAACTGGTGCTGGCAAGACCAACATCGCCATGTTGACTGTTCTCCACGAGATCCATCAACACCTGCAGCCGGGTGGCGTCATCAAGAAGGATGAGTTCAAGGTCTAACTGTGACACACGCATAAATGCATTATCTGTTGTAAAGGCTTGCTTCATGTTGCCTTGGCGATGTGATGCAGTTGGATTCCATAGTATTACATTACAAAAGCTTTTCCCAAGAATGACTAAGAGTTTGTCTGACATTCAGACAAAATCACAGTCAGAATTGGAAGACAATTTTCTGTAGTCTGTGATAACTGTTTAATATTTCTAGAGTAGCTGCACAGCAGAGTCTCTCCACATGCCTCATGGAGATTAAGTATGCTCCTTGCTGAGATTCACACACCCCATACAGAGATTCAGATCTAATCCTTAGAGCTTTGGATGCTGAGACTTCAGGCACTGTTTAAATGGGAGCTATGTGGTTGTTTTAAGTCAAAAATAGCTACATTTACTTGATGAGGTTTCCTCTATGATTTGTTATTTTTCTTGTCATTTAAACCCCTTAATGATCTGCAGTAATGTCAGTCGTCTATACTCAAATAAAAGTAATACTTGATAAACAATGCACATTCATTTCAGTGATTCGATTCAGTGTATGCACTGAATTGTCCATTATGTCCCTTGTGGATTCACCGATTGGATGATTGTGACCAATCCAGGCACAATAAGATAATATTGTATTGTTGGTTCTCCACTGAGAACCAGCTGTGCACTGTGCATATGTATTGTGTTGGAATCTGGGCATCTACATTTTTATGCATGTATTATTAGTTGATTTTTAATATGACAATTAATTCAAATACTTAAAGAAAAGTCCTCAATAAAAGGACAAAGACTGCTATTGGCAGCTTAGCCAAACATTTGGCATTATTGGTTGATAAGTACAAGCTGAATGTGATTGTCCTCTTTCACGAACACACACATGCTTGCACATGGTGCTGTGCTGAGACACAGCCACTTTCCATACATCACCATTAAACTTTACCCATTCAAGTGTCTGGCATCATATTTCTTAGTAAATTGTGATTTGTGCCTGTTGCCAGGAAACAAATGATCCTCCCTCTGTTTGCTCATTTATCACTACAGTGTCCTTCCACTCCCTCTTGCCTGCACCCACACCCCAACCCCCTATCAGCAACTTCTACCTTTCCCACTCTACCCCTCTCTGTTAAGCCCATTAATTTCAATGTCTCTCTCTCTCTCTCTTCCTGTAGATAGTATATGTGGCTCCAATGAAGGCCTTGGCAGCGGAGATGACTAATTACTTCGGTAAGCGTTTGGAGCCACTGGGCATCACTGTTAAAGAGCTCACTGGAGACATGCAGCTAACAAAAGGAGAGATCCTAAGAACACAGGTACACACACACACACTTGTACACACGCATGCACACCTTGAATTCTGTCTTCTTTCACAGAAAATAAAAGTTTAAACTTCGCCAACAAAAACTGTTGCTCTTCAACTCCTTCTTTTCTCTAGCACCCCCAAGTGGATTGTGTCATGGCATGGCATTCAGTGGAAGCCATTTCATCATGTATTCTGCAAAGTGCATCAGTCACAATTCTGCCTGTTGTTAGTTACAAGTGGAACTTTACTCTGGTACAGCATATCCACCACTGTTGCAACAGATTTATAGGTGTTTTGAAATCGGGAAGAAATGGTGAATAGTGTCCTGTAAGACTGCATGCTCATGTTATGCTCATAATGACTGTATGTCACATCTGGTGCAATGCCTGGCACTTATTAGTATTGCCTGAGGTCATTTGCGACACAGGCATCACAATATGATTTAAAAACGAATATTGGTATAGCGTTGTTAACGCGACCAAGGAGGCAATGGGGATTTCTTTGTTCTTGACTTTCTTTGCCATTGTGAGAGAGGGCCTTTTTCCCCCACATTTTCATGTTTTTCTCAATATTTCATCCAGAGATAATTAGGAAAAAAATCAGGCATATGTAAAGTACTAATATCTTTTGAACAGGTATAATTTTAGTGCAGACACTGATAATGATCCATATCTTACTGTTAGTGAAGGAATAGTAGGTGCTCTTGGAGAACTCTCTAGTTTAATGAGTTTGGTAACAAGTGTTCTACCAATTACCAACTACCAAATTCAAAGTACTGAAAAGTTGGATCAAATCATACTGCAGCTGTGGCTGTTAATTAGGGTCCATACTGCAGATATTATGCATTAATTGAGCAGTTTAGTTAAATGTCTGCACTTCGAGTTCTGTTCACTTTTTTCTGTCCACCATGAGAGAGGGTCAAAGGGTACAGATGCTTGTGCAAGAGGATATAGTTATTTATAGTTATCAGTATTTTTATCTCTCACACTGAATATTTGCTTAAAGGCAACTTTTGTGGACTCATTTTGAGAAAAAAATAAGTAGAATTATGGAGGAGTGGGTGATTGTGGGTGACACACTGACCTTCCATGTTTGGGATGAATGTAGATTGACTGTACTACTGCACTATTTTTACTATGATGGTCACTGTGGTGAATTTTCAATGTCATCCCAGGCCAGGTGCTGATTTGTAAGGGTCCAGTATAATCACTATCCCTCCTTTGCTTGTGACCAAACCATCTCAACTTTGGCTCTTAATTTATTACCAAACCATTCAACCTGAGCTGTCCCTGAAATATGCTCAATTCTAATCCTGTCAATCCTGGTCAGCTCTGCCTCTTGTCAGTGCCACTGTCTCCAAGTCATACATCGTAGCAGGATTCACTACCATCTTGTAGACCTTCTCTTTCACTTTTGCTGCTATCCTTCTGTTACACATCACCCCTGACACCCATCTCCACCCACTCCAACCTGCATGCACACTCTTCATCACCTTTCTTGTACACCATCCATTGCATTGGATGGCTGACCCCAGATCCACTTTCTCTACCTCTACTCCTTGCATTTTCAATATGCTGGCTGTGAGTACAGCTACTGTATATACGGGGTTGAAATAATTTCCAAAAGGCAACTGCTGCACTGTCTACCAACACAGAGGACGAGTGTTACTTTACTCTGCATCAACATTAGTACTCAACAATATATTGAGTTCAGGTACAAATCCAATTTTGCTTGAAAGTGAAAGAGATTCTCAGAGAACTAAAAGCTTTTGACCTGCGTTTCTCTGCCTTTGTAGTTTTAAATCTGAAATGAAATCACACATCTGCCTTCAGGCTTGGCGTTGCCTTACATGGGAGAGCTCCTGGTGTCCTGCCATGTTTCAGGTTCAGACTTCTCTCATGTAGCCACCCACTGGAAAATTAATATATTTTTAATGATTGATCTCGTGATTTTTTTTTAGTCCATATCATACAGCATTACAATCAGGTAAATACATTTTAGTGTGAATTCACAGTGTGACTGTGAATTGTTGTTTGACTATATTGGCCCTGTGATGGACTGGCAGCCTGTCCATGGTGTACCCCACCTTTCATCCTATTTCAGCTGGTACTCGACCCCAGCCCCCCAGTGTGACAGGATAAGCACTAGAAGCTACAGAAACCAAGTGATCATCCAAAAAGTTTTCAAAGGATGACTATCCCAATGAAAAGGTGAGCAGAGTAAGTCCTCCTAAGTGAAGCCAGGAGAGTTGTACTCGGGCAAGAAACACGTCCATCAGCAGCATTAACAGCGGAACAGATAGAGGACAGACCGACCTTCATCCAAACTGCACACTTCATCAGCACTTGGTTGATTAGAGGGGTACAGGACCGCCATTCCTTCCACCTCTATGTACATTACTTCACTACTTTTCTCTTTAGAGGTGAGGCAGGGCAGAGGTCCAGAAGCTGGAGTAAGACTTCAAATGATCTCCTCTTATGCAACACTCACTCCTCTCACTGTTTTCCTCAATGATGCTTTGTATTTCCTTGTCTCTACTATCTTATTTTCATTCTCACATTATTTCAATTGATGTGTTTTCCTGCGAACATGAATATAAGGCCCTCATCTAGATGCTGTCCTGGTTTTATGAACTACACTAATGCCACATAATTGGCTGATTAGATAATTGTGTGAGTGAGCAGACATGCAGGGGCTCCTAATAAATTGTTCACTAAATATGGCCCTGAGTCTGTATTCAGTGGAAATCAGTGGTACATCCAGGGCAGGAATTTCTTGTTTGGTTTATCAGGCATTTTTGCCTTAAAACGATTAACAGATTAAGTTTGACAGGGAGGAAACAGAGAGAGAGAGAGAGAGGTGTAGACTTGCAGCAAACGGCTGTAAACCGGAACCAAACCTGGCATCGCTGCAGAAGCCTGTAGCCTCAGGGGTGTAATGTGTACCAGGGGAGATATCCGGCACCCTGCAAAATGATTTGTATGCCATTTCTTGACAGTGACAACAATATGGAGTCAAGGCATCCTTGCCATGTTAGAGAATCCCTAAATCATAGTGATACAGCCAAATAACCAGAAGACTGAGATAACTACCAATAACATTGCTATGTTATGAATGAGATATCAGCCTTTAAACATATAAATAAACTACCAGGTTGCCCTTAAAGCTCATATTGCCAGTACAATGTAATAGCCAATTCAGATTCATTTACTTGGCTGTTTAAAAAAAAGAAAAAAAAAAAAGCCTTTTGTGAGAGTGCAATCTTGTCATTGGCATTGACAAAATTATCCAATTATATTATGTTGTTGATTTCAATTAA
Source organism: Microchirus variegatus (assembly GCF_963457635.1). Taxonomy (NCBI): domain Eukaryota; kingdom Metazoa; phylum Chordata; class Actinopteri; order Pleuronectiformes; family Soleidae; genus Microchirus; species Microchirus variegatus. The sequence goes on from NC_139802.1 coordinate 17,504,421, forward strand.
GCAATCCGTCTGTGCTGTGTAATCAGGGTTTATGTTTTGTGAGGTTCAACCAATGAAACATGAATTCAGCCTTAGCTATCTTTAAGAGAGCACCCCTAGGCAGTCTTTTTGTCCGTCGTTGGGAAGGCAGTGGATTTGTTACAGTGTGGGCAAAGACATGCTGCAGGTTAAGCTATTACAGGAGAATAATGCTCCACTGGTTAAAAGGGAAGTAGAGGTTGGTTGATCTAGCAGGAAAAACTGAACAATGAAACTGAGATACATGCGTATCTGTTCAAACTAAAAGAGTTGGAAATCAGAGATGGCACATCTTAAAGTTAATACGACTTATGCGGCTTATGAATACAGAAAAGTAAAGGCTGGGTTTGTGCGTGTGTGGTGGGGGAACTGGTCGTGAACTGAGGCCACTTTCAGCTAATGTGGTTATATTAAAGTTACTCTTCTCTCAGCTCATTAAAGATTATTTCAAAAAGAGAAAGATTAGTGAGATTTAGTCAGACTGCAGCGATTCTCAAACTCTCTTTGACTTAACCTTGTTCACCTTTCCTCCAACATCCCTCCATTTTAATGCGAGTGGTTGAGTGGAAAGGCAGTTTGTGACTAACAGACCAAATGAATGCCACCCACTGTAACCTTGGTTGTCTGCTCTCTGTCTTATTGTATTGACTCCAGGGCACTTGGTTGTGGTAATACACTTCTTAGCTGGTTAATCAATCACCAATAAGTACAAAAAAAAGTATTCAAGGTTGAAGTAGAGCAATGGTTGTGGCCATTTTCCAGGGCCACAACACGTTAGCACACTGCCATATGGTTGGTTCAGTACACTGCAGATTTGAAAATGGTGAGATATGTAAACATTGCATAAAAAAGACAAATACCCACCTAATCTGCCCTAAAGCCTGAACCAAACCCTTAGTATAAAGCAATAGTAATATTGCAATTCCAGGAGAAATGCTGTTGCGAGTGGTGTACCAGTGAATGACCCTGTGTGACTCTTACAGTGTTGTCAGTTGCCAATTACAATATCCGCTTCACATCTAAAATGTCACCATATTTTCTTCTTCGCCTTTGCAAAATGTATGAAATCATGTTTGTCTTTGGACTCACATGGAGATGAATCCATGGAATGAATATCACAAGTTAAATACAGTGTTTGGTTTGAAATATAGTACATTAACCGAATGCTCTTCAGAATAAATATTGTCAAGGTAATGACCCCAGGGTGGTCATTTTGAAGGGGTTACTGGGTACTGCTGTACCTTTTACCTATCTACCAAGACCTTAATTTATAGTATGCTTTGATGCTACTGATGATTGTTTCGCAACACACACACACACACAGTAAATTTTCATTACTGTTTGCCTTTACAAGCCATTAGATGTTCACATATCACAATCCCGCAAATGCCTTTCTCTTACATCCCCACTATGTCTTTTTCCCACCCACCCCATCTTTTACGCAACCTTGTCTCTCCATGGCTGCGATAGTTACCATAGAAACAGAAAAGGTTTGGACGGATGCTGCCATGTAGATGCCAGTGTGTGGGTGTGAGGCATCATGGGACTTTCAGACCCTCTTCCCTCTCTCTCCGGAGAGGATATATCAGTTTGCGACATCCATGAATGAGCGGGCTCACAGTCAGGACACATTTTGTCCACATTTTCTGATGATGTCCAGTCACATGCAGAAAAACAGAACTAATTGCCCAAAATGTCCTCACAGTATTTGGTAAAGTCATTTGAAACAGGAAAAGCTCATCAGAGGCAACTCAACTATTATTACAAGTTATTATTGAAATGTGAGGCTTTATTATTATGCACTTACTGTAATGGTCCCGACTGTATTTCTATTATTTTATTCACTTGTCAGACAGACACTCAGCAGAATGGCTAATTAGTAGGTAAAAGCTGAAACCTAGTGAGATCTGCCATGGCCTTTTCTGTGCATGGCTGCTTACAGCACACGTACCACTGAAGGAAAAAGCTAATGACTCCCGCTGCACATTAAATTAACACAAAAAGGTTTCAGCACGAAGGGAAGATTTGCATCTACAAAAAGGTTCAGCATTACTTATATGTTAGAAATGTTTTCAATTCTGAAAAACATTTGTGATGCAGAAAGAAAACAGGTGCAGTTAAAGCTGCTGCCAACAATGTCATCCTTTGGCTGGTTTCCTGTCCTTTGTTGCCCTCAGTAATCTCCTATATCCTCTGTATCATATAATAAAGGCTTGGGTGGGGTATTCATTTACCAGTAAAGAGCCAAACCTCACCTCAGAGAGGATCACCTCAATGTGGTTGAAATGTTGTGGGATACTTGAAAATTCTTACATTTTCCCGTCAGACCCGCCTGAGACTAAAACACACGAGATCTAGAAGGCTGTCAGAATAGAGAGCTGTTTAATGCATATTTTACAGCAGCTTTAAATGGCTTATTTATATTCCTTAATTACTTAATCCGCTCCCAAAATATTCATATTAACATGTCAGGGCAGTGTTGGGGGCTCTTCCTGATGTCTCCTGAGTGTGATCAGCTCCAGGGTGTTATGGTGTGGCGACACTACACTCTTAGAAATAAGGGTTCCAAAAGGGTCCTTCTACAAGGGCTGAGGTTCTACCTGGAACCATTTGCTTCTGAAAAAAATCCTTTCTTCGGGAAAGGGTTTTTCAAGGGTTCTTGGGACACTAATGGTTCCAGTAAGAACCATTTTGATTTAGAGAACCCTTTAAAACCCCTTTCCTGAATAAAGGGTTTTAAAAGGGTTCTTGGTGGAACCTTTATAAAAAGGTTCTACCTGGAGCCAAAAAGGGTTCTCCTATGAGGACAAGCCAAATAACCTTGTATGGTTCTACCAATATTTTTGTACACATACCTGTTACTGTTGGGAGTTAATTACTGATATCTAATGGGTGCGTTAGCTTGTATAAAGTTAGAAGAGTGGTGGGAAGTGAACCAAGTCTGACTTTCTGGGAGCTTCTGCCACCCTGTCCCATAGATGTTACATTCCCACACAAATAATTTGTATGTTGTGTTTATGATTCAAAGTATTGATAGCATTTTAACTGCTTGTGGTGCTTTTGCCATAAATGAGGAAAGGAAAGTGATGATAGCCATTTTCCAGGTTTGAAATGTAGTTACCTAAGGTTTGGTATAGGAAGGGTAAGGGCTAAAGACTCTTCTGACATTCGATCTTTGTTACACTCCACCAACGCCTTCTTTTCTTGGTGAAAATACTTCACCATGGGGTTTATATCGGAAACAATCCCAACATTTGTCACAGAACTTATTTGAGATTGATAGGAACCGGGAGAGTTGATTATGTAATGAGAACCATGAATGAAACTTATCAAACAGATATTGAAGTTTTCATGACAGTTGACTCGCTTTCTTAAGCTGGTGACCTTGCCATACTGAGGCAAGGTTATCGGTTTAAAACCAAATAACCAGACAGACAAACAACAATGAAAAGAATGTTTTCAATGTAGCTTCCCCTTGCTATGTCTGTTTTGTGGTTTTGTAGGATTCCTGCTTGGCCTGATAGGGTTTAGCTGTCTGTTGGTGCAGGATTCTAAAACACATTTACTCACCGAGGCATCTTACATGAAGGCTATGACACTGACGGGAACAACAGCCCACTGATGAGGTGGCAGATACATTTTTTGCACAGCAGCAGGGTGAAGGTTTTTTTTCCCTCTTTTTCTCAGCTCTCCTGTGCACACACACACACACACTCTTAGAAATAAAAGTGCTAAATACAACCATATAAGGTTCTTCGGCTTGTCCTCATAGGAGAACCCTTTTTGGCTCCAGGTAGAACCTTTTTATAAAGGTTCTATCTGGAACCCTTTTAAAACCCTTTATTCAGGAAAGGGGTTTTAAAGGGTTCTCTGGATCAAAATGGTTATTTCTGGAACCATTAGTGTTACCAAGAACCCTTTTAAAACCCTTTCTTCAGGAAAGGGTTTTTCAGAAGCAAATGGTTCCAGGTAGAACCTCAGCCCTTGTAGAAGGACCTTTTTGGAATCCTTATTTCTAAGAGTGCATACTACAGTAACTTTATGACTCAAAGGAATACATCACCTTTTAAAAACGTACACTTTAGCATATCCCATGAAACAAACAGTGCATTTAGAGGATTGATTGCAGTCCTCCTGAGATTGAATGATGAAGTGGCTAAACAACACAATTGAGCCAAACAATGGCATGTTTTCTCTGCACCTCCTTCTGTGTATGTGTGAGACAATTAAGAAAGCACTTTGGCCGGGGCTTCGTTTGCCAGAGCCTCCATTTAGATTAACCAGTAGCTCCAATTAGGAACTGGAGCTTCCTTTTCTGTGAGCACTCCAGTCCCTAATGGCTGGATAGATTGATTTAAATGCAAAGTAGAGAGGATGTAACGAGCTGCTTTTAGAGAAAGCCGTTTAATAGGAATTTGCAAAGCCCAAAACAGGTTTCCAAACAATTCACGCGCCATTGTATATTCATGGGAAGGTTTGTCTTGAAAAAGAGAGAATACGTGTATTTGTGTGTTGATACTGTTGAGTGTAATTAGTCGGGTAGGGCTGCCAAGATAAAAGCACATGCAACAAAAGCAGACACTTAATGGAGTCACACAAATTAGTGTTGATTTACATGACGGTGTCTGTAGATGTAATGGGTCATATACTGACAATGACTCCTGATGAACATTATAGACTGTAAAATGAATGTTACCAAGCACATTAGATGTGAGTCATTTTCCACCCCGGATGTCTGTTATCGTGGCATTATGATTTATGTCTCTGTTTGCATTGTAATGAGCACAGCTACGGGTAATTGAGTATTGATGAACTATGAATCTGACACAGTATTCCAAAGGGATCGGGTTCTACAGTGTGTCATTCAGTTAAGTGAGCAGGAAATTGTGGAGGAAATCTTTCCTCTATTTGTTTTCTTTTTTTTTCTCTTAAAGTTACAGTATGACAGATTTTCTTTTGATATTACTGATTCATTATTCCATAGTAGTTAAAAGTGATCTGAGGAAGAAAACGTATCAGCATGCAAATGATACTCCACATTCAACAATTGTTCTACCCATCTTGTCTACTGAAGCTAGATAATTCTTAATCTTACCAGATAAATCTCTGCGATTAGATGGGAAAAAAACATGGTTGGGCTTTTTCTTTATTTTGTTACTAAAGACCAGCTCCTTTTTTAATCACTGCCTTTGTATTGGGAAGAGAGACCAAGCTGTGACAAGGATGATGGTGACGTCTTTCAAACATGTGGCAACAGAAAACGTTTCAAGAACCATTCCACAAGAGGAGTAACCCTCCAGACCACCAGTTAATGAAACTATACTATGGATTTCTAGACTAGACTATGGATTTGGTGGAATACACCATTAATTTGTTGTCTATCAAAGTAATTAAAAGTATTTTAGTCCCCGTCTAAGAAAGAGACTTGACGCACATCACATCTGAATAGTTCAAACAGGTGGATTTTGCAATAACAGAAGTACAGCTGGGATATAGTGACAAATGAAGTGCTCGCATGTGGAGCCTAGATGAAATTAAAAAGTAAATAAATGTGACTACACTCTCCCTGATGTTTTGTTGCATGGAGCGTAATTACCACGGTTTGATTACTAATTTCTCTGTTTTCCTGGGGTATTTTGTCTAAAACTCTGTGTAATCTCTGTTGACTGTTTGCATTTTTTATGTTAATGGTGCAGTATATTTTATGTTCCTTTATTTACTCCGTGCCCTTACACAGTTAATTGAATTGATCCACAAAATGGTGTCAGGATGCTGTGCTAACTGTCTTCTGGATTTTCTCTAGATATTGGTGACTACTCCTGAGAAGTGGGATGTCGTGACCAGGAAGAGCGTCGGAGATGTTGCCCTTTCTCAGCTCGTGCGTCTCCTGATCCTTGATGAAGTCCACCTCCTCCATGAAGATCGAGGGCCAGTACTGGAGAGCCTGGTGGCCAGGACCATCAGACAGGTTAGTCCCACGCCTTCATTCAGTCATAGTTGATAGGATATTTAAAGAGATTTCTTATTACAATTTAACTTAATCTCATGCTGGATGAGGTAGATAATACAAAATTAAACTGAATCCTGTTCATGCACTGATGCATCTGTAATAATCTACCAGATATGGAACTGACTACTTGACTATTTGCAGCAAAGGAACCATGGTACTATGGTTGATTGATTGAAAATATGTAATGCAAACCTGCAGATTTATAAAAGATAAACGGTGTCTTTGGCCAATGATAGGCCAACCCAAATGCCCCCATTATTAGAAATGTTAGAACCAGTTGTATGCTAAAGGACTGGGACCGGAGAGGGTAAGCAGAGTCAAAGAGAAAGGCAGAGACACAGGGATGAGCTGGCACCTGTGCAGCGTTAGCGACCTCTTGACAGGGTTAACTGCAAGGTAATTGAAAACTGGTCTATACATGTGACCGCTGTTTACTCGGTTCACAGCCCATTTATCTACAGGTTTTAGCTGATATTACTCAAGAAAGGCTGACTGGGTGTGTTGTGCACCTTAACACCAATAGAGTTTGTCCTGCAGTGCACAAATCCAAAGCAATTTGACTGTCTGTCGCGTGTTTGCCAGTTGAATGCACACTTGCATGGTGCACGGCTGTAGAACTCAACTTCGGTAAACACTGAGGCCTCAGCACAGCTGATGGTGAAGTCGGGGATTGTAATACTACACAAATCTATGGTGGGACAGTGGATCATTTCTGAATAACTGCAGCTTCTTTATGGAGCAGCAACTGATTGATATGTGGCTTGACTGAAGCCTCGTTATAGGTGTATTTGAAAATAGTGTAGCATATTTTCCAGGTACAGATTTGGCAAGTCACCACACAAATTTCATTTAAGTATTTCTTCATTGTTGCTGTAATTCACCAGGAGACCACAACACTCTTAGACATTGGATCTAAATGACATCCTTGTTTTGATTTGAACTAATAATACACATGTAGTCCCAGTCAAACCTGCAAGGACTGTGCTAAAAGACAACCGATTGTTCCTCTGTCCAAGCTGTCAAGTCTTTTCAAGTTCAGGTTGTTTGAAGTGCAGTTGTCAGCATTATTGACACATAGTCAGCAACTTACATACTGTACAAATGACTGCACTTGGATACATGCAGACACGGTCGCAGTGAAAACATGGCTACCAGCGAAGACATACACACTCAAGATGGATACATTTTCTCCCCAACCTGGCTAAAATATAGAGTTAGTTTTTTTTTTTATACACCAGCATTCACTCAGTTGCTGCCCAACCTGACTACACTGATGGTCCTACTTAAACTACTTTGAGTTATTTTGTTGAAAAACACCCATTTTAAAGGTGTATTGATCCATATCAAAACAAACACTTCTATTTTTTTCCTACTCCTTCAAACCAATAGACCTGGGGAAAACACTGTGCGCTGTGTAGTAAATTAACAAAAAAAGAGGAGCAATTGCACCTGTGACACAAACAATAACCACATTTACTTGACAGTTACACAGACTTTCATACGTTTCTCATTGTTAACAAATCCAGGAATGTTTTGTGGCTCAGATTTTGCATCACAGTGCTTTAAATTACACTGGATGTTTTGTTAACTGTGACTACCCCCTGTTGTGTCCAGAGCCAGCAATCAAATATGACTGCAGAAAGTCACGGCTTGTCAGGAATGGGTCACTTCTTTTAAGAGGGGAAACAGAAAGAAGTTTAATCTCCACATGTGTGGGATAAGAGGAAAGCGTAGAACAATCAGTTAGTGTCTTTTCCACATCCTGCACATTTGATTTACCACCTGTGAACCCATATTGTCCATCAGACACGCACCGCTAAAGTATTCAAACCATCAGCTCTGCTGGTCTGCCAAAGTTGTTTTCACTTCATGCCATTAAAGTGTTTGTCCAAGTTGTGGGTTTGTGTTCGTAGCTCCAGAGAAAAGGAAGTAAACATTCATCACCTTAGCACGGCAATGGCTGCAGGTTAATTTGCACTTTCCTCTCATAGACAGTGGGTGATCACAGAAAACACACTGCAGAGGAACGAGGGGGGAGAATGTACAGTATTTTGAAGGATTTAGCTCACTGGTTAATAACAACCTTCAGGATTTATGGACGATGCTTGATAATAATACAGTATATTAAAAGTAATGTTTCTTTTATACTACTTCTTTTTGACACAATCAGACTATGTTTTATTGTCTGTCATCTAAGAAACTGATATACTGTAGAAATGTGGGCTGCTGCTGAAATCGAAAAGTTGCTGTTTGAAAAGTTGTAGAGAGCAGCTGAAGGAGAATGAACTCTGGCAAAAGTAGAATGAATATAGGAGCAAATGACAGAAACGAATGAGAGGAGGCAGAAATGACAAAAGAAGAAGGGGAAAAGAAATACGTGTAAAATGAGAATAAAGGAAGAGTTGAGGAAAACAGAAAGTGTAAGATAGAGAGTGAATAAAAGAGGATAAAAAATAATTGAGTTGGAGCGTAGAAGTTGATGCAATATAAAGTAGGAAACGGAGAAGGAGGAATGAATAAGGCAATTAAGATAAACAAATTATTGTCGCTGAGCTCAGTTGAATTAAAGGCATCAATGCCTTGGTTGGCAACATTTGGGTTGAAACTCCTTTAAGGGTCACATGGTAAATCTCTTATAATAATTACCTAAAAGTAAGCTACTTAAAATATATACATGTATGCTAATTAACACTGCATACAAATATATGTAAATATTCATTTTCCTCCTCTATAGCTTGATTGTATGCTTTCCCATACACAAAGTGTATATAGTGTTTTTGCTGGCTAATCTGACCCGTGCTGGGATTTATCAAGGTTATGTAGCCACATAACACTGCCTAATTGTGATATAATTTTATAGTAGTTTTTATTTTTACTAGTTAGAATTTCAAATTCAGTCAATTTAATCACAATGAACGCTTGTTGAAACTGTAATATGCCATGGTAATGAGATCAAAAATAGCCCCACGGATTGTTTGACTCTGTGTAGGTGAGCATAGTTCACATCTGCTGCTGCTGCAAGGTGCTTCTACAGTGCTACTGTGAATGTGTGGCGCAGGCCAGGTCCGGGATTGGTTCTGTCTTATCTAGATGGTATAGTTTGACAGGTACTGCATCACATTAAAGGCCTTACCAATCTTCCCTGTCACAGGTCCTCCCCCCCCCCCCCCCCCAACACCATCATAATCTTCAAGTTTCAAAGACAGGCTAAAGGCACAGAAGTGCGTGAGAAGGATTATTTAGTTTATCTCCAAAGTCAAAGACCCAAAAATCACCTGCTTCCCATTTACAATGTTCATGTGTTTTCTAAATGTGTATCTCTTCTGTACACTGAAATCCAGAGAAGTCATTTGCCACTGTACTATCAGCCCCCTTTGCTGCTACAACACTCCACTATCTGTGCACACGTTTTCATCATCTAGTTGCCATTGTGTGAGATTACTGATACTCCATATGATGAGGTGCATGATGCCCAGGGAAGGGGGGGTTAGTTCTATTTATTCTCACATATATATATGTTGAATTTTCCCCCACAGAGATTGTACATTACAGTTGTTTGATTTATTACCATTACTATCTGCTAGGCCTGTGACTATTCATTGATTTTTCATAGATTAGTAAATTGTTTTTTTGATAATAATAATTAATCAGTATTTTTGTAATAATTAAAACAAGCTCTCTGGCATTTAAACCTGTTAAATGGGAATATTCTTTGCTCCATAGAACAAAGAAATCATTATAGCTGAACCATTTTGGTTTATTTTTGGTCCATTTTATCTTTCCAATGTCCCCTTTTCAGATGTTTCCAGTAGTCTAAATGGTTTAAAGTACACAATTCGTAACTTTCCTTTTTCCTTTGGTTAGGTGGAGTCCACCCAGAGCATGATCCGTATCCTGGGACTGTCAGCCACGCTGCCCAACTACCTGGATGTGGCCTCCTTCCTCCATGTCAACCCCTACATTGGCCTCTTCTTCTTTGACAGTCGCTTCAGACCTGTGCCCCTTGGACAGACTTTTGTTGGCATTAAATCAAACAACAAGGTAAACAAACAATGATGGTGTAGGTAATTATTTAGCAGAAAACAGGAGGTTTGACAAAAGTTAGGCAAAAGATTACAGAACTGTACAATAAATTCAACTCATAATCGTAATTTTGTATCATGTACAGATTCAGCAGATTCATGACACGGAGGAGGTTTGTTATAACAAAGTCCTGGAGCAGGTTAAAGCTGGTCATCAGGTAAGCACTCTTCTGCAGAAATATACTCATGGGTCACGTATTATACTTTGCATGTCGGTAAATAAAATGTAGAATTCATTAAATTCAATAGAACTTTATTAATATTAAAGGCTATTTTGTTTAGGGTCTGTATATGAAGATATGCTCTAACCAGCAACCCTTAAGACACACTATAAAAGATTGTATTGAAATAAAGAACAATATCACAATAAGTGCTGGGCACTAGGTTAACGCACGACGCGTTTCCATGATGACTGACTGGAAAAAGATGCACGTGATGTCATGTTTACGTGCCACGACACCGAAGTCCAGGCACCATTTACCAGTTAGCTGCGTGAGCTCCTTTAGCGCCGTTAGCGCGCCGACAGACGAACTGGAGCGGTCTGTTTATTAAACGAAAAGAGAAGCGCTACAAATAACCAGCCTACCTTTGTACTGTGTATGTGTGCCTCTGTTTTTAAAGTTTAGCGTTACTTTAGAGACTAATAACTTTAACTGACCGTAACGGTCAGTCGTCATGGAAACGCGTCGTGCGTTAACGTTGACACCGTTAACCGTTAATGCGCCCAGCACTAGTCACAATCAAGAAATTAGATCATAGTAGCAAAAATACTTAGTCAAACTCAATATCTTAAATACCATAATAAAAGATCACATAGAGGTCCATCAAGTGTTAAAACAAATATTAGAAAAGACAATTTATGATTTCCCAGTTATTGTAGGCACAACAAATATCCCTTATGTTCTAAGACATAGTAGTGCATCACTACTACATTTACTGGAAGTCTCATGAAAATGTTTGTTTGAGGACAACTTAAACAGTCATGCGGTTGTGTTGGTGTTGAGAGTCAAGCCTTGAACATATTTCTTTCTGAACTTTTTTCATGAATAAGAACTCCTGCAGTAAATATTTTTTGTGAACCGTTTGGAATGAACACCTGCTATCTAAAGTCTCTGAAGGCCTTAGCTCCCACGCTGTTACCTTCCACTTCCTTACCCCATCCACCCACCACCACCACCCTCCCCTCAGTCTACCCCCACTCCCCTGCCTGAGAAGAAGGCCTACTGGGAATGCAAGAGTTGTGAATGCAGACTTCATCATTTAGCTCCCATCTGCTGCAGGGGTTGAGCTCCCTATTGATCACGGCTGTTATCCTGTCTGAATCATTTTATTGCAAGTGTACACACACACTAACGCACATACCTACATGCACCTTTTTCCCTGCTCCCACTCTTCTCTCCGCTCTCCCGTCCATGCTAAAATATACACTTTAGTGTGAGTCTTTCTTCAGCCCTTGAGAACTTGTAAACCAACTTGATTCTTCTGCACCGCTGACAATTAATTTATTTTCTTCTTTTTTTTATCTCGTGAAATGACACAATGGTAGTCGTCTGGCTCATAGGATAAGGCCAGTGAGGCCACAGCTCAGCTGGGAAGTCTTCTTCTTTGCTCAAAATATTAAATTGTCAAGAAGTGGCGGTGACATATATTAATTTCATCTGGGAATATCTGATGGATGAAATTTCCTTTCCCACTGCCCTCTTGGCGGGTAGCATGCTGCCAGAAAGAAGTTTAATAAGCTGAGAAGCCGGCGGTTACTGCCAACAATGATTCCACACAGCTCAGTAGTGCTGATAAAACACCTTCAATAAATAACGTTTGCTGCAGTGGTCTCCTTGGATCCGCTGTGTTTGGAGTATACACACAGCTGGCTTCTGTATGTGTGTGCAGTCGTGCAGTTTATTGTTTGGTCTGGTATTATTTGTTAAGTTCTTAAAGGCTACACAAATTTACACCAAATTGACAATATCAACAATATGGCTTCATTTGCCATATCGTAGACTTGTCTTTGTCAAGTGTGAGATCCAAATTCAGTTCGAGACAGATGTGTGCATGGGAATAAACGTTTAGGGAGGGAAAGTGAAAGGTTTTTATTTTTTTTTCATTCTTTGGTTTTCTTTCCTGTGAGACATTGCATGTAATGTAGCCACTCATCAACTCATCACAACAGTGTGAGTCATCTCAGGAAGTGTGCAGTGCAGCATTTGTAAACATGGCAAAATAAAAATATGACACTTTGAGAACAATAGAGAGTCAAAATTGTAATGTGTGCCATGAGTGTTAACTCTACTTTCACCCATAATTTCAGACGTTTAAGACAGTGGTTTAAATTATTTTATAGAAGTATATTTGAATATGAACATCAATAATTTGAGTCACATCTTAATTACTCACTCCTAAGGCTGGTACAGTTGAGAACCACTGCTATAGACTATAGTTACAGGGCTGCAACAATTACTCGATTAATTGATTATTAAATTATTTGTCAGCTATCTTAATTCAATAATTGTTTTTTTCATTGTCAAAATAAGTTTTCTGATATTTCAGCTTTTGAAATGTGAATATTTTCTGGTTTATTTGCTCCATATAACAAATAAATCATTAAAGCTGAATCGTTTTGTTTTGTGGACAAAATAAGACATTTGAAATTTCCAGGTTTGACAAACACTGACATTTTATTGACTAAATGATTACTCTGAACCAATAAATCTGTGCATCTTACATTTGAGATGTGTTTTCAATAAACTTTTCTGTGTGTGTCAGGTGATGGTGTTTGTCCACGCCCGTAATGCCACAGTGAGGACGGCCATGGCGCTGATCGAGATGGCAAAGAACCATGGAGAAATTACATTCTTTCAGTCTGACCAGGGTCCTGACTACGGCCAGTGTGAGAAACAGGTAAAGCTTTCAAAGATATGCCTCAAATGCTTTTCTCAACAGAGACATTGACATTGTTCCTTACATTCATTCAAGGAAATGAGATATTGAGAAATTCCTCAATCATTGACATATACATTTATTTATGTTATTCTTAAACTGCGAGCATGTTTGATGATCAAAGAAGAATTGATTTAGAATTGATTTTAATTGCATCCTAATCGCATTAAATCTTCATATTTTCTGAATTTAATTCAGGTGCTTTTTAGATGTTATGATGTGTGATGCTAAGTTCCAAAGTGATTATCATAAAGTTATTCATTTCTTTTTCACAACAGAAATAAATGCAGAAATAAGCTTGTATAAGAATTTTTAAAAAAGGATTCAATGGGAGCAAAACGGCAGTAGAGAAAAAAATCATCATGTCCTTGCAGAATTGTGTCTTTGTCTGGAATTTGCTGCAAAACTCTATGCCTCCATGTTGTATGATGGACATAGAGTTTTGTATTATTATGTAGCTTTTGATACTCAAAATAATTAACAACCAACCATTTAGAGTAAAGGTCACAGATGAGGGAAAACAACAACATTAGATATATGGTTATTATGATCTTCTTTAGGGGTCGGTAGTTATGATTCATTGTATTTACATCTACATACAGTAGGTAGGTAACAATTAATTGATTATCAATCAATAAATGAATCGTGTTTTGATAATTTTGATAATTCATTCATCAGTTTTCAGGTGTTTTTTTTTTTAGGTTTTTTGCTTCACCATTTTTGGACCAAACAACTCATCGATTAATTGAGTGAACCATTCACTATTTAATCAATTGTGAAAATAGCAGTTCGTTACTGCCCTAGTTGTAGGAATTAAATCAACAAAAATAGAAGAAAAAAAAGAATACATCTTACAATAGAAATCACTGGTTTTCCTGATTAACAGCTCATCTTTACTGTAACAGCACAGTTTTCATGTGTGTGTGTCTGTGTGTAATTGATGGTCTCTCTGTTGTGAGAGTACACAGAGAGGAGAGCTATATTCTCCCCCAGAGTACAGTCAGTCAGACTCCGACTCCCATGCTTAAGTCTCCTGCAACAGAAGGCAGAATGATAAATTTAGTAACCTTTTCCTTTATCCCCTGGGGCTGCGCCAAGATTGATGTGCCTCTAATCTTCCCTCTATTGAAATGGGATATGTATACAAATCAGATCACTTTTCATGCTTTCTAAAACTGGAAACGGAAACAAGAGATTATGTTGGGGGGGAGGGAGGTGGGGAGTCGTATGATGTGGACTGGTTAGAAACCGTTATATAAAGCAATTGTGCAACTTGGACCTACGGTACATCTACATTAATTGATCTGGTTGTGTGTGCACTAACACTGCATTAATTTACTCCTAAATCTTCTGCCTGTATCCCAACATAATGAGTATTATCCGCTCCATTAGTCCATCTTTGAGCGTTTTTTCGCTGTGGCCTGCTCTGGCGGAGAAGGGGCATCAGGTTGATTCCACTTAATGCCCACACAGAGATAATGCACAGCTTATTTGCACTCTGGAAATTGCCCCCACATTAATATTTATAGGTGTTTTTTTAATCTCCAGTATGCATATGCGGTAAAATAAAGTGCCCCTAAGGTCATTCCTATAATTTTGCATTTATTTATCCAGCTTTAAAAGTCAGAAGTGATTCCATTATATTTAGTCTCTCCTAATGTTATTTAATTGGTTTTATCTCAGGGGTTAGAGAGGCTGTCAATCAAGCTTAGAAATCTTAATGCACCCACTCAAATCAATTCTTGTTAAATACTGCTTTTGGTGAGTCAGTACTGTGGAAAAAAAAATAATGAAAACATTATCATAATGGGCATTTTACAAACAACCCCTTTCTCCTGCCTTCTGAGAGGGGGGTGTTTTTGAAATCAGTACTTGGGTTGGGCTCCAATTCTTGTGTTGTAAAACCATCAGGTAATGAAGGAAACAAACATTCAACAGCTCGCCCATCAGCAGAGAACAACAGTGCACGTTTGCTCAAAGGCTATGGTGACTGAGAAACAACACCACCAATATTCAGTTATTATTGTTATTATTATTATTGTTATACCCTAACATACAAAGGGTGTATGTAGTATTAAGACGCATTGTCTTTATACAATAACCTATTCCTCAGTTTCATAACTCACCAGCATGGCACCAACATGGTGACATGACTCAAGATATTTATGTGTAGCCGGAAAAAGGAAAAACAGCCTGTGTGTGTTCATGGTCTGTATTTTGAACTATACAGGGTTTTTTATTTTTACGATTTGGTTTTGCACCCCTCGTGGTGCTCAGTGATACTGAGCTGCTGTAGGACAGTTGCAGTGGAATCTGTTTGCCATATGATAATGTTAAACAAACATTCACTCTTTGTAAATGTAAGAATGTTGAAAAAATAACTCAGGATATGTTGTATACTGTATATTGCCTTGACCTGTGTGTGTGAAACCTGTACCCAAAGCTTTCCCTAGAGTATTGCATTTAAAAGCCTATTTGACTCTCATTTACACCATCTCTGACATCCAGCCTCCATCTTCCTCCCCACCCATCCCGTCTCTTCACCTCTGCTCTTCTCAACCCTCCCTGTGTCCAGTAATTTTTTTTTTTTTTTAATGTTAGTTCTAAAATGATAAAAGCAGAGGGGTGGTAGCATCAGAAAGGCAGCTTTACTGTGGAGGTTAAGAGACACCTTGTGGTCCCATGAGGTCATTGCACAGATGATATCACAGATGTATCATGGGTTAGTGAGAGCCAGGAGTAAAACTTTAACACTAATGTACAATCTCAGGGGTAGGTCTGCATTATAGATTTGTCTGTTAAAATAGAGATGAATATTACTCAGGAGAAATGTGTGTATTCCTGGAAAATACACCTTCCCTTTGCCTGCGAGGATACATTTTTTTCTTAAAACTATGGTCTTTAGATGTTCATCTTTCATGTCATGTTGGTTGACGAGCTACACTGATGTAGACACACTGCAGCCCGTGAGCGTGAATCCTCCTGGGACTCTGCAGCATTACCAGAATGGGCTCATTAATGTCACTTTGCTACATTTGATGCTATTTTTACAATCCTTGTCCACTGCCGGCCCCTTTCATTGTGGCAGGTTTTTGACAATATGTCAGCAAGACAAACCAGCTTCCCACTGATCACTGATCAGCTACAGTGAGTGGCAACTCAAAGGCTGGTGGAATGACAGAGCGGAGTGACAAATACACATCTTTAAAAAAAAAGGAAGTTTAAAATAGAAACACAGCTTTGTAAATTAATTTGTGTAGAAAAAAAGACAGCTTCTCCACCCGCTCTGATTATTCTGGTATTATAGCTCATCTGCAGTGGCTTTACCTCAGGGAGTGGCCTTGCATTTTATAATGGCAGCACATTGCAAGTTTTCCTCTTTAATTGCTTATTCATTTAAACAGCTGACGGGGGGGGGGAGCTGTTCCTCTCTGCCGCCCACCATGCTCAAAAACAAAGGACTTGTACCTTAAACTTCATATACTACTAATATACTTTCTTTGTTTCTTTGACTGTAAATGACAAACACAATATCAACACACAAACAATACTTTATCCATTATAGCTGTTAAATGTAAGTCACCCATCACCATCTGGCTTTGCCGTGTTCTATTTTCAATCCCCTGTCTCTATAAGAGTAAAAAAGAATGATCATCTTTAAATATTCTAAAAACAGAGAGCTCTTTGATGCTCAGTCAACACACTTTGAACATTGTTTTGAGATGTTTTGACAATCATTTTCTTTGCTTCTCAAAGAAGCTGACAACTGAAAAAAGAGAATATCACACTTCAGGGACTTAAGTGAAAATGAACCGTAATGCAAGTGGCTTTTTTTGAGAGCCAGTGAGAATGTGACAGTTTGCTCCCATTTCTCGTGGACACTGTCATTGGTGGCAGTTTCATTTTCTCAGGCTAACACAGCAGTGTCTTTAGTCTTTAATCTCGACTCCTCTCTTGAAGATTTAGAAGACCCAGGTTAACAGACCTAAGGAGCCTGTTTGCTCTATAAAAAGTGAGGAGCTCAGTTTTAGGGGGTTTCAAAGTGATTGAAAAGTAATTTAGAGTTAATCTTTAAAGAGACAAATGTGGAGAGTCCAAAAAGAAGAAGACCAGAACAGAAAAAGAGACGTTACTGTTAAGAGGCAGCAGAACGGACATTTATACAATTGATAACTCAACTTGATTTATGTGTTCGAGCTGACCACTTCAGCAAAGGAAACGGACAAAAATGAATAATTATACAACTGAAATGTTTTTATAAAATCAGTTTACATTTACTTATTATTGTGTTTACTTTTAACTAGTGCAGTGCTCGTAGGAAGAATGCATTTCTCTAGTGGGAGCTGAAGAAGATTTTTCCATTATGGTAATGCATGATAAGGCACAACACAAATGTTTTCATTTTCAATTAGCATTAATGTAGCTAGCTGTTTTGTGACTGTCACAACATCTGGCTATACTAATACTAGTTGAAAATGAAACCATGCGTGCGTTATGCCTAAGGAGGTTGCACAGTGTTTGTATTATGTTAATCCTACGCTAATGCTAATCGTTGCCTCACTAGCTTATCTTTGGAAACAGCTTCACCAAGTTAGCTGCAAAGTATTAGCATGCTAATGCAAAATAAATATGTGCTCGCGTATTGGTGAATGGACACCTCGTTGTTTCGGTATACCACCATGTTCTGCGGTGAACCGTGTGAAAATGTCTCACCCACCATGAGGACAACCTCTTCACTCCCACCTCCCTGCTCCAGACAGCGCAGCTACTGCTGATGAGCCACTGCCTGCCTGGTGTAGCGTGATAAATCAGCGAAAGTGACTAACGGTCAGCTAGATACGCCTGTCGCAGACAGACACACAGACGCAACTAGCTTTATAGATAGATAGATAGATAGATAGATAGATAGATAGATAGATAGATAGATAGATAGATAGATAGATAGATAGATAGATAGATGGCTCATAGCAGGTACATATGTCTCTTATACATCTCTTTTGACAACAACAGATACATTTAAAAGAACTGCCAAAAATGTCCCACATTTAGTTCTCATAAGCACAGGCAACAGTTAAATCAGTAAAGCGGTGATTTTAGTGAATATACCTCTCACATGGAGCTGAAACGGAAAGGGATGTTGAGAAAAAGAGGCAGATTGTGGTAGAAAAGTGGATTACAGTGGGAGTGAGTGGAAACTCATCCTCCCACTCTCTGCTGTCTATCTGCCATTAGCAGTCAGCCTCTTTGAACATTATGACTATCAAGGGCCACTAAATGAGCAACAATTAGCCACTCTCTATCATCAACACAGCATAAATGACGAGCTGTGGTGCTCGTGAGAGTCAGTGTTGGCGGTGTTCTGAGACGGAGGTCATCCGTTGGTCACTCTTCGCCATCGTATCATTTGCCAAAACCAGGCGTGATTTCACTCTTTTAAATCTCAGCTATGAAGCTGTGATGTGCTCAAAAAATATGCTTTTATTTTATTCATGTATGCAATTTTTCAAAGGATTGGTGATAGTGTGCTCAATTTAAATTGTCAAAAATGTAAAACCACTTACTTACACCTAGTTGTATTTACAGAATATTAAAAAAAAGGGACTTCTGATTTATAAATTATTGCAGCTCTGGTGCTGATGTCTTTTCTGTAGTCACAACTTTGATAGACAGTAAGTGGAGCTGGCAGCAGGCTGTCTGTGGAAAGAGCGAGCTCTGCAGCAGCAGCAGCAGCAGTAGCAGTAGCGAGCGGTGGGGTCTAATGGGACCTGATCAGGAGCTTAGGTCACTGCCATCTCAGATACAGCCAAGGCACAGCAGACATCAGCGCTAACTCACCTTAGATTAGAGGCTGGAAGCATGGCTGTAACACAGTCTGACACCTCAAAGTAAAGCCTCTACCATAGCATTTCAATTACCTACCTTTCCCTGCTCACATGGATCCCAGCAGCACAGTGCACAGCCTGGCCCCAATGACTCTCACCAGGCCACAGCCTGCACTCATTTTCAAACATGTATGGCTTCAGACAGTAGAGCAGGTTTTACTTTCTCCTCTGTTGCATCATGCGTTTGGAGCTGTCATCTGAATAAATCGCTGTTCTAAGTAAGGAGCTAGAAGTGGAAGGCTAACAGAATAACAAATACTCATCTAAATCACCAGTGCAGTCATGAAAGATTATGCTCGATCTGTGTAGAAGATGCCGAAGAATATCTTGGTAGATTTTATATAAAAGGCTTCCAATAATGTTAAACAATGTGTAATGTGTGAATTCCCACAAAGATTTAATTCATACTGACTCTAAAAATGAAATTAGCAACACTCACACGTAGGAATCCAGAAACAGCTCAGTTGCTTAAACCGGCACTAGTGCATCCAACTTCATGCCACATGCCAGCTGATTGTGGTTTCATAACCCAATAGAATGAAAATGTGACTCAGTGTTGCCGGAGAGTGAAACCAACAAGGACGACAAATTAATGCACCGGATCTGCATCACGCATCAAATGAATGATGGGGACACACGACAGTTAATGACCTCATGTTTCATCTACAATGAAGCTACCTTCCTTTTTGGTCTTCAATGACCGCAAACGTAAGAGAGTCCAAGTTCTGTGATGTGCCCCTTTGCTGAATACTCCAGTCACACAATCGGTGCATATCAAACTTTCGAACATATACGTTCACTTGCACATCTGGTCATCTCCACAAATGCCTGACTAAAGAGCAAAGCAAATTTCTGGACTTGAGTGAGTCTGAGTGAGTATCTGCTGTCGTGAGCAAAGTTCAAAGTAATGATATGAGCAATAAAACCTCATTGTACACATTTTTGTGACTTTGGTTTAGAAGCAGTTTTAGGAAGCAATAACACAAAATTGCTTTACTGTTGTCAGCACATCAGGTGCTGCACTGGCACTGCACTGGACTGATTTGGTGAGGAGGGAGCTAAGCTGGAAGGCAAACCCTCACCTGTAATGATCAGGTCATGAGCTTTGTGCTGTGCTAGAGAGAATGAGATTGCATATACCAGCAGATGAAATGAGTTTTCTCTGTAGGTTGGCTGAGCTCAGCTACAGAGACAGGATAAGTAGCTCAGAGTAGAGCTGTGATTGCACTGAAAGGAGTCAGTTGAGGGAGTTCTAATCCATCTGATTAGGATTCCTCCTTCCATCTGTTGGAGATCTTACTGGCATGTCTAACTGGCAGGAGACCCTGGGGTGTACCCAGAACAATGCCAGAGAGATTGTGTATCTCAACTGGCTTGGCACTGCCTAAACACCCTACCTAACTTTGGTGAAATATTGTCTAACATCGTCTGACACTAAAGTATCAACGGCAACTTGTCTAATAGAAATCATACAACCCACAGCAATTGGTTTGTACGAGAGTACAGGTTTAAGGCACTTTTTTCATTTCACTTTTCAGACCGACTATGACTACTTATAGATGTAATCTATTATATTAACCTAGATTTCCTTTAGATAAACCAAATTATTGTACAGCAGGAGATCTTGTAGAGTTGGGTTCCAGTGCTTCTCCTTCATCCACAAGGTTTGCATCTAAATCCAGACAATCGGTGTCTGTGTGTGTATGAGGCAGGCAGCTGCCGGTAGTAATGTGCTTTCTCTTTTTGTGGTGGAGAGGCATGCTGGGTGCTGACCTCCATTTAGATGCCCAGAGAGAGAGATAAAGCCTTGTGATGATGACTTCCCTGAAGTTCAGCCAGGTCCTAGCCCTGCTGTCAGTCACCAGCACATATCTCAATCTGACTGACTGTGTGTAGTCTTCAAGCTTCAGGCAGTGTGTAAGAATCCAACCTAATAGGCTGGTAATGCATTTTGTATTGGGATTCATGTCAGAGGTCTGAGTCAACTCTACATGTGTCTTATGCATAATGTTATATGTATTAATGGATGTCCTTTCTATTGGTGTTAATCTGGGGGAAAATAACAGCAATAATGACCCAGGTCCTCAGTCAGCCTGTTTCTCTACAATTAATATCGAGTCTGGGCTTACGTCCAACTTTACACAACCACAGACATACACACACACAAAGAGTGCAGGTTGCTTCCAATGCAGTTTTCTTCCCTTTTTGTGAAATCAAACCTCTCTTACTGCTTCGTTTAGATCCAGCGTTCCAGAAACAAGCAGATGAAGGAGATGTTCCCAGAAGGCTTTGGGATCCATCATGCTGGCATGCTGCGAGCTGACCGAAGTCTGATGGAAAGTATGTTCTCCAAAGGCCACCTCAAGGTTCTGGTCTGCACTGCCACCCTGGCCTGGGGAGTGAACCTGCCGGCACATGCAGTTATCATCAAGGTCTTAAATTTTCTTTCTCTTACTATTTTATTTTGTTTCTCTTGGGCAATGCTTGCAGCTGATCTAGAATCTCTGTATTACGCTTTGAGGCATGCCAAATGTTTTATGTTTCTGTTGCGTCAGGTCCTTAGTCAGAAAATGTCTTCACTGGAGCAAACACATTTTATAGGAAAGAGCTTTAAATAATTTGTGCACTGGGGGATTAAATCTTCAAAAAAAAACTGCCTCATAATGTTTTGTAGTTTCATTATTTTAAAAAGGTTCAGCAATTTTCCTGGCTGGTCACTGTAATTTTAACAAGCATTACTTAAACGGGAGAAAATGACTCAACAAGCTGCAGTTTTGCAGAGTGTGTTCAAGAGATTTGGCATACCGGTGCACTTTTATCAACTATCAAACTTTATTAAGTCGCATCGTATACCCCAATCAGCAACTGAAACCACAGAAATAGTCATTTTCATTTATTTTAAAACTGCAATGTGTAACTTTTAACAAATGTCATGATACATTCAAACCATGTTAAATGATTTTACACAAATGTATAATGCAGCTGACAGAGGAAAAGTCGAAGCATAATAGCTACATTAGTGAAGTGAGACGGCAGTTTATGTCAAGGAATTATCTCCAGTTTTCTGATACACGAGTGAGTTATGCTGACAGAGAACTGTTGCTATGTGAACCTGGAGTTGTCCTCGCAGAAAGCTCTTCAGATTTGATAACAGAATTTGAACACAAGAGCTTTGAATTATGCTTGTTTTTATTAATTATTATCACTTCTATCTAAAACAGGGAACTCAGATCTACGATGCCAAGCGCGGCACCCTGGTGGATCTCGGCATCCTGGACGTCATGCAGATTTTCGGGCGTGCAGGTCGCCCCCAGTTTGACAAGTACGGCGAAGGCACCATCATCACCACCCATGATAAGCTGAGTCACTATCTCACTCTGCTGACTCAGCAGAACCCGATAGAGAGTCAGTTTCTGGACAGTCTGGCTGACAACCTGAACGCTGAGGTCAGTCTTCACTCGTAGTTCTTTGATAAGACTGATATAAGTAATTTCGTCATATTTTCACAATTTAAAAATAAATTGAAGACAATAGTGAAGAAGAATGTCTATAGATGTATTTTAGTTGAATGTGATTGTGATTTAAAATCTGATTGATTTGACTAGAGCAAGTTGCATCATCCTCTTTGCTGTTTGGGAATGTTGAAACTGTTAAACTATCCATTATCTAACACTTTATCCTCCACCGGAGAGTCACAGGGACTGTTAAACTAAAAAGGAGCATTTCTGTTGATGCTGCATTTCCACAAGTGTCCACTAGATGGTGGCAAAGACCAGCGATATTCATGACTGAGTCGGGTTTGTTCTTTTCTCTCCTGATATAGGTTGCTTTGGGGACGGTCACCAATGTAGAAGAGGCAGTGAAGTGGCTGAGTTATACATACCTCTATGTTCGCATGAGGGCCAACCCACTGGTATATGGCATCAACCACAAGGCTTATCAGGTTAAAAAAAAAGTGTTATCTCTTATTCTGCTGTTTGTGTTCTCTCAGGAGTAAGATCATATCAGTATGTTGATAATTAAAATGCCAAAGAAAACAGCCAAACTTAAACCTCCTTCAAACTATGCTTAAAGAAAGTAAGTCCTGAAGATTGATGTATAATAAAACGTTTGTGGATGAATTGTTGTTATGAATTATAGTGTTTTTCATGCAAAGTTAAAAAAAAAAAAAAACAATGTGTAGAGATGACAAAAACCAGACATCATTACAGGTCTCAAGCAATGTACGGAAGGTTCTTTATACAAAGTCAAATATTGGAATAATCGTTTCAGATGGATCCCTCTTTGGAGCTGTACAGGAAGGAGCTGGTGATGCAGGCTGGCAGGAAGTTGGATAAGGCCCGGATGATCCGCTTTGAGGAGCGCACTGGCTACTTTGCCTCCACTGATCTGGGCAGGACCGCTAGCCACTTCTACATTAGATACAACACCATAGAGGTAGAATCATGCGCCCGTCTAGTTAGACGTTACTCTGAATAAGATATGCATGTTTTTCCAAGCGATTGAAACAAAAAAGCAAAGGTCATAAGGTAATACACAAAAAAAGAAGAAATGTACAAAAGCGAATTAGTTCAATTGGTATTGTATCACTCGTTAAGTTCACATTTTTGATATTCCAGTGGGAAAATACTGTATCTTATCCTGTATTATTGTAAACTTGATTACAAATGAAATTTGTATGTGTATGCGTTGGTCACAAATTTGACTCAATGTTCTTTAATTGTCTTCTTTTATTTGTTTCCCTTCATCCCCAAAGACGTTCAATGAGCTTTTCAACTCTCAGAAGACGGAAGCCGATATCCTCAGTATTGTGTCCAAGGCTGAGGAGTTTGATCAGTTAAAGGTGAGTAGGACATTACAGTTCTGAAGGTCAGGGCTTAAGTTAAGCCCTATAATTTGCATTGTGTAGTCTAAATGAAATGAAATGTCTCACTGTTATTTGAATTTACTCTACATTAACACTAAAACCTGTCTGATGTTGGTGAAATATGTTAATCATACTGTATGTGGTTGTAGGTTCGCGATGAGGAGATGGAGGAGCTGGAGCAGTTGCTCTACAACAACTGTGAGCTGCCCGCTGCAGGCGGTGTAGAGAATGGCTACGGCAAGGTCAACATCCTGCTGCAGACGTACATTGGCCGAGGGGAGGTCGACAGCTTCTCGCTCATCTCAGACCTGTCATATGTGGCACAGGTGAGGAAGAGAATCGAAACACGCTTCACTTTGTGCATGTAAATTAAATCAAAAAGGGCGTGGCACTCACAAACATTTTTTTGTAGGCTTCCAATAGCAGGTATCAGTCAAAATGATAGATATGGCCGTTGATGTTATAAATGAAGGACATATCATAACAAATGTGATTAGAGTTAGTTTTGAAACGGATGTTCCTTTGTTGGGTACTTCACTGGCAACAGACCTCATCTTGTTAGATATAGAGCAGTTCATTTGTTTGCTAAAAACCACAATAAACTTGATAAATAAACCACATAATTAATCTTATGTACTGGTATACAGTTTTTACAGTAAAATGCAAACATAGTTTTACAGACTGGTTGATTCTAAAGTAAACCACGCCTCACCCAACCCATATATACAGTGTTCTGTTGCATGAACATGCCTTTTACGCATTTTCCCGCTGCGTGGCTTATTATAACACAGTCTCTGAGGAAAAGTACCCGTGTCCTTCTTGGAACGTCTTTACATATGTATTATTGAAAATACCTGGAGCCGCTAGAGATATGACAGTCTGCTGCCTCTTTAATAGAACACATTTAAAGAACTGGTGAAGCAGTGAGCTTAACCTGTCAGTGCTAAAATTAACTTGTCAATGCTCTCTGGGGGACAATCTTTGAATGAAGACACCTCAATCAACAAATCTGTCCTTTCTCTGCTTCACTACCTAATGAGGAGCTGGAGGATGTCTCCGTGAATGAATACTGAGAAGTTCGAGGAACTGATGCTGAAGCAGCTGGAACTCAACTGGAGTGTTTGACAGTTGGTCTCCAGTGTTTCCTGGTAGTGCAGTTGTAGCAGTTATTGCAGTGGAAGGCAGCAGGAGTTCAGACTCAGATTTCACAGTCTCACTCAGCTGTCATCACAGCCCTATTTGAATAAACTCCAATAATAATAATAATGCGTTCAGACATCACTGGAAAATCAGATCACATCAGCACCTGACTTAATTAATCATAGCTCGTGCAAATTTGAGCAATCTATCAGCAAGTAACTCTGCCATTGGACCTCTCCTCCAGAACTGACACAAGTAATCCATCAGTGCACAGCTGTGGCCAACCTGGACTACGGGAGCTTCTCATGATCTCATGTGATTGATCCATAGTATTGAGCATGTTCTAAGTGTCTTCTGTTGCAGGTAAAACAACTTAGTTATGTGACTTTTCCCTCCTGTCCAGTGTGTATGTACCTGGCTTCACTCGAGACCCTCAGAGTATAAGCTGTGAAGAATAATTGAACAGATGAAGGAGTTTCATATTAATCCTGCATATCTTTTTTTATCCTCCTGTCAGAATGCTGCTCGGATCGTCAGGGCTTTGTTTGAGATTGCTCTGAGGAAGCGCTGGCCGGCCATGACCTACCGACTTCTCACCCTCTGTAAGGTGATCGACAAGCGATTGTGGGGCTTCGCCCACCCTCTTCGCCAGTTCCCCAGCCTGAGTCATATTGTGCTGAACCGCCTGGAAGAGAAGAAGCTCACTGTGGACAAACTGAAGGAAATGAGAAAGGATGAGATTGGTAAACATATGTGAATCCCAGCATCACCATTGTTTATGTATGTTATATCAAATATAAATGCATCTTATATGTTCAGACACTAGCTTGAGCTTGTCCTCAACAGAAGACAGGCATTTATTTTGGAGTGATCTCATGTTCAAAACCTGTAGAAATTAGTCAGTTATTCCAACACTCCTTCAGCAGACATTTCACATTAAAAGGCTGCCCTTGGATCAGATTTGATCATCCTGTGTTGTTCTCAGGTCACATGCTGCACCATGTCAACATCGGCTTGGCGGTCAAACAATGCGTTCATCAGATTCCCTCAATCACGATGGAGGCCAGTATCCAGCCAATCACGCGCACCGTCCTGCGTATCCGCCTCCTTGTGACGCCGGACTTTCGCTGGAATGATCAGGTGAACATGTGAACATGACGATGTACAGTGAAGAGTCACATGTGACCACATGATTATTAGGGTCGAAGCACCAAGTGGTGCAAAGGCAGTATTGATTTTGCTTTAATCATTATCATTTTTCTTCTTATGCATTAAAGATGAAGGCCAATGAAAAGTTAATCTTCCTCTTGTCTCCAGATAAGCACTCCACCAAATCAGTAAACATTGCTTGTATACTTATCTTAATTAAGCCCAATGTATATCTAATCTTAATCTTAGTCAGCCCAGAACACCTACAGACCTCACAAGCATCTTCCACCTCGGTGGGCAGACAGAGCAGACGGGAATCATGGGAGGCTTATTGCAGAGTTCATCCCGGAGTCCGAGCAGAATAGGAAACTCATTCTTGTAGGCTGTTTATGAAGATGGATGTTTATGTCCAATTAGTGATGCATGCTCCAATCTTGGGATAGTGGTAATAAAATACTAGCTGGCTTAGCTCTGATCCAGCTGCAGAGCCAGGACACATGTACCGACACATGAGCTGCCTTCCTGATGGCACCCAGGAAACAGAACACTGACCACTACACTCATTCAGCTGGAGTGTCTAATTGACAGTGTGTGTGTTTTTATATCCTAAATTCCAAATAGCCTGGTGGGAATAGGTAGAAGAGGCATGGTTGTCGGTCGTGCCAAATGCAGACACACCCACAGAAAACACAATGATGTGGCTTTTTTGTAATATATTTAGACTGAAGTCATGGATCAAATTGACTCCAATTATACTTAAAGTTGTCAGTGAAATTCTTAAGTTGAAATCTGCCTTACACCTTATTTAGCTTAATTTCTGACAGCTATCATTGATCCATAGTGTTTGCTCAGTGACATCGGCCTGTCAGTTTCTTTTCTTTCTTCAAAAATGTTCTCCTCTCTGCTCATCAGGTCTACAGTGAACACAACTATGTATAACTATTTCTATAACTGTGCATACATGAGGAAAGCATGCAACCTCCACTCACAGTACATATGTCATATATATTATACATATATAGTATATATGATCTGGTTTCCATTTGTTTGTCTTTAATGGTTGTGTATTATGAAGAATTGTAATTTAATAAAACATCCTTTCTCTTTGGTTCAGGTCCATGGGTCAGTGGGGGAGCCATGGTGGTTATGGGTGGAGGATCCTATCAACGATCACATCTACCACTCTGAGTACTTCCTACTGCAGAAGAAACAGGTTTGTTTTTGTTTTATTGTTTCAACTTTGAGCTTAGTTTTTTCGTGAGGACAGCATTGTGATTAACGTGTACTATTGTACATGTGTTCTCTTTCTCTCTCTCTCTCCAGGTGGTGACAGAAGAGCCTCAGAACATAGTTTTCACCATCCCCATCTTTGAGCCCTTGCCCTCGCAGTACTACATCAAGGCAGTGTCTGACCGCTGGCTTGGAGCTGAATCTGTTTGCATCATCAACTTCCAGAGCCTCATCTTACCAGAGAGACACCCTCCACACACTGGTACACACACACTTCACACTTTGACACATCATTGATGTACTTCTAAATCTGTTTGCCTACTGTGGGTATACTTAAGCCTTCTGTCTAATGTCTATTCCACTCCAGTTTATACAATGAATACTTTACTGAAATACAAACCTGTAGGAAAATAGAAAAAATGCTCCGAACAAGTAAAGATATTGCATTTGAAATCCTAAGTATTTCCTTTGAGTGCAATGTGTAATTGACTTGATTAGATTAATAATCCTGCATAAAAAATGTAATTGTTGCAGCTGGTTAAGGTTGCTCCTAGAAATGTTTCAACCTGTTACTGTGTCCTTTTCTACTGGACACAGTTAGTGTTAGTCTGACTATAATTTAGCAGTGATTTTTGAATAATATGTCAATCATTTAGATGTGATTAAATGTATGATTTTCATTGGTCACAGAAGATGTCATTAGATCCGATGCCACATACTCATTTTCTATTAAATGAATGAGTTTAATATTCTCCCCTTTTCCTCTCAGAGCTGCTGGACCTGCAGCCACTGCCGATAACAGCCCTGGGTAACCACCAGTATGAGAGCCTGTACAAGTTCACCCACTTCAACCCAATCCAGACTCAGATCTTCCACACATTGTATCACACCGACACGAACGTCCTGCTGGGGGCGCCAACAGGCTCTGGAAAAACCATTGCAGCAGAGATGGCTATGTTCCGAGTCTTCAACATATATCCAACTGCTAAGGTTTGACTAGCCAACTCCATCTGTGTTACTACTGAAATTTGAAGGATTACCCTGACTTGTTGATGTCTTGGATATTTGTCCATGTTGGTATTATTAAGTTGTGTTCAAGGCCAGAAACAATACTGGAATATATTCAGTCCTTTGGAAATCACCCAGCAAGCACAAATTTATCGTAAATATTAAGTATGTTGGTAAGTTAATTATCAGATAAAAATGTCAGTTCCCCTGTCAGAGAAAGAGTTGTACATTCATATACTTACCGTAAATGTTTGCATACATAAAATCGGCTGTGTATAATGCCACTAATTTAGATCATGTCCAAATAATATCTGTGTTAATGTTGAAACTTTGTTTTCTGAATTGTGTGGAAATCTTTCAAGCTTTAAAATTAACCTTAGTAACAGGTGGTCTTTTCATTGAGTGATTTCTTTCTTTGTCTTTCTTTCTTTTGCCGTTTGTGCAGGTGGTATACATCGCACCTCTGAAAGCTCTGGTTAGAGAAAGAATTGAGGACTGGAAGGTCAGAATTGAGGAACAACTCGGAAGGAAGTAAGTGAAATGGGATCACCAAATGGGATCGTCACTGTCACATGTTCACAGGCTCTTCAGGCGACCTTGGCCCTTCCATCAAACCAGACTAACCCAGCACAGAAGCTGTGCTGCTGATGAACTACCTGTTGTTCGCCCTGAATTACAACCAACCCCTTTTTTTCTGCTGCTACACATTAAACCATTGGCAGAACTTAAGTTACACAATCTCAAGCACACCACTGTCTGGTTTTAAAATTATGAAGAAATTAAAAACTTCAAAGCTTTTCACAGCAAATTATTTCCACTTGTCCTCATTATGAGGTTTCTGACTGTCTTGATTACAGCTGATGGTAGAATTTATGAGAATGTATGGAGTAATATAATCTGCTTTTATATGGGAGTGGATCCCTCAGGCATTCCTTGCTTTTTCTGTCTTTTTGCTAAGTACCCGCACAATTTGTAACTTAAAAAAAAAAAACTTTGTGAAGAAAATAATGAAGAAACTTGAAGATAATAATGAATGATTATTCTTTAATACAATTTTGTGTCTGTGTGTGTTTGTAGAGTGGTGGAACTGACTGGTGACGTGACCCCGGATATGAAATCCATCGCACAGGCCGACCTCATCGTCACCACTCCAGAGAAGTGGGATGGAGTGAGCAGAAGCTGGCAGAATCGTAGCTACGTTCAGAAAGTAGCCATTCTCATCATCGACGAGATTCACCTTCTGGGTAACAGTCGACTACAAACTTGAATTAAAATAGAATATTAAACATGTACTTTAACTTATTTCACCGACAGCATATTATTGTAATGTTTAATTAATGTTTTTTGCATTTCATAATATCAGCTTCCCTCTCAGATCAAAGCAAAAATTGTGTCATTTAGATTTAAGTGATAATAAGTGTTACAGTGTAAAAACTGTGTCTCTTCCACAAACGTTCAGATTGGACTGTGCACCTGTGTTTACAGGTGAAGACCGAGGTCCAGTGTTGGAGGTCATTGTGTCCAGGACCAACTTCATCTCCTCTCACACCTCTAAGTCTGTGCGAGTAGTCGGTCTGTCCACAGCTCTGGCCAATGCTAGAGACCTTGCTGACTGGCTGGGAATTGGACAGGTCTGTATTCACCCTTTCTTTTGCTTGAAATATTAGAACATTATAATGTCTATTTGTTTTGTTTTCTTAATGCTTCAGTTTGTTCCTTGTAACCTTCTGACCTTCTGAGACATCATGTCCATAAGCTCCCTGGCTTCAGGAATTGTCAGATTGGCTTTGTGTACTGAGAACAATGCTGCTTTCAAGCTGTCCAGAAACCACAAATTGTGTCCAACTCCATTGTTTTGTGGTTCTTATGTTGTCTCCCTCTTTGTGTCTGATCAAATATAATAATAATAACAACATACGATAAACAGATCGCTGTGGTAAAGTTGTAGTTTTTCCTCTGTAATTGCGGACAGTCTGTAATTGGATGTCGTGCAATACACAAGGACGAGTTGGCTTATCAACTTGAAGCACAGAGAATCATTGGAATCATGGAATAATTTCTCAAATAGGTATTTTAA